>NC_133569.1:6363636-6666666 GCF_048773025.1 Camelus bactrianus
ACTAGCTCCAACTCGGTTTTATAGTGAAAACTGCAGGAACTTCAAACCAGCACTAGGAAACAGACTGAGAAACCAGAGTAAAGTTTCTCCTGCATCCCGTTCCCTTTGTGCTAGATGAACGAACGTCTCTCCACATGCTCAGTTCTGAGAGATAAGTGTGTGTGAAAGCCGTCCTTCAACTAGCTTGTAGGGAACACAAACTTTCTCTTCAGTTGCAAACTCCACTCCATACATATATATGGGGAGGTACTAGCTCCAACTCGGTTTTACAATGAAAACTGCAGGAACTTCAAACCGACCCTAGGAAACAGACATAGAAACCAGAGTTAAAGTTTCTCCTGCAACCCGTTCCCTTTGTGCTAGATGAACGAACGTCTCTCAACATGCTCAGTTCTAAGAGATAAGTGTGTGTGAAAGCCGTTCTTCACCTAGGTTGTTGGGAACACAAAGTTTCTCTTCAGTTGCAAACTCCACTCCATACATATATATGGGGAGGTACAACCTCCAACTCGTTTTTACTGTGAAAACTGCAGGAACTTCAAACCGGCTCTAGGAAACAGACTGAGAAACCAGAGTAAAAGTTTCTCCTGCATCCCGTTCCCTTTGTGCTAGATGAACGAACGTCTCTCCACATGCTCAGTTCTGAGAGATAAGTGTGTGTGAAAGCCGAACTTCTCCTAGCTTGTTAGGAATAAAAAGATTCTCTTCAGTTGCCAACTCCAATCCATACATATATATGCGGAGGTACTAGCTCCAACTCGGTTTTATAGTGAAAACTACAGGAACTTCAAACCGGCACTAGGAAACAGACTAAGAAACCAGAGTAAAAGGTTCTCCTGCAACCCGTTCCCTTTGTGCTAGATGAATGAACGTCTCTCCACATGCTCAGTTCTGAGAGAAAAGTGTGTTTGAAAGCCGTCCTTCACCTAGCTTGTTGGGAACACAAAGTTTCTCTTCAGTTGCAAACTCCACTCCATACATATATATGGGGAGGAACAAGCTCCAACTCGGTTCTACAGTGAAAACTGCAGGAACTTCAAACCGGCACTAGGAAACAGACTGAGAAACCAGAGTAAAGTTTCTCATGCAACCCGTACCCTTTGTGATAGATGAACGAACTTCTCTCCACATGCTCATTTCTGAGAGATAAGTGTGTGTGAAAGCCGACCTTCACCTAGCTTGTTGGGAACACACAGTTTCTCCACAGTTGCAAACTCCACTCCATACATATATATGCGGAGGTACAAGCTCCAACTCGGTTTTACAGTGAAAATTGCAGGAACTTCAAACCGGCACTAGGAAAAAGACTGAGAAACCAGAGTAAAAGTTTCTCCTGCAACCAGTTCCCTTTGTGCTAGATGAACGAACGTCTCTCCACATGCTCAGTTCTGAGAGATAAGTGTGTGTGAAAGCCGTCCTTCACCTAGCTTGTTGGGAACACAAACTTTCTCTTCAGTTGCAAACTCCACTCCATAAATATATATCGGGAGGCACTAGCTCCAACTCGAATTTACAGTGAAAACTGCAGGAACTTCAAACCGACACTAGGAAACAGACTGAGAATCCAGAGTTAAAGTTTCTCCTGCAAACCGTTCCCTTTTTGCTAGATGAACGAACGTCTCTCCACATGCTCAGTTCTGAGAGATAATTGTGTGTGAAAGCCGTCCTTCACCTAGCTTGTTGGGAACACAAAGTTCTCTTCAGTTGCAAACTCCACTCCATACATATATATGGGGAGGAACTAGCTCCAACTCGGTTTTACAGTGAAAACTGCAGGAACTTCAAACCGGCACTAGGAAACAGACTGAGAAACCAGAGTAAAAGTTTCTCCTGCAACCCGATCCCTTTGTGCTAGATGAACGAACGTCTCTCCACATGCTCAGTTCTGAGAGATATGTGTGTGTGAAAGCCGTCCTTCCCCTATCTTTTTGGGAACACAAACTTTCTCTTCAATTGCAAACTCCACTCCATACATATATATGGGGAGGTACTAGCTCCAACTCGGTTTTACAGTGAAAACTGCAGGAACTTCAAACCGACACTAGGAAACAGACTGAGAAACCAGAGTTAAAGTTTCTCCTGCAACCCGTTCCCTTTGTGCTAGATGAACGAACATCTATCCACATGCTCAGTTCTGAGAGATAAGTGTGTGTGAAAGCCGTCCTTCACCTAGCTTTTTGGGAACACAAAGTTTCTCTTCAGTTGCAATCTCCAATCGATACATATATATGGGGAGGTACTAGCTCCAACTCGGTTTTACAGTGAAAACTGAAGGAACTTCAAACCGACACTAGGAAACAGACTGAGAAACCAGAGTAAAAGTTTCTCCTGCAAACCGTTCGGTTTGTGCTAGATGAACGAACGTCTCTCCACATGCTCAGTTCTGAGAGATAATTGTGTGTGAAAGCCGTCCTTCAACTAGCTTGTTGGGAACACAAAGTTTCTCTTCAGTTGCAAACTCCACTCCATACATATATATGGGGAGGTACTAGCTCCAACTCGGTTTTACAGTGAAAACTGCAGGAACTTCAAACCGACCCTAGGAAACAGACATAGAAACCAGAGTTAAAGTTTCTCCTGCAACCCGTTCCCTTTGTGCTAGATGAACGAACGTCTCTCAACATGCTCAGTTCTAAGAGATAAGTGTGTGTGAAAGCCGTCCTTCACCTAGCTTGTTGGGAACACAAAGTTTCTCTTCAGTTGCAAACTCCACTCCATACATATATATGGGGAGGTACTACCTCCAACTCGTTTTTACTGTGAAAACTGCAGGAACTTCAAACCGGCTCTAGGAAACAGACTGAGAAACCAGAGTAAAAGTTTCTCCTGCATCCCGTTCCCTTTGTGCTAGATGAATGAACGTCTCTCCACATGCTCAGTTCTGAGAGAAAAGTGTGTGTGAAAGCCGTCCTTCACCTAGCTTGTTGGGAACACAAAGTTTCTCTTCAGTTGCAAACTCCACTCCATACATATATATGGGGAGGAACAAGCTCCAACTCGGTTCTACAGTGAAAACTGCAGGAACTTCAAACCGGCACTAGGAAACAGACTGAGAAACCAGAGTAAAGTTTCTCATGCAACCCGTACCCTTTGTGATAGATGAACGAACTTCTCTCCACATGCTCATTTCTGAGAGATAAATGTGTGTGAAAGCCGACCTTCACCTAGCTTGTTGGGAACACACAGTTTCTCCACAGTTGCAAACTCCACTCCATACATATATATGCGGAGGTACAAGCTCCAACTCGGTTTTACAGTGAAAATTGCAGGAACTTCAAACCGGCACTAGGAAAAAGACTGAGAAACCAGAGTAAAAGTTTCTCCTGCAACCCGTTCCCTTTGTGCTAGATGAACGAACGTCTCTCCACATGCTCAGTTCTGAGAGATAAGTGTGTGTGAAAGCCGTCCTTCACCTAGCTTGTTGGGAACACAAACTTTCTCTTCAGTTGCAAACTCCACTCCATACATATATATCGGGAGGTACTAGCTCCAACTCGAATTTACAGTGAAAACTGCAGGAACTTCAAACCGACACTAGGAAACAGACTGAGAATCCAGAGTTAAAGTTTCTCCTGCAAACCGTTCCCTTTTTGCTAGATGAACGAACGTCTCTCCACATGCTCAGTTCTGAGAGATAATTGTGTGTGAAAGCCGTCCTTCACCTAGCTTGTTGGGAACACAAAGTTCTCTTCAGTTGCAAACTCCACTCCATACATATATATGGGGAGGAACTAGCTCCAACTCGGTTTTACAGTGAAAACTGCAGGAACTTCAAACCGGCACTAGGAAACAGACTGAGAAACCAGAGTAAAAGTTTCTCCTGCAACCCGATCCATTTGTGCTAGATGAACGAACGTCTCTCCACATGCTCAGTTCTGAGAGATATGTGTGTGTGAAAGCCGTCCTTCCCCTATCTTTTTGGGAACACAAACTTTCTCTTCAATTGCAAACTCCACTCCATACATATATATGGGGAGGTACTAGCTCCAACTCGGTTTTACAGTGAAAACTGCAGGAACTTCAAACCGACACTAGGAAACAGACTGAGAAACCAGAGTTAAAGTTTCTCCTGCAACCCGTTCCCTTTGTGCTAGATGAACGAACATCTATCCACATGCTCAGTTCTGAGAGATAAGTGTGTGTGAAAGCCGTCCTTCACCTAGCTTTTTGGGAACACAAAGTTTCTCCTCAGTTGCAATCTCCAATCGATACATATATATGGGGAGGTACTAGCTCCAACTCGGTTTTACAGTGAAAACTGAAGGAACTTCAAACCGGCACTAGGAAACAGACTGAGAAACCAGAGTAAAAGTTTCTCCTGCAAACCGTTCGGTTTGTGCTAGATGAACGAACGTCTCTCCACATGCTCAGTTCTGAGAGATAATTGTGTGTGAAAGCCGTCCTTCAACTAGCTTGTTGGGAACACAAACTTTCTCTTCAGTTGCAAACTCCACTCCATACATATATATGGGGAGGTACTAGCTCCAACTCGGTTTTACAGTGAAAACTGCAGGAACTACAAACCGACCCTAGGAAACAGACATAGAAACCAGAGTTAAAGTTTCTCCTGCAACCCGTTCCCTTTGTGCTAGATGAACGAACGTCTCTCAACATGCTCAGTTCTAAGAGATAAGTGTGTGTGAAAGCCGTCCTTCACCTAGCTTGTTGGGAACACAAAGTTTCTCTTCAGTTGCAAACTCCACTCCATACATATATATGGGGAGGTACTACCTCCAACTCGTTTTTACTGTGAAAACTGCAGGAACTTCAAACCGGCACTAGGAAACAGACTGAGAAACCAGAGTAAAAGTTTCTCCTGCATCCCGTTCCCTTTGTGCTAGATGAACGAACGTCTCTCCACATGCTCAGTTCTGAGAGATAAGTGTGTGTGAAAGCCGAACTTCTCCTAGCTTGTTAGGAATACAAAGATTCTCTACAGTTGCAAACTCCAATCCATACATATATATGCGGAGGTACTAGCTCCAACTCGGATTTATAGTGAAAACTACAGGAACTTCAAACCGGCACTAGGAAACAGACTAAGAAACCAGAGTAAAAGGTTCTACTGCAACCCGTTCCCTTTGTGCTAGATGAATGAACGTCTCTCCACATGCTCAGTTCTGAGAGAAAAGTGTGTGTGAAAGCCGTCCTTCACCTAGCTTGTTGGGAACACAAAGTTTCTCTTCAGTTGCAAACTCCACTCCATACATATATATGGGGAGGAACAAGCTCCAACTCGGTTCTACAGTGAAAACTGCAGGAACTTCAAACCGGCACTAGGAAACAGACTGAGAAACCAGAGTAAAGTTTCTCATGCAACCCGTACCCTTTGTGATAGATGAACGAACTTCTCTCCACATGCTCATTTCTGAGAGATAAGTGTGTGTGAAAGCCGACCTTCACCTAGCTTGTTGGGAACACCCAGTTTCTCCACAGTTGCAAACTCCACTCGATACATATATATGGGGAGGTACTAGCTCCAACTCGGTTTTACAGTGAAAACTGCAGGAACTTCAAACCGGCACTAGGAAACAGACTGAGAAACCAGAGTAAAAGTTTCTCCTGCAACCCGTTCCTTTGTGCTAGATGAACGAACGACTCTCCACATGCTCAGTTCTGAGAGATAAGTGTGTGTGAAAGCCGTCCTTCACCTAGCTTGTTAGGAATACACAGTTTCTCTTCAGTTGCAAACTCCACTCCATACATATATATGCGGAGGTACAAGCTCCAACTCGGCTTTACAGTGAAAATTGCAGGAACTTCAAACCGGCACTAGGAAAAAGACTGAGAAACCAGAGTAAAAGTTTCTCCTGCAACCCGTTCCCTTTGTGCTAGATGAACGAACGTCTCTCCACATGCTCAGTTCTGAGAGATAAGTGTGTGTGAAAGCCGTCCTTCACCTAGCTTGTTGGGAACACAAAGTTTCTCTTCAGTTGCAAACTCCACTCCATACATATTTATGGGGAGGTACTATGTCCAACTCGGTTTTACAGTGAAAACTGCAGGAACTTCAAACCGACACTAGGAAACAGAATGAGAAACCAGAGTAAAAGTTTCTCCTGCAACCCGTTCCTTTGTGCTAGATGAACGAACGACTCTCCACATGCTCAGTTCTGAGAGATAAGTGTGTGTGAAAGCCGTCCTTCACCTAGCTTGTTAGGAATACAAAGTTTCTCTTCAGTTGCAAACTCCACTCCATACATATATATGCGGAGGTACAAGCTCCAACTCGGTTTTACAGTGAAAATTGCAGGAACTTCAAACCGGCACTAGGAAAAAGACTGAGAAACCAGAGTAAAAGTTTCTCCTGCAACCCGTTCCCTTTGTGCTAGATGAACGAACGTCTCTCCACATGCTCAGTTCTGAGAGATAAGTGTGTGTGAAAGCCGTCCTTCACCTAGCTTGTTGGGAACACAAAGTTTCTCTTCAGTTGCAAATTCCACTCGATACATATATATGGGGTGGTACTAGCTCCAACTCGGTTTTACAGTGAAAACTGCAGGAACTTCAAACCGGCACTAGGAAACAGACTGAGAAACCAGAGTAAAAGTTCTCCTGCAAACCGTTCCGTTTGTGCTAGATTAACGAACGTCTCTCCACATGCTCAGTTCTGAGAGATAATTGTGTGTGAAAGCCGTCCTTCACCTAGCTTGTTGGGAACACAAAGTTTCTCTTCAGTTGCAAACTCCACTCCATACATATTTATGGGGAGGTACTAGCTCCAACTCGGTTTTACAGTGAAAACTGCAGGAACTTCAAACCGACACTAGGAAACAGAATGAGAAACCAGAGTAAAAGTTTCACCTGCAACCCGTTCCCTTTGTGCTAGATGAACGAACGTCTCTCCACATGCTCAGTTCTGAGAGATAAGTGTGTGTGAAAGCCGTCCTTCACCTAGCTTGTTGGGAACACAAAGTTTCTCTTCAGTTGCAAACTCCAATCCATACATATATATGCGGAGGTACTAGCTCCAACTCGGTTCTACAGTGAAAACTGCAGGAACTTCAAACCGGCACTAGGAAACAGACTGAGAAACCAGAGTAAAAGTTTCTCCTGCAACCCATTCCCTTTGTGCTAGATGAACGAACGTCTCTCCACATGCTCAGTTCTGAGAGATATGTGTGTGTGAAAGCCGTCCTTCACCTTGCTTGTTGGGAACACAAAGTTTCTCTTCAGTTGCAAACTCCACTCCATACATATTTATGGGGAGTTACTAGCTCCAACTCTGTTTTACAGTGAAAACTGCAGGAACTTCAAACCGGCAGTAGGAAACAGACCGAGAAACCAGAGTAAAAATTTCTCCTGCAACCCGTTCCCTTTGTGCTAGATGAACGAACGACTCTCCACATGCTCAGTTCTGAGAGATAAGTGTGTGTGAAAGCCGTCCTTCACCTAGCTTGTTAGGAATACAAAGTTTCTCTTCAGTTGCAAACCCCACTCCATACATATATATACGGAGGTACTAGCTCCAACTCGGTTTTATAGAGAAAACTGCAGGAACTTCAAACCGGCACTAGGAAACAGACTGAGAAACCAGAGTAAAAGTTTCTCCTGCAAACCGTTCCCTTTGTGCTACATGAACGAACGTCTCTCCACATGCTCAGTTCTGAGAGATAAGTGTGTGTGAAAGCCGTCCTTCACCTAGCTTGTTGGGAACACAAAGTATCTCTTCAGTTGCAAACTCCACTCCATACATATATAAGGGGAGGAACTAGCTCCAACTCGGTTTTACAGTGAAAACTGCAGGAACTTCAAACCGGCACTAGGAAACAGACTGAGAAACCAGAGTAAAAGGTTCTCCTGCAACCGTTCCTTTTGTGCTAGATGAACGAACGTCTCTCCACATGCTCAGTTCTGAGAGATAAGTGTGTGTGAAAGCCGTCCTTCACCTAGCTTGTTGGGAACACAAAGTTTCTCTTCAGTTGCAAAATCCACTCGATACATATATATGGGGAGGTACTAGCTCCAACTCGGTTTTACAGTGAAAACTGCAGGAACTTCAAACCGGCACTAGGAAACAGACTGAGAAACCAGAGTAAAAGTTTCTCCTGCAAACCGTTCCGTTTGTGCTAGATGAACGAACGTCTCTCCACATGCTCAGTTCTGAGAGATAATTGTGTGTGAAAGCCGTCCTTCACCTAGCTTGTTGGGAACACAAAGTTTCTCTTCAGTTGCAAACTCCACTCGATACATATATATGGGGAGGTACTAGCTCCAACTCGGTTTTATAGTGAAAACTGCAGGAACTTCAAACCGGCACTAGGAAACAGACTGAGAAACCAGAGTAAAGTTTCTCCTGCAAACCGTTCCGTTTGTGCTAGATGAACGAATGTCTCTAAACATGCTCAGTTCTGAGAGATAATTGTGTGTGAAAGCCGTCCTTCAACTAGCTTGTTGGGAACACAAACTTTCTCTTCAGTTGCAAACTCCACTCCATACATATATATGGGAGGTACTAGCTCCAACTCGGTTTTACAGTGAAAACTGCAGGAACTTCAAACCGACCCTAGGAAACAGACATAGAAACCAGAGTTAAAGTTTCTCCTGCAACCCGTTCCCTTTGTGCTAGATGAACGAACTTCTCTCCACATGCTCAGTTCTAAGAGATAAGTGTGTGTGAATGCCGTCCTTCACCTAGCTTGTTGGGATCACAAAGTTTCTCTTCAGTTGCAAACTCCACTCCATACATATATATGGGGAGGTACTACCTCCAACTCGGTTTTACAGTGAAAACTGCAGGAACTTCAAACCGGCACTAGGAAACAGACCGGAAACCAGAGTAAAAGTTTCTCCTGCATCCCGTTCCCTTTGTGCTAGATGAACGAACGTCTCTCCACATGCTCAGTTCTGAGAGATAAGTGTGTGTGAAAGCCGACCTTCACCTAGTTTGTTAGGAATACAAAGTTTCTCTTCAGTTGCAAACTCCACTCCATATATATATATGCGGAGGTACTAGCTCCAACTCGGTTTTATAGTGAAAACTACAGGAACTTCAAACCGGCACTAGGAAACAGACTAAGAAACCAGAGTAAAAGGTTTTCCTGCAACCCGTTCCCTTTGTGCTAGATGAACGAACGACTCTCCACATGCTCAGTTCTGAGAGATAAGTGTGTGTGAAAGCCGTCCTTCACCAACTTGTTGGGAACACAATGTTTCTCTTCAGTTTCAAATTCCACTCCATACATATATAAGGGGAGGAACTAGCTCCAACTCGGTTTTACAGTGAAAACTGCAGGAACTTCAAACCAGCACTAGGAAACAGACTGAGAAACCAGAGTAAAAGGTTCTCCTGCAACCCGTTCCTTTTGTGCTATATGAACGAAAGTCTCTCCACATGCTCAGTTCTGAGAGATAAGTGTGTTTGAAAGCCGTCCTTCACCTAGCTTGTTGGGAACACAAAGTTTCTCTTCAGTTGCAAAATCCACTCGATACATATATATGGGGAGGTACTAGCTCCAACTCGGTTTTACAGTGAAAACTGCAGGAACTTCAAACCGGCACTAGGAAACAGACTGAGAAAGCAGAGAAAAAGTTTCTCCTGCAAACCGTTCCGTTTGTGCTAGATGAACGAACGTCTCTCCACATGCTCAGTTCTGAGAGATAAGTGTGTGTGAAAGCCGTCCTTCACCTAGCTTGTTGGGAACACAAAGTTTCTCTTCAGTTGCAAACTCCACTCGATACATATATATGGGGAGGTACTAGCTCCAACTCGGTTTTATAGTGAAAACTGCAGGAACTTCAAACCGGCACTAGGAAACAGACTGAGAAACCAGAGTAAAGTTTCTCCTGCAAACCGTTCCGTTTGTGCTAGATGAACGAACGTCTCTAAACATGCTCAGTTCTGAGAGATAATTGTGTGTGAAAGCCGTCCTTCAACTAGCTTGTTGGGAACACAAACTTTCTCTTCAGTTGCAAACTCCACTCCATACATATATATGGGAGGTACTAGCTCCAACTCGGTTTTACAGTGAAAACTGCAGGAACTTCAAACCGACCCTAGGAAACAGACATAGAAACCAGAGTTAAAGTTTCTCCTGCAACCCGTTCCCTTTGTGCTAGATGAACGAACGTCTCTCCACATGCTCAGTTCTAAGAGATAAGTGTGTGTGAATGCCGTCTTTCACCTAGCTTGTTGGGATCACAAAGTTTCTCTTCAGTTGCAAACTCCACTCCATACATATATATGGGGAGGTACTACCTCCAACTCGGTTTTACAGTGAAAACTGCAGGAACTTCAAACCGGCACTAGGAAACAGACTGGAAACCAGAGTAAAAGTTTCTCCTGCATCCCGTTCCCTTTGTGCTAGATGAACGAACGTCTCTCCACATGCTCAGTTCTGAGAGATAAGTGTGTGTGAAAGCCGACCTTCACCTAGCTTGTTAGGAATACAAAGTTTCTCTTCAGTTGCAAACTCCATTCCATATATATATATGCGGAGGTACTAGCTCCAACTCGGTTTTATAGTGAAAACTACAGGAACTTCAAACCGGCACTAGGAAACAGACTAAGAAACCAGAGTAAAAGGTTTTCCTGCAACCCGTTCCCTTTGTGCTAGATGAACGAACGTCTCTCCACATGCTCAGTTCTGAGAGATAAGTGTGTGTGAAAGCCGTCCTTCACCAACTTGTTGGGAACACAAAGTTTCTCTTCAGTTGCAAATTCCACTCCATACATATATAAGGGGAGGAACTAGCTCCAACTCGGTTTTACAGTGAAAACTGCAGGAACTTCAAACCAGCACTAGGAAACAGACTGAGAAAAAAGAGTAAAAGGTTCTCCTGCAACCCGTTCCTTTTGTGCTAGATGAACGAAAGTCTCTCCACATGCTCAGTTCTGAGAGATAAGTGTGTTTGAAAGCCGTCCTTCACCTAGCTTGTTGGGAACACAAAGTTTCTCTTCAGTTGCAAAATCCACTCGATACATATATATGGGGAGGTACTAGCTCCAACTCGGTTTTACAGTGAAAACTGCAGGAACTTCAAACCGGCACTAGGAAACAGACTGAGAAAGCAGAGAAAAAGTTTCTCCTGCAAACCGTTCCGTTTGTGCTAGATGAACGAACGTCTCTCCACATGCTCAGTTCTGAGAGATAAGTGTGTGTGAAAGCCGTCCTTCACCTAGGTTGTTGGGAACACAAAGTTTCTCTTCAGTTGCAAACTCCACTCCATACATATATATGGGGAGGTACTAGCTCCAAATCGGTTTTATAGTGAAAACTGCAGGAACTTCAAACCAGCACTAGGAAACAGACTGAGAAACCAGAGTAAAGTTTCTCCTGCAAACCGTTCCGTTTGTGCTAGATGAACGAACGTCTCTCCACATGCTCAGTTCTGAGAGATAATTGTGTGTGAAAGCCGTCCTTCAACTAGCTTGTAGGGAACACAAACTTTGTCTTCAGTTGCAAACTCCACTCCATAAATATATATGGGGAGGTACTAGCTCCAACTCGGTTTTACAGTGAAAACTGCAGGAACTTCAAACCGACCCTAGGAAACAGACTTAGAAACCAGAGTTAAAGTTTCTCCTGCAACCCGTTCCCTTTGTGCTAGATGAACGAACGTCTCTCCACATGCTCAGTTCTAAGAGATAAGTGTGTGTGAATGCCGTCCTTCACCTAGCTTGTTGGCATCACAAAGTTTCTCTTCAGTTGCAAACTCCACTCCATAAATATATATGGGGAGGTACTACCTCCAACTCGGTTTTACAGTGAAAACTGCAGGAACTTCAAACCGGCACTAGGAAACAGACTGGAAACCAGAGTAAAAGTTTCCCTGCATCCCGTTCCCTTTGTGCTAGATGAACGAACGTCTCTCCACATGCTCAGTTATGAGAGATAAGTGTGTGTGAAAGCCGACCTTCACCTAGCTTGTTAGGAATACAAAGTTTCTCTTCAGTTGCAAACTCCACTCCATACATATATATGCGGAGGTACTAGCTCCAACTCGGTTTTATAGTGAAAATTACAGGAACTTCAAACCGGCACTAGGAAACAGACTAAGAAACCAGAGTAAAAGGTTCTCCTGCAACCCGTTCCCTTTGTGCTAGATGAACGAACGTCTCTCCACATGCTCAGTTCTGAGAGATAAGTGTGTGTGAAAGCCGTCCTTCACCTAGCTTGTTGGGAACACAAAGTTTCTCTTCAGTTGCAAACTCCACTCCATACATATGTATGGGGAGGAACAAGCTCCAACTCGGTTCTACAGTGAAAACTGCAGGAACATCAAACCGGCACTAGGAAACAGACTGAGAAACCAGAGTAAAGTTTCTCATGCAACCCGTTCCCTTTGCGCTAGATGAACGAACGTCTCTCCACATGCTCAGTTCTGAGAGATAATTGTGTGTGAAAGCCTTCCTTCACCTAGCTTGTAGGGAACACAAAGTTTCTCTTCAGTTGCAAACTCCACTAAATACATATTTATGGGGAGGTACTAGCTCCAACTCGGTTTTACACTGAAAACTGCAGGAACTTCAAACCGGCGCTAGGAAACAGACTGAGAAACCAGAGTAAAAGTTTCTCCTGCAACCCGTTCCCTTTGTGCTAGATGAACGAACGTCTCTCCACATGCTCAGTTCTGAGATATAAGTGTGTGTGAAAGCCGTCCTTCACCTAGCTTGTTGGGAACACAAAGTTTCTCTTCAGTTGCAAACTCCACTCCATACATATATAAGGGGAGGAACTAGCTCCAACTCGGTTTTACAGTGAAAACTGCAGGAACTTCAAACCGGCACTAGGAAACAGACTGAGAAACCTGAGTTAAAGATTCTCCTGCAACCCGTTCCTTTTGTGCTAGATGAACGAACGTCTCTCCACATGCTCAGTTCTGAGAGATAAGTGTGTGTGAAAGCCGTCCTTCACCTAGCTTGTTGGGAACACAAAGTTTCTCTTCAGTTGCAAAATCCACTCGATACATATATATGGGGAGGTACTAGCTCCAACTCGGTTTTACAGTGAAAACTGCAGGAACTTCACACCGGCACTAGGAAACAGACTGAGAAAGCAGAGTAAAAGTTTCTCCTGCAAACCGTTCCGTTTGTGCTAGATGAACGAACGTCTCTCCACATGCTCAGTTCTGAGAGATAAGTGTGTGTGAAAGCCGTCCTTCACCTAGCTTGTTGGGAACACAAAGTTTCTCTTCAGTTGCAAACTCCACTCGATACATATATATGGGGAGGTACAAGCTCCAACTCGGTTTTATAGTGAAAACTGCAGGAACTTCAAACCGACACTAGGAAACAGACTGAGAAACCAGAGTAAAGTTTCTCCTGCAAACCATTCCGTTTGTGCTAGATGAACGAACGTCTCTCCACATGCTCAGTTCTGAGAGATAATTGTGTGTGAAAGCCGTCCTTCAACTAGCTTGTTGGGAACACAAACTATCTCTTCAGTTGCAAACACCACTCCATACATATATATGGGGAGGTACTAGCTCCAACTCGGTTTTACAGTGAAAACTGCAGGAATTTCAAACCTACCCTAGGAAACAGACTTAGAAACCAGAGTTAAAGTTTCTCCTGCAACCCGTTCCCTTTGTGCTAGATGAACGAACGTCTCTCCACATGCTCAGTTCTCAGAGATAAGTGTGTGTGAATGCCGTCCTTCACTTAGCTTGTTGGGATCACAAAGTTTCTCTTCAGTTGCAAACTCCACTCCATACATATATATGGGGAGGTACTACCTCCAACTCGGTTTTACAGTGAAAACTGCAGGAACTTCAAACCGGCACTAGGAAACAGACTGGAAACCAGAGTAATGTTTCCCCTGCATCCCGTTCCCTTTGTGCTAGATGAACGGACGTCTCTCCACATGCTCAGTTCTGAGAGATAAGTGTGTGTGAAAGCCGACCTTCACCTAGCTTGTTAGGAATACAAAGTTTCTCTTCAGTTGCAAACTCCACTCCATACATATATATGCGGAGGTACTAGCTCCAACTCGGTTTTATAGTGAAAATTACAGGAACTTCAAAACGGCACTAGGAAACAGACTAAGAAACCAGAGTAAAAGTTTCTCCTGCAACCCGTTCCCTTGTGCTAGATGAACGAACGTCTCTCCACATGCTCAGTTCTGAGAGATAAGTGTGTGTGAAAGCCGTCCTTCACCTAGCTTGTTGGGAACACAAAGTTTCTCTTCAGTTGCAAACTCCACTCCATACATATATATGGGGAGGAACAAGCTCCAACTCGGTTCTACAGTGAAAACTGCAGGAACTTCAAACCGGCACTAGGAAACAGACTGAGAAACCAGAGTAAAAGTTTCTCCTGCAAACAGTTCCGTTTGTGCTAGATGAACGAACGTCTCTCCACATGCTCAGTTCTGAGAGATAATTGTGTGTGAATGCCGTCCTTCACCTAGCTTGTTGGGAACACAAAGTTTCTCTTCAGTTGCAAAATCCACTCGATACATATATATGGGGAGGTACTAGCTCCAACTCGGTTTTACAGTGAAAACTGCAGGAACTTCACACCGGCACTAGGAAACAGACTGAGAAAGCAGAGTAAAAGTTTCTCCTGCAAACCGTTCCGTTTGTGCTAGATGAACGAACGTCTCTCCACATGCTCAGATCTGAGAGATAATTGTGTGTGAAAACCGTCCTTCAACTAGCTTGTTGGGAACTCAAACTTTCTCTTCAGTTGCAAACTCCATTCCATACATATATATGGGGAGGTACTAGCTCCAACTCGGTTTTACAGTGAAAACTGCAGGAACTTCAAACCGACCCTAGGAAACAGACTTAGAATCTAGAGTTAAAGTTTCTCCTGCAACCCGTTCCATTTGTGCTAGATGAACGAACGTCTCTCCACATGCTCAGTTCTAAGAGATAAGTGTGTGTGAATGCCGTCCTTCACTTAGCTTGTTGGGATCACAAAGTTTCTCTTCAGTTGCAAACTCCACTCCATACATATATATGGGGAGGTACTACCTCCAACTCGGTTTTAAAGTGAAAACTGCAGGAACTTCAGACCGGCACTAGGAAACAGACTGGAAACCAGAGTAAAGTTTCTCCTGCATCCCGTTCCCTTTGTGCTAGATGAACGAACGTCTCTCCACATGCTCAGTTCTGAGAGATAAGTGTGTGTGAAAGCCGTCCTTCACCTAGCTTGTTGGGAACACAAAGTTTCTCTTCAGTTGCAAACTCCACTCGATACATATATATGGGGAGGTACAAGCTCCAACTCGGTTTTATAGTGAAAACTGCAGGAACTTCAAACCGACACTAGGAAACAGACTGAGAAACCAGAGTAAAGTTTCTCCTGCAAACCGTTCCGTTTGTGCTAGATGAACGAACGTCTCTCCACATGCTCAGTTCTGAGAGATAATTGTGTGTGAAAGCCGTCCTTCAACTAGCTTGTTGGGAACACAAACTATCTCTTTAGTTGCAAACACCACTCCATACATATATATGGGGAGGTACTAGCTCCAACTCGGTTTTACAGTGAAAACTGCAGGAATTTCAAACCTACCCTAGGAAACAGACTTAGAAACCAGAGTTAAAGCTTCTCCTGCAACCCGTTCCCTTTGTGCTAGATGAACGAACGTCTCTCCACATGCTCAGTTCTCAGAGATAAGTGTGTGTGAATGCCGTCCTTCACTTAGCTTGTTGGGATCACAAAGTTTCTCTTCAGTTGCAAACTCCACTCGATACATATATATGGGGAGGTACTACCTCCAACTCGGTTTTACAGTGAAAACTGCAGGAACTTCAAACCGGCACTAGGAAACAGACTGGAAACCAGAGTAATGTTTCCCCTGCATCCCGTTCCCTTTGTGCTAGATGAACGGACGTCTCTCCACATGCTCAGTTCAGAGAGATAAGTGTGTGTGAAAGCCGACCTTCACCTAGCTTGTTAGGAATACAAAGTTTCTCTTCAGTTGCAAACTCCACTCCATACATATATATGCGGAGGTACTAGCTCCAACTCGGTTTTATAGTGAAAATTACAGGAACTTCAAACCGGCACTAGGAAACAGACTAAGAAACCAGAGTAAAAGTTTCTCCTGCAACCCGTTCCCTTGTGCTAGATGAACGAACGTCTCTCCACATGCTCAGTTCTGAGAGATAAGTGTGTGTGAAAGCCGTCCTTCACCTAGCTTGTTGGGAACACAAAGTTTCTCTTCAGTTGCAAACTCCACTCCATACATATATATGGGGAGGAACAAGCTCCAACTCGGTTCTACAGTGAAAACTGCAGGAACTTCAAACCGGCACTAGGAAACAGACTGAGAAACCAGAGTAAAAGTTTCTCCTGCAAACAGTTCCGTTTGTGCTAGATGAACGAACGTCTCTCCACATGCTCAGTTCTGAGAGATAATTGTGTGTGAATGCCGTCCTTCACCTAGCTTGTTGGGAACACAAAGTTTCTCTTCAGTTGCAAAATCCACTCGATACATATATATGGGGAGGTACTAGCTCCAACTCGGTTTTACAGTGAAAACTGCAGGAACTTCACACCGGCACTAGGAAACAGACTGAGAAAGCAGAGTAAAAGTTTCTCCTGCAAACCGTTCCGTTTGTGCTAGATGAACGAACGTCTCTCCACATGCTCAGATCTGAGAGATAATTGTGTGTGAAAACCGTCCTTCAACTAGCTTGTTGGGAACACAAACTTTCTCTTCAGTTGCAAACTCCATTCCATACATATATATGGGGAGGTACTAGCTCCAACTCGGTTTTACAGTGAAAACTGCAGGAACTTCAAACCGACCCTAGGAAACAGACTTAGAATCTAGAGTTAAAGTTTCTCCTGCAACCCGTTCCATTTGTGCTAGATGAACGAACGTCTCTCCACATGCTCAGTTCTAAGAGATAAGTGTGTGTGAATGCCGTCCTTCACTTAGCTTGTTGGGATCACAAAGTTTCTCTTCAGTTGCAAACTCCACTCCATACATATATATGGGGAGGTACTACCTCCAACTCGGTTTTAAAGTGAAAACTGCAGGAACTTCAGACCGGCACTAGGAAACAGACTGGAAACCAGAGTATAGTTTCTCCTGCATCCCGTTCCCTTTGTGCTAGATGAACGAACGTCTCTCCACATGCTCAGTTCTGAGAGATAAGTGTGTGTGAAAGCCGACCTTCACCTAGCTTGTTAGGAATACAAAGTTTCTCTTCAGTTGCAAACTCCACTCCATACATATATATGCGGAGGTACTAGCTCCAACTCGGTTTTATAGTGAAAATTACAGGAACTTCAAACCGGCACTAGGAAACAGACTAAGAAACCAGAGTAAAAGTTTCTCCTGCAACCCGTTCCCTTGTGCTAGATGAACGAACGTCTCTCCACATGCTCAGTTCTGAGAGATAAGTGTGTGTGAAAGCCGTCCTTCACCTAGCTTGTTGGGAACACAAAGTTTCTCTTCAGTTGCAAACTCCACTCCATACATATATATGGGGAGGAACAAGCTCCAACTCGGTTTTAAGTGAAAACTGCAGGAACTTCAGACCGGCACTAGGAAACAGACTGGAAACCAGAGTAAAGTTTCTCCTGCATCCCGTTCCCTTTGTGCTAGATGAACGAACGTCTCTCCACATGCTCAGTTCTGAGAGATAAGTGTGTGTGAAAGCCGACCTTCACCTAGCTTGTTAGGAATACAAAGTTTCTCTTCAGTTGCAAACTCCACTCCATACATATATATGCGGAGGTACTAGCTCCAACTCGGTTTTATAGTGAAAATTACAGGAACTTCAAACCGGCACTAGGAAACAGACTAAGAAACCAGAGTAAAAGTTTCTCCTGCAACCCGTTCCCTTGTGCTAGATGAACGAACGTCTCTCCACATGCTCAGTTCTGAGAGATAAGTGTGTGTGAAAGCCGTCCTTCACCTAGCTTGTTGGGAACACAAAGTTTCTCTTCAGTTGCAAACTCCACTCCATACATATATATGGGGAGGAACAAGCTCCAACTCGGTTCTACAGTGAAAACTGCAGGAACTTCAAACCGGCACTAGGAAACAGACTGAGAAACCAGAGTAAAAGTTTCTCCTGCAAACAGTTCCGTTTGTGCTAGATGAACGAACGTCTCTCCACATGCTCAGTTCTGAGAGATAATTGTGTGTGAATGCCGTCCTTCACCTAGCTTGTTGGGAACACAAAGTTTCTCTTCAGTTGCAAAATCCACTCGATACATATATATGGGGAGGTACTAGCTCCAACTCGGTTTTACAGTGAAAACTGCAGGAACTTCACACCGGCACTAGGAAACAGACTGAGAAAGCAGAGTAAAAGTTTCTCCTGCAAACCGTTCCGTTTGTGCTAGATGAACGAACGTCTCTCCACATGCTCAGATCTGAGAGATAATTGTGTGTGAAAACCGTCCTTCAACTAGCTTGTTGGGAACACAAACTTTCTCTTCAGTTGCAAACTCCATTCCATACATATATATGGGGAGGTACTAGCTCCAACTCGGTTTTACAGTGAAAACTGCAGGAACTTCAAACCGACCCTAGGAAACAGACTTAGAATCTAGAGTTAAAGTTTCTCCTGCAACCCGTTCCATTTGTGCTAGATGAACGAACGTCTCTCCACATGCTCAGTTCTAAGAGATAAGTGTGTGTGAATGCCGTCCTTCACTTAGCTTGTTGGGATCACAAATTTTCTCTTCAGTTGCAAACTCCACTCCATACATATATATGGGGAGGTACTACCTCCAACTCGGTTTTAAAGTGAAAACTGCAGGAACTTCAAACCGGCACTAGGAAACAGACTGGAAACCAGAGTAAAGTTTCTCCTGCATCCCGTTCCCTTTGTGCTAGATGAACGAACGTCTCTCCACATGCTCAGTTCTGAGAGATAAGTGTGTGTGAAAGCCGACCTTCACCTAGCTTGTTAGGAATACAAACTTTCTCTTCAGTTGCAAACTCCACTCCATACATATGTATGCGGAGGTACTAGCTCCAACTCGGTTTTATAGAGAAAATTACAGGAACTTCAAACCGGCACTAGGAAACAGACTAAGAAACCAGAGTAAAAGGTTCTCCTGCAACCCGTTCCCTTTGTGCTAGATGAACGAACGTCTCTCCACATGCTCAGTTCTGAGAGATAAGTGTGTGTGAAAGCCGTCCTTCACCTAGCTTGTTGGGAACACAAAGTTTCTCTTCAGTTGCAAACTCCACTCCATACATATATATGGGGAGGAACAAGCTCCAACTCGGTTCTACAGTGAAAACTGCAGGAACTACAAACCGGCACTAGGAAACAGACTGAGAAACCAGAGTAAAGTTTCTCATGCAACCCGTTCCCTTTGTGCTAGATGAACGAACGACTCTCCACATGCACAGGTCTGAGAGATAGGTGTGTGTGAAAGCCGTTCTTCACCTAGCTTGTTAGGAATACAAAGTTTCTCTTCAGTTGCAAACTCCACTCCATACATATATATACGGAGGTACTAGCTCCAACTCGGTTTTACAGTGAAAACTGCAGGAACTTCAAACCGGCACTAGGAAACAGACTGAGAAACCAGAGTAATAGTTTGTCCTGCAAACCGTTCCGTTTGTGCTAGATGAACGAACGTCTCTCCACATGCTCAGTTCTGAGAGATAATTGTGTGTGAAAGCCGTCTTTCACCTAGCTTGTTGGGAACACAAAATATCTCTTCAGTTGCAAACTCCACTCCATACATATATAATGGGAGGAGCTAGCTCCAACTCGGTTTTACAGTGAAAACTGCAGGAACTTCAAACCGGCACTAGGAAACAGACTGAGAAACCAGAGTAAAAGGTTCTCCTGCAACCCGTTCATTTTTTGCTAGATGAACGAACGTCTCTCCACATGCTCAGTTCTGAGAGATAAGTGTGTGTGAAAGCCGTCCTTCACCTAGCTTGTTGGGAACACAAAGTTTCTCTTCAGTTGCAAACTCCACTCTATACATATATATGGGGAGGTACTAGCTCCAACTTGGTTTTACAGTGAAAACTGCAGGAACATCAAACCGGCACTAGGAAACAGACTGACAAACCAGAGTAAAAGTTTCTCCTGCAAACCGTTCCGTTTGTGCTAGATGAACGAACGTCTCTCCACATGCTCAGTTCTGAGAGATAATTGTGTGTAAATGCCGACCTTCACATAGCTTGTTAGGAATACAAAGTTTCTCTTCAGTTGCAAACTCCACTCCATACATATATATGCGGAGGTACTAGCTCCAACTCGGTTTTATAGTGAAAACTACAGGAACTTCAAACCGGCACTAGGAAACAGACTGAGAAACCAGAGGAATAGGTTCTCCTGCAACCCGTTCCCTTTGTGCTAGATGAACGAACGTCTCTCCACATGCTCAGTTCTGAGAGATAAGTGTGTGTGAAAGCCGTCCTTCACCTAGCTTGTTGGTAACACAAAGTTTCTCTTCAGTTGCAAACTCCACTCCATACATATATATGGGGAGGAACTAGCTCCAACTCTATTCTACAGTGAAAACTGCAGGAACTTCAAACCGGCACTAGGAAACAGACTGAGAAACCAGAGAAAAAGTTTCTCCTGCAACCCTATCCCTTTGTGCTAGATGAACGAACGTCTCTCCACATGCTCAGTTCTGAGAGATAATTGTGTGTGAAAGCCGTCCTTCACCTAGCTTGTTAGGAATACAAAGTTTCTCTTCAGTTGCAAACTCCACTCCATACATATATATGCGGAGGTACTAGCTCCAACTAGGTTTTACAGTGAAAACTGCAGGAACTTCAAACCGGCACTAGGAAACAGACTGACAAACCAGAGTAAAAGTTTCTCCTGCAAACCGTTCCGTTTGTGCTAGATGAACGAACGTCTCTCCACATGCTCAGTTCTGAGAGATAATTGTGTGTAAATGCCGACCTTCACATAGCTTGTTAGGAATACAAAGTTTCTCTTCAGTTGCAAACTCCACTCCATACATATATATGCGGAGGTACTAGCTCCAACTCGGTTTTATAGTGAAAACTACAGGAACTTCAAACCGGCACTAGGAAACAGACTGAGAAACCAGAGGAATAGGTTCTCCTGCAACCCGTTCCCTTTGTGCTAGATGAACGAACGTCTCTCCACATGCTCAGTTCTGAGAGATAAGTGTGTGTGAAAGCCGTCCTTCACCTAGCTTGTTGGTAACACAAAGTTTCTCTTCAGTTGCAAACTCCACTCCATACATATATATGGGGAGGAACTAGCTCCAACTCTATTCTACAGTGAAAACTGCAGGAACTTCAAACCGGCACTAGGAAACAGACTGAGAAACCAGAGAAAAAGTTTCTCCTGCAACCCTATCCCTTTGTGCTAGATGAACGAACGTCTCTCCACATGCTCAGTTCTGAGAGATAATTGTGTGTGAAAGCCGTCCTTCACCTAGCTTGTTAGGAATACAAAGTTTCTCTTCAGTTGGAAACTCCACTCCATACATATATATGCGGAGGTACTAGCTCCAACTAGGTTTTACAGTGAAAACTGCAGGAACTTCATACCGGCACTAGGAAACAGACTGAGAAACCAGAGTAAAAGTTTCTCCTGCAACCCGTTCCCTTTGTGCTAGATGAACGAACGTCTCTCCACATGCTCAGTTCTGAGAGATAAGTGTGTGTGAAAGCCGTCCTTCACCTAGCTTGTTGGGAACACAAAGTTTCTCTTCAGTTGCAAACTCCACTCGATACATATATATGGGGAGGTACTAGCTCCAACTCTGTTTTACAGTGAAAACTGCAGGAACTTCAAACCGGCACTAGGAAACAGACTGAGAAACCAGAGTAAAAGTTTCTCCTGCAAACAGTTCCGTTTGTGCTAGATGAACGAACGTCTCTCCACATGCTCAGTTCTGAGAGATAATTGTGTGTGAAAGCCGTCCTTCACCTAACTTGTTGGGAACACAAAGTTTCTCTTCAGTTGCAAACTCCACTCCATACATATTTATGGGGAGGTACTAGCTCCAACTCGTTTTTAAAGTGAAAACTGCAGGAACTTCAAACCGACACTAGGAAACAGAATGAGAAACCAGAGTAAAAGTTTCTCCTGCAACCCGTTCACTTTGTGCTAGATGAACGAACGTCTCTCCACATGCTCAGTTCTGAGAGATTAGTGTGTGTGAAATCCGTCCTTCAACTAGCTTGTAGGGAACACAAAGTTTCTCTTCAGTTGCAAACTCCACTCCATACATATATATGGGGAGGAACTAGCTCCAACTCGGTTCTACAGTTAAAACTGCAGGAACTTCAAACCGGCACTAGGAAACAGACTGAGAAACCAGAGTAAAAGTTTCTCCTGCAACCCGTTCCCTTTGTGCTAGATGAACGAACGACACTCCACATGCTCAGTTCTGAGAGATAAGTGTGTGTGAAAGCCGTCCTTCACCTAGCTTGTTAGGAATACAAAGTTTCTCTTCAGTTGCAAACCCCACTCCATACATATATATACGGAGGTACTAGCTCCAACTCGGTTTTATAGTGAAAACTGCAGGAACTACAAACCGGCACTAGGAAACAGACTGAGAATCCAGAGTAAAAGTTTCTCCTGCAAACCGTTCCCTTTTTGCTAGATGAACGAACGTCTCTCCACATGCTCAGTTCTGAGAGATAAGTGTGTGTGAAAGCCGTCCTTCACCTAGCTTGTTGGGAACACAAAGTATCTCTTCAGTTGCAAACTCCACTCCATACATATATATGGGGAGGAACTAGCTCCAAATTGGTTTTACACTGAAAACTGCAGGAACTTCAAACCGGCACTAGGAAACAGACTGAGAAACCAGAGTAAAAGATTCTCCTGCAAACCTTTCCTTTTGTGCTAGATGAACGAACGTCTCTCCACATGCTCAGTTCTGAGAGATAAGTGTGTGTGAAAGCCGTCCTTCACCTAGCTTGTTGGGAAAACAAAGTTTCTCTTCAGTTGCAAAATCCACTCGATACATATATATGGGGAGGTACTAGCTCCAACTCGGTTTTACAGTGAAAACTGCAGGAACTTCAAACCGGCAGTAGGAAACAGACTGAGAAAGCAGAGTAAAACTTTCTCCTGCAAACCGTTCCGTTTGTGCTAGATGAACGAACGTCTCTCCACATGCTCAGTTCTGAGAGATACTTGTGTGTGAAAGCCGTCCTTCAACTAGCTTGTTGGTAACACAAAGTTTCTCTACAGTTGCAAACTCCACTCCATACATATATATGCGAAGGTACTAGCTCCAACTCGGTTTTATAGTGAAAACTGCAGGAACTTCAATCCGGCACTAGGAAACAGACTGAGATACCAGAGAAAAAGTTTCCCCTGCAAACCGTTCCCTTTGTGCTAGATGAACGAACGTCTCTCCACATGCTCAGTTCTGAGAGATAAGTGTGTGTGAAAGCCGTCCTTCACCTAGCTTGTTGGGAACACAAAGTTTCTCTTCAGTTGCAAACTCCACTCCATACATATATATGGGGAGGGACTAGCTCCAACTCGGTTTTACAGTGAAAACTGCAGGAACTTCAAACCGGCACTAGGAAACAGACTGAGAAACCAGAGTAAAACTTTCTCCTGCAACCCGTTCCCTTTGTGCTAGATGAACGAACGTCTCTCCACATGCTCAGTTCTGAGATATAAGTGTGTGTGAAAGCCGACCTTCACCTAGCTTGTTAGGAATACAAAGTTTCTCTTCAGCTGCAAACTCCACTCCATACATATATATGCGGGGGTACTAGCTCCAACTCGGTTTTACAGTGAAAACTGCAGGAACTTCATACCGGCAATAGGAAACAGACTGAGAAACCAGAGTAAAAGTTTCTCCTGCAACCCGTTCCCTTTGTGCTAGATGAACGAACGTCTCTCCACATGCTCAGTTCTGAGAGATAAGTGTGTGTGAAAGCCGTCCTTCACCTAGCTTGTTGAAAACACAAAGTTTCTCTTCAGTTGCAAACTCCACTCGATACATATATATGGGGAGGTACTAGCTCCAACTCGGTTTTACAGTGAAAACTGCAGGAATTTCAAACCGGAACTAGGAAACAGACTGAGAATGCAGAGTAAATGTTGCTCCTGCAAACCGTTCCGTTTGTGCTAGATGAACGAACGTCTCTCCACATGCTCAGTTCTGAGAGATAATTGTGTGTGAAAGCCGTCCTTCACCTAGCTTGTTGGGAACACAAAGTTTCTCTTCAGTTGCAAACTCCACTCCATACATATTTATTGGGAGGTACTAGCTCCAACTCGGTTTTACAGTGAAAACTGCAGGAACTTCAAACCGACACTAGGAAACAGAATGAGAAACCAGAGTAAAAGTTTCTCCTGCAACCCGTTCCCTTTTTGCTAGATGTACGAACGTCTCTCCACATGCTCAGTTCTGAGAGATAAGTGTGTTTGAAAGCCGTCCTTCACCGAGCTTGTTGGGAACACAAAGTTTCTCTTCAGTTGCAAACTCCACTCCATACATATATATGGGGAGGAACTAGCTCCAACTCGGTTCTACAGTGAAAACTGCAGGAACTTCAAACCGGCACTAGGAAACAGACTGAGAAACCAGAGTAAAAGTTTCTCCTGCAACCCGTTCCCTTTGTGCTAGATGAACGAACGTCTCTCCACATGCTCAGTTCTGAGAGATATGTGTGTGTGAAAGCAGTCCTTCACCTTGCTTGTTGGGAACACAAAGTTTCTCTTCAGTTGCAAACTCCACTCCATACATATATATGGGGAGGTACTAGCTCCAACTCGGTTTTACAGTGAAAACTGCAGGAACTTCAAACCAGCACTAGGAAACAGACTGAGAAAGCAGAGTAAAAGTTTCTCCTGCAAACCGTTCCGTTTGTGCTAGATGAACGAACGTCTCTCCACATGCTCAGTTCTGAGAGATAATTGTGTGTGAAAGCCGTCCTTCACCTAGCTTGTTGGGAACACATACTTTCTCTTCAGTTGCAAACCCCACTCCATACATATATATGCGGAGGTATTAGCTCCAACTCGGTTTTATAGTGAAAACTGCAGGAACGTCAACCCGGCACTAGGAAACAGACTGAGATACCAGAGTAAAAGTTTCCCCTGCAACCCGTTCCCTTTGTGCTAGATGAACGAACGTCTCTCCACATGCTCAGTTCTGAGAGATAAGTGTGTGTGAAAGCCGTCCTTCACCTAGCTTGTTGGGAACACAAACTTTCTCTTCACTTGCAAACTCCACTCCATACATATATATGGGGAGGTACTACCTCCAACTCGGTTTTACAGTGAAAACTGAAGGAACTTCAAACTGGCACTAGGAAACAGACTGAGAAACCAGAGTAAAAGTTTCTCCTGCATCCCGTTCCCTTTTTGCTAGATGAACGAGCGTCTCTCCACATGCTCATTTCTGAGAGATAAGTGTGTGTGAAAGCCGACCTTCACCTAGCTTGTTAGGAATACAAAGTTTCTCTTCAGCTGCAAACTCCACTCCATACATATATATGCGGAGGTACTAGCTCCAACTCGGTTTTACAGTGAAAACTGCAGGAACTTAAAAACCGGCACTAGGAAACAGACTGAGAAACCAGAGAAAAAGTTTCTCCTGCAACCCGTTCCCTTTGTGCTAGATGAACGAACGTCTCTCCACATGCTCAGTTATGAGAGATAAGTGTGTGTGAAAGCCGTCCTTCACCTAGCTTGTTGGGAACACAAAGATTCTCTTCAGTTGCAAACTCCACTCCATACATATATATGGGGATGTACTAGCTCCAACGCTGTTTTACAGTGAAAACTGCAGGAACATCAAAACGACACTAGGAAACAGACTGAGAAACCAGGGTAAAAGTTTCTAATGCAACACGTTCCCATTGTGCTAGATGAACGAACGTCTCTCCACATGCTCAGTTCTGAGAGATAAGTGTGTGTGAAAGCCGTCCTTCACCTAGTTTGTTGGGAACACAAAGTTTCTCTTCAGTTGCAAACTCCACTCCATACACACATATGGGGAGGAACAAGCTCCAACTCGGTTTTACAGTGAAAACTGCAGGAACTTCAAACCGGCACTAGGAAACAGACTGAGAAACCAGAGTAAAAGTTTCTCCTGCAACCCGTTCCCTTTGTGCTAGATGAACGAACGACTCTCCACATGCTCAGTTCTGAGAGATAAGTGTGTGTGAAAGCCGTCCTTCAACTAGCTTGTTGGGAACACAAATTTTCTCTTCAGTTGCAAACTCCAATCCATAAATATATATGGGGAGGTACAAGCTCCAACTCGGTTTTACAGTGAAAACTGCAGGAACTTCAAACCGGCACTAGGAAACAGACTGAGAAACCAGAGTAAAAGTTTCTCCTGCAACCCGTTCCCTTTGTGCTAGATGAACGAACGTCTCTCCACATGCTCAGTTCTGAGAGATAAGTGTGTGTGAAAGCCGACCTTCACCTAGCTTGTTAGGAATACAAAGTTTCTCTTCAGCTGCAAACTCCACTCCATACATATATATGGGGAGGAACTAGCTCCAACTCGGTTTTACAGTGAAAACTGCAGGAACTTCAAACCGGCACTAGGAAACAGACTGAGAAACCAGAGTAAAAGTTTCTCCTGCAAACCGTTCCCTTTGTGCTAGATGAACGAACGTCTCTCCACATGCTCAGTTCTGAGAGATAAGTGTGTGTGAAAGCCGTCCTTCACCTAGCTTGTTGGGAACACAAAGTTTCTCTTCAGTTACAAACTCCACTCGATACATATATATGGGGAGGTACTAGCTCCAACTCGGTTTTACAGTGAAAACTGCAGGAACTTCAAACCGGCACTAGGAAACAGACTGAGAAAACAGAGTAAAAGTTTCTCCTGCAACCCGTTCCCTTTGTGCTAGATGAACGAACGTCTCTCCACATGCTCAGTTCTGAGAGATAAGTGTGTGTGAAAGCCGTCCTTCAACTAGCTTGTTGGGAACACAAAGTTTCTCTTCAGTTGCAAACTCCACTCCATACATATATATGGGGAGGAACTAGCTCCAACTCGGTTCTACAGTGAAAACTGCAGGAACTTCAAACCGGCACTAGGAAACAGACTGAGAAACCAGAGTAAAAGTTTCTCCTGCAACCCGTTCCCTTTGTGCTAGATGAACGAACGTCTCTCCACATGCTCAGTTCTGAGAGATATGTGTGTGTGAAAGCCGTCCTTAACCTTGCTTGTTGGGAACACAAAGTTTCTCTTCAGTTGCAAACTCCACTCCATACATATTTATGGGGTGGTACTAGCTCCAAATCTGTTTTACAGTGAAAACTGCAGGAACTTCAAACCAGCAGTAGGAAACATTCCGAGAAACCAGAGTAAAAGTTTCTCCTGCAACCCGTTCCCTTTTTGCTAGATGAACGAACGACTCTCCACATACTCAGTTCTGAGAGATAATTGTGTGTGAAAACCGACTTTCACCTAGCTTGTTAGGAATACAAAGTTTCTCTTCAGTTGCAAACTCCACTCCATACATATATATGGGGAGGTACTACCTCCAACTCGGTTTTACAGTGAAAACTGCAGGAACTTCAAACCGGCACTAGGAAACAGACTGAGAAACCAGAGTAAAAGTTTCTCCTGCATCCCGTTCCCTTTTTGCTAGATGAACGAACGTCTCTCCACATGCTCAGTTCTGAGAGATAAGTGTGTGTGAAAGCCGAACTTCACCTAGCTTGTTAGGAATACAAAGTTCTCTTCAGCTGCAAACTCCACTCCATACATATATATGCGGAGGTACTAGCTCCAACTCGGTTTTACAGTGAAAACTGCAGGAACTTCAAACCGGCACTAGGAAACAGACTGAGAAACCAGAGTAAAAGTTTCTCCTGCAACCCGTTCCCTTTGTGCTAGATGAACGAACGTCTCTCCACATGCTCAGTTCTGAGAGATAAGTGTGTGTGAAAGCCGTCCTTCACCTAGCTTGTTGGGAACACAAAGTTTCTCTTCAGTTGCAAACTCCACTCCATACATATATATGGGGAGGTACTAGCTCCAACGCTGTTTTACAGTGAAAACTGCAGGAACATCAAAACGACACTAGGAAACAGACTGAGAAACCAGGGTAAAAGTTTCTAATGCAACTCGTTCCCATTGTGCTAGATGAACGAACGTCTCTCCACATGCTCAGTTCTGAGAGATAAGTGTGTGTGAAAGCCGTCCTTCACCTAGCTTGTTGGGAACACAAAGTTTCTCTTCAGTTGCAAACTCCAATCCATAAATATATATGGGGAGGTACTAGCTCCAACTCGGTTTTACAGTGAAAACTGCAGGAACTTCAAACCGGCACTAGGAAACAGACTGAGAAACCAGAGTAAAAGTTTCTCCTGCAACCCGTTCCCTTTGTGCTAGATGAACGAACGTCTCTCCACATGCTCAGTTCTGAGGGATAAGTGTGTGTGAAAGCCGTCCTTCACCTAGCTTGTTGGGAACACAAAGTTTCTCTTCAGTTGCAAACTCCACTCCATACATATATATGGGGAGGTACTAGCTCCAACTCAGTTTTACAGTGAAAACTGCAGGAACTTCAAACCGGCACTAGGAAACAGACTGAGAAACCAGAGTAAAAGTTTCTCCTGCAAACCGTTCCGTTCGTGCTAGATGAAAGAACGTCTCTCCACATGCTCAGTTCTGAGAGATAAGTGTGTGTGAAAGCCGTCCTTCACCTAGATTGTTGGGAAAACAAAGTTTCTCTTCAGTTGCAAACTCCACTCCATACATATATATGGGGAGGTACTAGCTCCAACTCGGTTTTATAGTGAAAACTGCAGGAACTTCAAACCGGCACTAGGAAACAGACTGAGATACCAGAGTAAAAGTTTCACCTGCAACCCGTTCCCTGTGTGCTAGATAAACGAACGTCTCTCCACATGCTCAGTTCTGAGAGATAAGTGTGTGTGAAAGCCGTCCTTCACCTAGCTTGTTGGGAACACAAAGTTTCTCTTCAGTTGCAAACTCCACTCCATACATATATATGGGGAGGTACTACCTCCAAATCGGTTTTAAAGTGAAAACTGCAGGAACTTCAAACCGGCACTAGGAAACAGACTGAGAAACCAGAGTAAAATTTCTCCTGCAACCCGTTCCCTTTTTGCTAGATGAACGAACGTCTCTCCACATGCTCAGTTCTGAGAGATAAGTGTGTGAAAGCCGACCTTCACCTATCTTGTTAGGAATACAAAGTTTCTCTTCAGCTGCAAACTCCACTCCATACATATATATGCGGAGGTACTAGCTCCAACTCGGTTTTACAGTGAAAACTGCAGGAAATTCAAACCGGCACTAGGAAACAGACTGAGAAACCAGAGTAAAAGTTTCTCCTGCAAACCGTTCCCTTTGTGCTAGATGAACGAACGTCTCTCCACATGCTCAGTTCTGAGAGATAAGTGTGTGTGAAAGCCGTCCTTCACCTAGCTTGTTGGGAACACAAAGTTTCTCTTCAGTTGCAAACTCCACTCGATACATATATATGGGGAGGTACAAGCTCCAACTCGGTTTTACAGTGAAAACTGCAGGAACTTCAAACCGGCACTAGGAAAAAGACTGAGAAACCAGAGTAAAAGTTTCTCCTGCAAAAAGTTCCGTTTGTGCTAGATGAACGAACGTCTCTCCACATGCTCAGTTCTGAGAGATAATTGTGTGTGAAAGCCGTCCTTCACCTAGCTTGTTGGGAACACATAGTTTCTCTTCAGTTGCAAACTCCACTCCATACATATTTATGGGGAGGTACTAGCTCCAACTCGGTTTTACAGTGAAAACTGCAGGAACTTCAAACCGGCAGTAGGAAACAGACCGAGAATCCAGAGTAAAAGTTTCTCCTGCAACCCGTTCCCTTTGTGCTAGATGAACGAACGACTCTCCACATACTCAGTTCTGAGAGATATGTGTGTGTGAAAGCCGTCCTTCACCTAGCTTGTTAGGAATACAAAGTTTCTCTTCAGTTGCAAACTCCACCCCATACATATTTATGGGTAGGTACTAGCTCCAACTCGGTTTTACAATGAAAACTGCAGGAACTTCAAACCGACACTAGGAAACAGAATGAGAAACCAGAGTAAAAGTTTCTCCTGCAACCCGTTCCCTTTGTGCTAGATGAACGAACGTCTCTCCACATGCTCAGTTCTGAGAGATAAGTGAGTGTGAAAGCCGTACTTCACCTAGCTTGTTGGGAACACAAAGTTTCTCTTCAGTTGCAAACTCCACTCCATACATATATATGGGGAGGAACTAGCTCCAACTCGGTTCTACAGTGAAAACTGCAGGAACTTCAAACCGGCACTAGGAAACAGAATGAGAAACCAGAGTAAAAGTTTCTCCTGCAACCCGTTCCCTTTGTGCTAGATGAACGAACGTCTCTCCACATGCTCAGTTCTGAGAGATAAGTGAGTGTGAAAGCCGTCCTTCACCTAGCTTGTTGGGAACACAAAGTTTCTCTTCAGTTGCAAACTCCACTCCATACATATATATGGGGAGGAACTAGCTCCAACTCGGTTCTACAGTGAAAACTGCAGGAACTTCAAACCGGCACTAGGAAACAGACTGAGAAACCAGAGTAAAAGTTTCTCCTGCAAACCGTTCCCTTTGTGCTAGATGAACGAACGTCTCTCCACATGCTCAGTTCTGAGAGATAAGTGTGTGTGAAAGCCGTCCTTCACCTTGCTTGTTGGGAACACAAAGTTTCTCTTCAGTTGCAAACTCCACTCCATACATATTTATGGGGAGGTACTAGCTCCAAATCTGTTTTACAGTGAAAACTGCAGGAACTTCAAACCGGCAGTAGGAAACAGACCGAGAAACCAGAGTAAAAGTTTCTCCTGCAACCCGTTCCCTTTGTGCTAGATGAACGAACGACTCTCCACATACTCAGTTCTGAGAGATAATTGTGTGTGAAAGCCGTCCTTCACCTAGCTTGTTAGGAATACAAAGTTTCTCTTCAGTTGCTAACCCCACTCCATTCATATATATACGGAGGTACTAGCTCCAACTCGGTTTTATAGTGAAAACTGCAGGAACTTCAAACCGGCACTAGGAAACAGACTGAGAAACCAGAGTAAAAGTTTCTCCTGCAAACCGTTCCCTTTGTGCTAGATGAACGAACGTCTCTCCACATGCTCAGTTCTGAGAGATAAGTGTGTGTGAAAGCCGTCCTTCACCTTGCTTGTTGGGAACACAAAGTTTCTCTTCAGTTGCAAACTCCACTCCATACATATTTATGGGGAGGTACTAGCTCCAAATCTGTTTTACAGTGAAAACTGCAGGAACTTCAAACCGGCAGTAGGAAACAGACCGAGAAACCAGAGTAAAAGTTTCTCCTGCAACCCGTTCCCTTTGTGCTAGATGAACGAACGACTCTCCACATACTCAGTTCTGAGAGATATGTGTGTGTGAAAGCCGTCCTTCACCTAGCTTGTTAGGAATACAAAGTTTCTCTTCAGTTGCAAACTCCACCCCATACATATTTATGGGGAGGTACTAGCTCCAACTCGGTTTTACAATGAAAACTGCAGGAACTTCAAACCGACACTAGGAAACAGAATGAGAAACCAGAGTAAAAGTTTCTCCTGCAACCCGTTCCCTTTGTGCTAGATGAACGAACGTCTCTCCACATGCTCAGTTCTGAGAGATAAGTGAGTGTGAAAGCCGTCCTTCACCTAGCTTGTTGGGAACACAAAGTTTCTCTTCAGTTGCAAACTCCACTCCATACATATATATGGGGAGGAACTATCTCCAACTCGGTTCTACAGTGAAAACTGCAGGAACTTCAAACCGGCACTAGGAAACAGACTGAGAAACCAGAGTAAAAGTTTCTCCTGCAACCCTTTCCCTTTTTGCTAGATGAACGAACGTCTCTCCACATGCTCAGTTCTGAGAGATATGTGTGTGTGAAAGCCGTCCTTCACCTTGCTTGTTGGGAACACATAGTTTCTCTTCAGTTGCAAACTCCACTCCATACATATTTATGGGGAGGTACTAGCTCCAACTCGGTTTTACAGTGAAAACTGCAGGAACTTCAAACCGGCAGTAGGAAACAGACCGAGAATCCAGAGTAAAAGTTTCTCCTGCAACCCGTTCCCTTTGTGCTAGATGAACGAACGACTCTCCACATACTCAGTTCTGAGAGATATGTGTGTGTGAAAGCCGTCCTTCACCTAGCTTGTTAGGAATACAAAGTTTCTCTTCAGTTGCAAACTCCACCCCATACATATTTATGGGGAGGTACTAGCTCCAACTCGGTTTTACAATGAAAACTGCAGGAACTTCAAACCGACTCTAGGAAACAGAATGAGAAACCAGAGTAAAAGTTTCTCCTGCAACCCGTTCCCTTTGTGCTAGATGAACGAACGTCTCTCCACATGCTCATTTCTGAGAGATAAGTGAGTGTGAAAGCCGTCCTTCACCTAGCTTGTTGGGAACACAAACTTTCTCTTCAGTTGCAAACTCCACTCCATACATATATATGGGGAGGAACTAGCTCCAACTCGGTTCTACAGTGAAAACTGCAGGAACTTCAAACCGGCACTAGGAAACAGAATGAGAAACCAGAGTAAAAGTTTCTCCTGCAACCCGTTCCCTTTGTGCTAGATGAACGAACGTCTCTCCACATGCTCAGTTCTGAGAGATAAGTGAGTGTGAAAGCCGTCCTTCACCTAGCTTGTTGGGAACACAAAGTTTCTCTTCAGTTGCAAACTCCACTCCATACATATATATGGGGAGGAACTAGCTCCAACTCGGTTCTACAGTGAAAACTGCAGGAACTTCAAACCGGCACTAGGAAACAGACTGAGAAACCAGAGTAAAAGTTTCTCCTGCAACCCGTTCCCTTTGTGCTAGATGAACGAACGTCTCTCCACATGCTCAGTTCTGAGAGATATGTGTGTGTGAAAGCCGTCCTTCACCTTGCTTGTTGGGAACACAAAGTTTCTCTTCAGTTGCAAACTCCACTCCATACATATTTATGGGGAGGTACTAGCTCCAAATCTGTTTTACAGTGAAAACTGCAGGAACTTCAAACCGGCAGTAGGAAACAGACCGTGAAACCAGAGTAAAAGTTTCTCCTGCAACCCTTTCCCTTTGTGCTAGATGAACGAACGACTCTCCACATACTCAGGTCTGAGAGATAATTGTGTGTGAAAGCCGTCCTTCACCTAGCTTGTTAGGAATACAAAGTTTCTCTTCAGTTGCTAACCCCACTCCATTCATATATATACGGAGGTACTAGCTCCAACTCGGTTTTATAGTGAAAACTGCAGGAACTTCAAACCGGCACTAGGAAACAGACTGAGAAACCAGAGTAAAAGTTTCTCCTGCAAACCGTTCCCTTTGTGCTAGATGAACGAACGTCTCTCCACATGCTCAGTTCTGAGAGATAAGTGTGTGTGAAAGCCGTCCTTCACCTAGCTTGTTGGGAACACAAAGTTTCTCTTCAGTTGAAAACTCCACTCCATACATATTTATGGGGAGGTACTAGCTCCAACTCGGTTTTACAGTGAAAACTGCAGGAACTTCAAACCGACACTAGGAAACAGAATGAGAAACCAGAGTAAAAGTTTCTCCTGCAAACCGTTCCCTTTGTGCTAGATGAACGAACGTCTCTCCACATGCTCAGTTCTGAGAGATAAGTGTGTGTGAAAGCCGTCCTTCAACTAGCTTGTTGGGAACACAAAGTTTCTCTTCAGTTGCAAACCCCACTCCATACATATATATGGGGAGGAACTATCTCCAACTCGGTTCTACAGTGAAAACTGCAGGAACTTCAAACCGGCACTAGGAAACAGACTGAGAAACCAGAGTAAAAGTTTCCCTTGCAACCCTTTCCCTTTGTGCTAGATGAACGAACGTCTCTCCACATGCTCAGTTCTGAGAGATATGTGTGTGTGAAAGCCGTCCTTCACCTTGCTTGTTGGGAACACAAAGTTTCTCTTCAGTTGCAAACTCCACTCCATACATATTTATGGGGAGGTACTAGCTCCAAATCTGTTTTACAGTGAAAACTGCAGGAACTTCAAACCGGCAGTAGGAAACAGAACGAGAAACCAGAGTAAAAGTTTCTCCTGCAACCCGTTCCCTTTGTGCTAGATGAACGAACGACTCTCCACATACTCAGTTCTGAGAGATAATTGTGTGTGAAAGCCGTCCTTCACCTAGCTTGTTAGGAATACAAAGTTCCTCTTCAGTTGCAAACTCCACCCCATACATATTTATGGGGAGGTACTAGCTCCAACTCGGTTTTACAATGAAAACTGCAGGAACTTCAAACCGACACTAGGAAACAGAATGAGAAACCAGAGTAAAAGTTTCTCCTGCAACCCGTTCCCTTTGTGCTAGATGAACGAACGTCTCTCCACATGCTCAGTTCTGAGAGATAAGTGAGTGTGAAAGCCGTCCTTCACCTAGCTTGTTGGGAACACAAAGTTTCTCTTCAGTTGCTAACTCCACTCCATACATATATATGGGGAGGAACTAGCTCCAACTCGGTTCTACAGTGAAAACTGCAGGAACTTCAAACCGGCACTAGGAAACAGACTGAGAAACCAGAGTAAAAGTTTCTCCTGCAACCCGTTCCCTTTGTGCTAGATGAACGAACGTCTCTCCACATGCTCAGTTCTGAGAGATATGTGTGTGTGAAAGCCGTCCTTCACCTTGCTTGTTGGGAACAAAAAGTTTCTCTTCAGTTGCAAACTCCACTCCATACATATTTATGGGGAGGTACTAGCTCCAAATCTGTTTTACAGTGAAAACTGCAGGAACTTCAAACCGGCAGTAGGAAACAGACCGAGAAACCAGAGTAAAAGTTTCTCCTGCAACCCGTTCCCTTTGTGCTAGATGAACGAACGACTCTCCACATACTCAGTTCTGAGAGATAATTGTGTGTGAAAGCCGTCCTTCACCTAGCTTGTTAGGAATACAAAGTTTCTCTTCAGTTGCTAACCCCACTCCATTCATATATATACGGAGGTACTAGCTCCAACTCGGTTTTATAGTGAAAACTGCAGGAACTTCAAACCGGCACTAGGAAACAGACTGAGAAACCAGAGTAAAAGTTCCTCCTGCAAACCGTTCCCTTTGTGCTAGATGAACGAACGTCTCTCCACATGCTCAGTTCTGAGAGATAAGTGTGTGTGAAAGCCGTCCTTCACCTAGCTTGTTGGGAACACAAAGTATCTCTTCAGTTGCAAACTCCACTCCATACATATATATGGGGAGGAACTAGCTCCAACTCGGTTTTACAGTGAAAACTGCAGGAACTTCAAACCGGCACTAGGAAACAGACTGAGAAACCAGAATAAAAGGTTCTCCTGCAACCCGTTCCTTTTGTGCTAGATGAACGAACGTCTCTCCACATGCTCAGTTCTGAGAGATAAGTGTGTGTGAAAGCCGTACTTCACCTAGCTTGTTGGGAACACAAAGCTTCTCTTCAGTTGCAAACTCCACTCGATACATATATATGGGGAGGTACTAGCTCCAACTCGGTTTTACAGTGAAAACTGCAGGAACTTCAAACCGGCAATAGGAAACAGACTGAGAAAGCAGAGTAAAAGGTTCTCCTGCAAAAAGTTCCGTTTGTGCTAGATGAACGAACGTCTCTCCACATGCTCAGTTCTGAGAGATAATTGTGTGTGAAAGCCGTCCTTCACCTAGCTTGTTGGGAACACAAACTTTCTCTTCAGTTGTAAACTCCACTCCATACATATATATGCGGAGGTACTAGCTCCAACTCGGTTTTATAGTGAAAACTTCAGGAACTTCAAACCGGCACTAAGAAACAGACTGAGATACCAGAGTAAAAGTTTCCCCTGAAACCCGTTCCCTTTGTGCTAGATGAACGAACGTCTCTCCACATGCTCAGTTCTGAGAGATAAGTGTGTGTGAAAGCCGACCTTCACCTAGCTTGTTAGGAATACAAAGTTTCTCTTCAGCTGCAAACTCCACTCCATACATATATATGCGGAGGTACTAGCTCCAAATCGGTTTTATAGTGAAAACTACAGGAACTTCAAACCGGCACTAGGAAACAGACTGAGAAACCAGAGTAAAAGGTTCTCCTGCAACCCGTTCCCTTTGTGCTAGATGAACGAACGTCTCTCCACTTGCTCAGTTCTGAGAGATAAGTGTGTGTGAAAGCCGTCCTTCACCTAGCTTGTTGGGAACACAAAGTTTCTCTTCAGTTGCAAAATCCACTCCATACATATATATGGGGAGGAACTATCTCCAACTCGGTTCTACAGTGAAAACTGCAGGAACTTCAAACCGGCACTAGGAAACAGACTGAGAAACCAGAGTAAAAGTTTCTCCTGCATCCCGTTCCCTTTGTGCTAGATGAACGAACGTCTCTCCACATGCTCAGTTCTGAGATCTAAGTGTGTGTGAAAGCCGTCCTTCACCTAGCTTGTTGGGAACACAAAGTTTCTCTTCAGTTGCAAACTCCACTCCATACATATGTATGGGGAGGTACTAGCTCCAACTCGGTTTTACAGTGAAAACTGCAGGAACTTCAAACCGGCACTAGGAAACAGACTGAGAAACCAGAGTAAAAGTTTCTCCTGCAACCCGTTCCCTTTGTGCTAGATGAACGAACGACTCTCCACATGCTCAGTTCTGAGAGATAAGTGTGTGTGAAAGCCGACCTTCACCTAGCTTGTTAGGAATACAAAGTTTCTCTTCAGCTGCAAACTCCACTCCATACATATATATGCGGAGGTACTAGCTCCAACTCGGTTTTATAGTGAAAACTACAGGAACTTCAAACCGGCACTAGGTAACAGACTGAGAAACCAGAGTAAAAGTTTCTCCTGCAACCCGTTCCCTTTGTGCTAGATGAACGAACGACTCTCCACATGCTCAGTTCTGAGAGATAAGTGTGTGTGAAAGCCGACCTTCACCTAGCTTGTTAGGAATACAAAGTTTCTCTTCAGCTGCAAACTCCACTCCATACATATATATGCGGAGGTACTAGCTCCAACTCGGTTTTATAGTGAAAACTACAGGAACTTCAAACCGGCACTAGGAAACAGACTGAGAAACCAGAGTAAAAGTTTCTCCTGCATCCCGTTCCCTTTGTGCTAGATGAACGAACGTCTCTCCACATGCTCAGTTCTGAGATCTAAGTGTGTGTGAAAGCCGTCCTTCACCTAGCTTGTTGGGAACACAAAGTTTCTCTTCAGTTGCAAACTCCACTCCATACATATGTATGGGGAGGTACTAGCTCCAACTCGGTTTTACAGTGAAAACTGCAGGAACTTCAAACCGGCACTAGGAAACAGACTGAGAAACCAGAGTAAAAGTTTCTCCTGCAACCCGTTCCCTTTGTGCTAGATGAACGAACGACTCTCCACATGCTCAGTTCTGAGAGATAAGTGTGTGTGAAAGCCGTTCTTCACCTAGCTTGTTAGGAATACAAAGTTTCTCTTCAGTTGCAAACACCACTCCATACATATATATACGGAGGTACTAGCTCCAACTCGGTTTTATAGTGAAAACTGCAGGAACTTCAAACCGGCTCTAGGAAACAGACTGAGAAACCAGAGTAAAAGTTTCTCCTGCAACCCGTTCCCTTTGTGCTAGATGAACGAACGTCTCTCCACATGCTCAGTTCTGAGAGATAAGTGTGTGTGAAAGCCGTCCTTCATCTAGCTTGTTGGGAACACAAAGTTTCTCTTCAGTTGCAAACTCCAATCCATAAATATATATGGGGAGGTACTAGCTCCAACTCGGTTTTACAGTGAAAACTGCAGGAACTTCAAATCGGCACTAGGAAACAGACTGAGAAAGCAGAGAAAAAGTGTCTCCTGCAACCCGTTCCCTTTGTGCTAGATGAACGAACGTCTCTGCACATGCTCAGTTCTGAGAGATAAGTGTGTGTGAAAGCCGTCCTTCACCTAGCTTGTTGGGAACACAAAGTTCTCTTCAGTTGCAAACTCCACTCCATACATATATATGGGGAGGAACTAGCTCCAACTCGGTTTTACAGTGAAAACTGCAGGAACTTCAAACCGGCACTAGGAAACAGACTGAGAAACCAGAGTAAAAGTTTCTCCTGCAACCCGTTCCCTTTGTGCTAGATGAACGAACGTCTCTCCACATGCTCAGTTCTGAGAGATAAGTGTGTGTGAAAGCCGTCCTTCACCTAGCTTGTTGGGAACCCAAAGTTTCTCTTCAGTTGCAAACTCCACTCTATACATATATATGGGGAGGTACTAGCTCCAACTCGGTTTTACAGTGAAAACTGCAGGAACTTCAAACCGGCAGTAGGAAACAGACTGAGAAACCAGAGTAAAAGTTTCTCCTGCAAACAGTTCCGTTTGGGCTAGATGAACGAACGTCTCTCCACATGCTCAGTTCTGAGAGATAATTGTGTGTGAAAGCCGCCCTTCACCTAGCTTGTTGGGAACACAAACTTTCTCTTCAGTTGCAAACCTCACTCCATACATATATATGGTGAGGTACTAGCTCCAACTCGGTTTTACAGTGAAAACTGCAGGAACTTCAAACCGACACTAGGAAACAGACTGAGAAACCAGAGTTAAAGTTTTCCCTGCAAACCGTTCCCTTTGTGCTAGATGAACGAACGTCTCTCCACATGCTCAGTTCTGAGAGATAAGTGTGTGTGAAAGCCGTCCTTCACCTAGCTTGTTGGGAACACAAAGTTTCTCTTCAGTTGCAAACTCCACTCCATACATATATATGGTGAGGTACTAGCTCCAACTCGGTTTTACAGTGAAAACTGCAGGAACTTCAAACCGACACTAGGAAACAGACTGAGAAACCAGAGTTAAAGTTTTCCCTGCAAACCGTTCCCTTTGTGCTAGATGAACGAACGTCTCTCCACATGCTCAGTTCTGAGAGATAAGTGTGTGTGAAAGCCGTCCTTCATCTAGCTTGTTGGGAACACAAAGTTTCTCTTCAGTAGCAAACTCCACTCCATACATATATATGGGGAGGTACTACCTCCAACTCGGTTTTACAGTGAAAACTGCAGGAACTTCAAACCGGCACTAGGAAACAGAATGAGAAACCAGAGTAAAAATTTCCCCTGCAACCCGTTCCCTTTGTGCTAGATGAACGAACGTCTCTCCACATGCTCAGTTCTGAGAGATAAGTGTGTGTGAAAGCCGACCTTCACCTAGCTTGTTAGGAATACAAAATTTCTCTTCAGTTGCAAACTCCACTCCATACATATATATGGGAAGGAACTAGCTCCAACTCGGTTTTATAGTGAAAACTGCAGGAACTTCAAACCGGCACTAGGAAACAGACTGAGAAACCAGAGTAAAAGTTTCTCCTGCAAACCGTTCCCTTTGTGCTAGATGAACGAACGTCTCTTCACATGCTCAGTTCTGAGAGATAATTGTGTGTGAAAGCCGTCCTTCACCTAGCTTGTTGGGAACACAAACTTTCTCTTCAGTTGCAAACTCTACTCCATACATATATATGGGGAGGTACTAGCTCCAACTCGGTTTTACAGTGAAAACTGCAGGAACTTCAAACCGACACTAGGAAATAGACTGAGAAACCAGAGTTAAAGTGTTTCCTGCAACCCGTTCCCTTTGTGCTAGATGAACGAACGTCTCTCCACATGCTCAGTTCTGAGAGATAAGTGTGTGTGAAAGCCGTCCTTCACCTAGCTTGTTGGGAACACAAAGTTTCTCTTCAGTTGCAAACTCCACTCCATACATATATATGGGGAGGTACTAGCTCCAACTCGATTTTACAGTGAAAACTGCAGGAACTTCAAACCGGCACTAGGAAACAGACTGAGAAACCAGAGTAAAAGTTTCTCCTGCAACCCTTTCCCTTTGTGCTAGATGAACGAACTTCTCTCCACATGCTCAGTTCTGAGAGATAAGTGTGTTTGAAAGCCGTCCTTCACCTAGCTTGTTAGGAATACAAAGTTTCTCTTCAGTTGCAAACTCCACTCCATACATATATATGCGGAGGTACTAGCTCCAACTCGGTTTTATAGTGAAAACTGCAGGAACTTCAAACCGGCACTAGGAAACAGACTGAGAATTCAGAGTAAAAGTTTCTCCTGCAACCCGTTCCCTTTGTGCTAGATGAACGAACGTCTCTCCACATGCTCGGTTCTGAGAGATAAGTGTGTGTGAAAGCCGTCCTTCACCTAGCTTGTTGGGAACACAAAGTTTCTCTTCAGTTGCAAACTCCACTCCATACACATATATGGGGAGGAACAAGCTCCAACTCGGTTTTACAGTGAAAACTGCAGAAACTTCAAACCGGCACTAGGAAACAGACTGAGAAACCAGAGTAAAAGTGTCTCCTGCAAACCGTTCCCTTTGTGCTAGATGAACGAACGTCTCTCCACATGCTCAGTTCTGAGAGATAAGTGTGTGTGAAAGCCGTCCTTCACGTAGCTTGTTGGGAACACAAAGTTCTCTTCAGTTGCAAACTCCATTCCATACATATATATGGGGAGGAACTAGCTCCAACTCGGTTTTACAGTGAAAAGTGTAGGAACTTCAAACCGGCACTAGGAAACAGTCTGAGAAACCAGAGTAAAGTTTTTCCTGCAACCCGTTCCCTTTGTGCTAGATGAACGAACGTCTCTCCACATGCTCCGTTCTGAGAGATAAGTGTGTGTGAAAGCCGTCCTTCACCTAGCTTGTTGGGAACACAAACTTTCTCTTCAGTTGCAAACTCCACTCCATACATATATATGGGGAGGTACAAGCTCCAACGCGGTTTTACAGTGAAAACTGCAGGAACTTCAAAACGACACTAGGAAACAGACTGAGAAACCAGGGTAAAAGTTTGTCCTGCAAATCGTTCCCTTTGTGCTAGATGAACGAACGTCTCTCCACATGCTCCGTTGTGAGAGATAAGTGTGTGTGAAAGCCGTCCTTCACCTAGCTTGTTGGGAACACAAACTTTCTCTTCAGTTGCAAACTCCACTCCATACATATATATGGGGAGGTACTAGCTCCAACTCTGTTTTACAGTGAAAACTGCAGGAACATCAAAACGACACTAGGAAACAGACTGAGAAACCAGCGTAAAAGTTTCTAATGCAACTCGTTCCCTTTGTGCTAGATGAACGAACGTCTCTCCACATGCTCAGTTATGAGAGATAAGTGTGTGTGAAAGCCGTCCTTCACCTAGCTTGTTGGGAACACAAACTTTCTCTTCAGTTGCAAACTCTACTCCATACATATATATGGGGAGGTACTAGCTCCAACTCGGTTTTACAGTGAAAACTGCAGGAACTTCAAACCGACACTAGGAAACAGACTGAGAAACCAGAGATAAAGTGTTTCCTGCAACCTGTTCCCTTTGTGCAAGATGAACGAACGTCTCTCCACATGCTCAGTTCTGAGAGATAAGTGTGTGTGAAAGCCGTCCTTCACCTAGCTTGTTGGGAACACAAAGTTTCTCTTCAGTTGCAAACTCCACTCCATACATATATATGGGGAGGTACTAGCTCCAACTCGGTTTTACAGTGAAAACTGCAGGAACATCAAACCGGCACTAGGAAACAGACTGAGAAACCAGAGTAAAAGTTTCTCCTGCAACCCTTTCCCTTTGTGCTAGATGAACGAACTTCTCTCCACATGCTCAGTTCTGAGAGATAAGTGTGTTTGAAAGCCGTCCTTCACCTAGCTTGTTAGGAATACAAAGTTTCTCTTCAGTTGCAAACTCCACTCCATACATATATATGCGGACGTACTAGCTCCAACTCGGTTTTATAGTGAAAACTGCAGGAACTTCAAACCGGCACTAGGAAACAGACTGAGAAACCAGAGTAAAAGTTTCTCCTGCAACACGTTCCCTTTGTGCTAGATGAACGAACGTCTCTCCACATGCTCAGTTCTGAGAGATAAGTGTGTGTGAAAGCCGTACTTCACCTAGCTTGTTGGGAACACAAAGTTTCTCTTCAGTTGCAAACTCCACTCCATACACATATATGGGGAGGAACAAGCTCCAACTCGGTTTTACAGTGAAAACTGCAGGAACTTCAAACTGGCACTAGGAAACAGTCTGAGAAACCAGAGTAAAGTTTTTCCTGCAACCCGTTCCCTTTGTGCTAGATGAACGAACGTCTCTCCACAAGCTCCGTTCTGAGAGATAAGTGTGTGTGAAAGCCGACCTTCACCTAGCTTGTTGGGAACACAAACTTTCTCTTCAGTTGAAAACTCCACTCCATACATATATATGGGGAGGTACAAGCTCCAACGCGGTTTTACAGTGAAAACTGCAGGAACTTCAAAACGACACTAGGAAACAGACTGAGAAACCAGGGTAAAAGTTTGTCCTGCAACTCGTTCCCTTTGTGCTAGATGAAAGAACGTCTCTCCACATGCTCCGTTGTGAGAGATAAGTGTGTGTGAAAGCCGTCCTTCACCTAGCTTGTTGGGAACACAAAGATTCTCTTCAGTTGCAAACTCCACTCCATACACATATATGGGGAGGAACAAGCTCCAACTCGGTTTTACAGTGAAAACTGCAGGAACTTCAAACCGGCACTAGAAAACAGACTGAGAAACCAGAGTAAAAGTTTCTCCTGCAACCCGTTCCCTTTGTGCTAGATGAACGAACGTCTCCCCACATGCTCAGTTCTGAGAGATAATTGTGTGTGAAAGCCGTCCTTCACCTAGCTTGTTGGGAACACAAAGTTTCTCTTCAGTTGCAAACTCCAATCCATAAATATATATGGGGAGGTACTAGCTCCATCTCGGTTTTACAGTGAAAACTGCAGGAACTTCAAACCGGCACTAGGAAACAGACTGAGAAACCAGAGTAAAAGTTTCTTCTGCAACCCGTTCCATTTGTGCTAGATGAACGAACGTCTCTCCACATGCTCAGTTCTGAGAGATAAATGTGAGTGAAAGCCGTCCTTCAACTAGCTTGTTGGGAACACAAAGTTCTCTTCAGTTGCAAACTCCACTCCATACATATATATGGGGAGGAACTAGCTCCAACTCGGTTTTAAAGTGAAAACTGCAGGAACTTCAAACCGGCACTAGGAAACAGTCTGAGAAACCAGAGTAAAAGTTTCTACTGCAACCAGTTCCCTTTGTGCTAGATGAACGAACGTCTCTCCACATGCTCAGTTCTGAGAGATAAGTGTGTGTGAAAGCCTTCCTTCACCTAGCTTGTTGGGAACACAAAGTTTCTCCTCAGTTGCAAACTCCACTCGATACATATATATGGGGAGGTACTAGCTCCAACTCGGTTTTACAGTGAAAACTGCAGGAACTTCAAACCGGCACTAGGAAACAGACTGAGAAACCAGAGTGAAAGTTTCTCCTGCAACCAGTTCCCTTTGTGCTAGATGAACGAACGTCTCTCCACATGCTCAGTTCTGAGAGGTAAGTGTGTGTGAAAGCCGAACTTCACCTAGCTTGTTAGGAATACAAAGTTTCTCTTCAGTTGCAAACTCCACTCCATACATATATATGGGGAGGGACTAGCTCCAACTCGGTTTTACAGTGAAAACTGCAGGAACTTCAAACCGGCACTAGGAAACAGACTGAGAAACCAGAGTAACAGTTTCTCCTGCAAATCGTTCCGTTTGTGCTAGATGAAAGAACGTCCCTTCACATGCTCAGTTCTCAGAGATAATTGTGTGTGAAAGCCGTCCTTCACCTAGCTTGTTGTGAACACAAACTTTCTCTTCAGTTGCAAACTCTACTCCATACCTATATAAGGGGAGGTACTAGCTCCAACTCGGTTTTACAGTGAAAACTGCAGGAACTTCAAACCGGCACTAGGAAACAGACAGAGAAACCAGAGTTAAAGTGTTCCCTGCAAACCGTTCCCTTTGTGCTAGATGAACGAACGTCTCTCCACATGCTCAGTTCTGAGAGATAAGTGTGTGTGAAAGCCGTCCTTCACCTAGCTTGTTAGGAATACAAAGTTTCTCTTCAGTTGCAAACTCCACTCCATATATATATATGGGGAGGTACTAGCTCCAATTCGGTTTTACATTGAAAACTGCAGGAACTTGAAACCGGCACTAGGAAACAGACTGAGAAACCAGAGTAAAAGTTTCTCCTGCAACCCTTTCCCTTTGTGCTAGATGAACGAAGTTCTCTCCACATGCTCAGTTCTGAGAGATAAGTGTGTGTGAAAGCCGTCCTTCACCTATCTTGTTAGGAATACAAAGTTTCTCTTCAGTTGCAAACTCCACTCCATACATATATATGCGGAGGTACTAGCTCCAACTCGGTTTTATAGTGAAAACTGCAGGAACTTCAAACCGGCACTAGGAAACAGACTGAGAAACCAGAGTAAAAGATTCTCCTGCAACCCGTTCCCTTTGTGCTAGATGAACGAACGTTTCTCCACATGCTCAGTTCTGAGAGATAAGTGTGTGTGAAAGCCCTCCTTCACCTAGCTTGTTGGGAACACAAAGTTTCTCTTCAGTTGCAATCTCCACTCCATACACATATATGGGGAGGAACAAGCTCCAACTCGGTTTTACAGTGAAAACTGCAGGAACTTCAAACCGGCACTAGGAAACAGACTGAGAAACCAGAGTAAAAGTGTCTCCTGCAAACCGTTCCCTTTGTGCTAGATGAACGAACGTCTCTCCACATGCTCAGTTCTGAGAGATAAATGTGTGTGAAAGCCGTCCTTCACGTAGCTTGTTGGGAACACAAAGTTCTCTTCAGTTGCAAACTCCACTCCATACATATATATGGGGAGGAACTAGCTCCAACACGGTTTTACAGTGAAAAATGTAGGAACTTCAAACCGGCACTAGGAAACAGTCTGAGAAACCAGAGTAAAGTTTCTCCTGCAACCCGTTCCTTTGTGCTAGATGAACGAACGTCTCTCAACATGCTCCGTTCTGAGAGATAAGTGTGTGTGAAAGCCGTCCTTCACCTAGCTTGTTGGGAACACAAAGTTTCTCTTCAGTTGCAAACTCCACTCGATACATATATATGGGGAGGTACTAGCTCCAACTCGGTTTTACAGTGAAAACTGCAGGAACTTCAAACCGGCACTAGGAAACAGACTGAGAAACCAGAGTAAAAGTTTCTCCAGCAAACCGTTCCGTTTGGGCTAGATGAACGAACGTCTCTCCACATGCTCATTTCTGAGAGATAAGTGGGTGTGAAAGCCGTCCTTCACCTAGCTTGTTGGGAACACAAAGTTTCTCTTCAGTTGCAAACTCCACTCCATACATATATATGGGGAGGTACTACCTCCAACTCGGTTTTAAAGTGAAAACTGCAGGAACTTCAAACCGGCACTAGGAAACAGACTGAGAAACCAGAGTAAAAGTTTCCCCTGCAACCCGTTCCCTTTGTGCTAGATGAATGAACGTCTCTCCACATGCTCAGTTCTGAGAGATAAGTGTGAGTGAAAGCCGTCCTTCACCTAGCTTGTTGGGAACACAAATTTTCTCTTCAGTTGCAAACTCCACTCGATACATATATATGGGAATGTACTACCTCCAACACGGTTTTAAAGTGAAAACAGCAGGAACTTCAAACCGGCACTAGGAAACAGACTGAGAAACCAGAGTAAAAGTTTCTCCTGCAACCCGTTCCCTTTGTGCTAGATGAACGAACGTCTCTCCACATGCTCAGTTCTGAGAGATAAGTGTGTGTGAAAGCCGTCCTTCACCTAGCTTGTTGGGAACACAAAGTTTCTCTTCAGGTGCAAACTCCACTCCATACACATATATGGGGAGGAACAAGCTCCAACTCGGTTTTACAGTGAAAACTGCAGGAACTTCATACCGGCACTAGGAAACAGACTGAGAAACCAGAGTAAAAGTTTCTCCTGCAACCCGTTCCCTTTTTGCTAGATGAACGAACGTCTCTCCACATGCTCAGTTCTGAGAGATAAGTGTGTGTGAAAGCCGTCCTTCACCTTGCTTGTTGGGAACACAAAGTTTCTCTTCAGTTGCAAACTCCACTCCATAAATATATATGGGGAGGTACTAGCTCCAACTCGGTTTTACAGTGAAAACTGCAGGAACTTCAAACCGGCACTAGGAAACAGACTGAGAAACCAGAGTAAAAGTTTCTCCTGCAAACCGTTCCATTTGTGCTAGATGAACGAACGTATCTCCACATGCTCAGCTCTGAGAGATAAATGTGTGTGAAAGCCGTCCTTCACCTAGCTTGTTGGGAACACAAAGTTCTCTTCAGTTGCAAACTCCACTCCATACATATATATGGGGAGGAACTACCTCCAACTCGGTTTTACAGTGAAAACTGCAGGAACTTCAAACCGGCACTAGCAAACAGTCTGAGAAACCAGAGTAAAAGTTTCTCTTGCAACCCATTCCCTTTGTGCTAGATGAACGAAAGTCTCTCCACATGCTCAGTTCTGAGAGATAAGTGTGTGTGAAAGCCGTCCTTCACATAGCTTGTTGGGAACACAAAGTTTCTCTTCAGTTGCAAACTCCACTCCATACATATATATGCGGAGGTACTAGCTCCAACTCGGTTTTACAGTGAAAACTACAGGAACTTCAAACCGGCACTAGGAAACAGACAGAAACCAGAGTAAAAGGTTCTCCTGCAACCCGTTCCCTTTGTGCTAGATGAACGAACGTCTCTCCACATGCTCAGTTCTGAGAGATAAGTGTGTGTGAAAGCCGTCCTTCACCTAGCTTCTTGGGAACACAAAGTTCTCTTCAGTTGTAAACTCCACTCCATACATATATATGGGGAGGAACTAGCTCCAACTCGGTTTTACAGTGAAAAATGCAGGAACTTCAAACCGGCACTAGCAAAAAGTCTGAGAAACCAGAGTAAAAGTTTCTCCTGCAAACCGTTCCCTTTGTGCTAGATGAACGAACGTCTCTCCACATGCTCAGTTCTGAGAGATAAGTGTGTGTGAAAGCCGTCCTTCACCAAGCTTGTTAGGAATACAAAGTTTCTCTTCAGTTGCAAACTCCACTCGATACATATATATGGGGAGGTACTAGCTCCAACTCGGTTTTACAGTGAAAACTGCATGAACTTCAAACCGGCACTAGGAAACAGACTGAGAAACCAGAGTAAAAGTTTCTCATGCAAACCGTTCCGTTTGTGCTAGATGAACGAACGTCTCTACACATGCTCAGTTCTGAGAGATAATTGTGTGTGAAAGCCGTCCTTCACCTAGCTTGTTGGGAACACAAACTTTCTCTTCAGTTGCAAACTCCACTCCATACATATATATGGGGAGGAACTAGCTCCAACTCGGTTTTACAGTGAAAACTGCAGGAACTTCAAACCGACACTAGGAAACAGACATAGAAACCAGAGTTAAAGTTTCTCCTGCAACCCGTTCCCTTTGTGCTAGATGAACGAACGTCTCTCCACATGCTCAGTTCTGAGAGATAAGTGTGTGTGAAAGCCGAACTTCACCTAGCTTTTTAGGAATACAAAGTTTCTCTTCAGTTGCAAACTCCACTCCATACATATATATGCGGAGGTACTAGCTCCAACTCGGTTTTATAGTGAAAACTACAGGAACTTCAAACCGGCACTAGGAAACAGACAGAAACCAGAGTAAAAGGTTCTCCTGCAACCCGTTCCCTTTGTGCTAGATGAACGAATGTCTCTCCGCATGCTCAGTTCTGAGAAATAAGTGTGTGTGAAAGCCGTCCTTCACATAGCTTGTTGGGAACACAAAGTTTCTCTTCAGTTGCAATCACCAATCCATACACATATATGGGGAGTAACAAGCTCCAACACGGTTTTACAGTGAAAACTGCAGGAACTTCTAACCGGCACTAGGAAACAGACTGAGAAACCAGAGTAAAAGTTTCTCCTGCAAACCGTACCCTTTGTGCTATATGAACGAACGTCTCTCCACATGCTCAGTTCTGAGAGATAAGTTTGTGTGAAAGCCGTCCTTCACCTAGCTTGTTGGGAACACAAAGTTTCTCTTCAGTTGCAAACTCCACTCCATAAATATATATGGGGAGGTACTAGCTCAAACTCGGTTTTACAGTGAAAACTGCAGGAACTTCAAACCGGCACTAGGAAACAGACTGAGAAACCAGAGTAAAGTTTCTCCTGCAACCCGTTCCATTTGTGCTAGATGAACGAACGTCTCCCTCATGCTCAGTTCTGAGAGATAAGTGTGTGTGAAAGCCGTCCTTCACCTAGCTTGTTGGGAACACAAAGTTTCTCTTCAGTTGCAAACTCCACTCCATACATATATATGGGGAGGTACTACCTCCAACTCGGTTTTACAGTGAAAACTGCAGGAACTTCAAACCGGCACTAGGAAACACACTGAGAAAACAGAGTAAAAATTCTCCTGCAACCCGTTCCCTTTGTGCTAGATGAACGAACGTCTATCCACATGCTCCGATCTGAGAGATAAGTGTGTGTGAAAGCCGTCCTTCACCTAGCTTGTTGTTAACACAAAGTTTCTCTTTGGTTGCAAACTCCACTCGATACATATATATGGGGAGGTACTAGCTCCAACACGGTTTTACAGTGAAAACTGCAGGAACTTCAAACCGGCACTAGGAAACAGACTGAGAAACCAGAGTAATAGTTTCTCCAGCAAACCGTTCCGTTTGGGCTAGATGAATGAACGTCTCTCCACATGCTCATTTCTGAGAGATAAGTGTGTGTGAAAGCCGTCCTTCACCTAGCTTGTTGGGAACACAAAGTTTCTCTTCAGTTGCAAACTCCACTCGATACATATATATGGGGAGGTACTACCTCCAACTCTGTTTTAAAGTGAAAACTGCAGGAACTTCAAACCGGCACTAGGAATCAGACTGAGAAAACAGAGTAAAAGTTTCTCCTGCAACCCGTTCCCTTTGTGCTAGATGAACGAACGTCTCTCCACATGCTCAGTTCTGAGAGATAAGTGTGTGTAAAAGCCGTCCTTCACCTAGCTTGTTGGGAAAACAAAGTTTCTCTTCAGTTGCAAACTCCACTCCATACATATATATGGGGAGGTACTACCTCCAACTCGGTTTTAAAGTGATAACAGCAGGAACTTCAAACCGGCACTAGGAAACAGACTGAGAAACCAGAGTAAAAGTTTCTCCTGCAACCAGTTCCCTTTGTGCTAGATGAACGAACGTCTCTCCACATGCTCAGTTCTGAGAGATAAGTGTGTTTGAAAGCCGACCTTCACCTAGCTTGTTAGGAATACAAAGTTTCTCTTCAGTTGCAAACTCCACTCCATACATATATATGCGGAGGTACAAGCTCCAACTCGGTTTTATAGTGAAAACTACAGGAACTTCAAACCGGCACTAGGAAACAGACTGAGAAACCAGAGTAAAAGGTTCTCCTGCAACCCGTTCCCTTTGTGCTAGATGAACGAACGTCTCTCCACAAGCTCAGTTCTGAGAGATAAGTGTGTGTGAAAGCCGTCCTTCACCTATCTTGTTAGGAATACAAAGTTTCTCTTCAGTTGCAAACTCCACTCCATACATATATATGGGGAGGTACTAGCTCCAACTCGGGTTTACAGTGAAAACTGCAGGAACTTCAAACCGACACTAGGAAACAGACATAGAAACCAGAGTTAAAGTTTCTCCTGCAACCCGTTCCATTTGTGCTAGATGAACGAACGTCTCTCCACATGCTCAGTTCTGAGAGATAAGTGTGTGTGAAAGCCGAACTTCACCTAGCTTTTTAGGAATACAAAGTTTCTCTTCAGTTGCAAACTCCACTCCATACATATATATGCGGAGGTACAGGCTCCAACTCGGTTTTATAGTGAAAACTACAGGAACTTCAAACCGGCACTAGGAAACAGACAGAAACCAGAGTAAAAGTTTCTCCTGCAACCGGTTCCCTTTGTGCTAGATGAACGAACGTCTCTCCACATGCTCAGTTCTGAGAGATAAGTGTGTGTGAAAGCCGTCCTTCACCTAGCTTGTTGGGAACACAAAGTTCTCTTCAGTTGCAAACTCCACTCCATAAATATATATGGGGAGGAACTACCTCCAACTCGGTTTTACAGTGAAAACTGCAGGAACTTCAAACCGGCACTAGGAAACAGTCTGAGAAACCAGAGTAAAAGTTTTTCCTGCAACCCGTTCCCTTTGTGCTAGATGAACGAAAGTCTCTCCACATGCTCAGTTCTCAGAGATAAGTGTGTGTGAAAGCCGTCCTTCACCTAGCTTGTTGGGAACACAAAGTTTCTCTTCAGTTGCAAACTCCACTCGATACATATATATGGGGAGGTAATAGCTCCAACTCGGTTTTACAGTGAAAACTGCAGGAACTTCAAACCGGCACTAGGAAACAGACTGAGAAACCAGAGTAAATGTTTCTCATGCAAACCGTTCCGTTTGTGCTAGATGAACGAACGTCTCTCCACATGCTCAGTTCTGAGAGATAATTGTGTGTGAAAGCCGTCCTTCACCTAGCTTGTTGGGAACACAAACTTTCTCTTTAGTTGCAAACTCCACTCCATACATATATATGGGGAGGTACTAGCTCCAACTCGGTTTTACAGTGAAAACTGCAGGAACTTCAAACCGACACTAGGAAACAGACATATAAACCAGAGTTAAAGTTTCTCCTGCAACCCGTTCCCTTTGTGCTAGATGAACGAACGTCTCTCCACTTGCTCAGTTCTGAGAGATAAGTGTGTGTGAAAGCCGAACTTCACCTAGCTTTTTAGGAATAGAAAGTTTCTCTTCAGTTGCAAACTACACTCCATACATATATATGCGGAGGTACTAGCTCCAACTCGGTTTTATAGTGAAAACTACAGGAAATTCAAACAGGCACTAGGAAACAGACAGAAACCAGAGTAGAAGGTTTTCCTGCAACACGTTCCCTTTGTGCTAGATGAACGAACGTCTCTCCACATGCTCAGGTCTGAGAGATAAGTGTGTGTGAAAGCCGTCCTTCACCTAGCTTGTTGGGAACACAAAGTTTCTCTTCAGTTGCAAACACCAATCCATACACATATATGGGGAGGAACTACCTCCAACTCGGTTTTACAGTGAAAACTGCAGGAACTTCTAACCGGCACTAGGAAACAGACTAAGAAACCAGAGTAAAAGTTTCTCCTGCAAACCGTACCCTTTGTGCTAGATGAACGAACGTCTCTCCACATGCTCAGTTCTGAGAGATAAGTGTGTGTGAAAGCCGTCCTTCACCTAGCTTGTTGGGAACACAAAGTTTCTCTTCAGTTGCAAACTCCACTCCGTAAATATGTATGGGTAGGTACTAGCTCCAAGTCGGTTTTACAGTGAAAACTGCAGGAACTTCAAACCGGCACTAGGAAACAGACTGAGAAACCAGAGTAAAGTTTCTCCTGCAACATGTTCCATTTGTGCTAGATGAACGAACGTCTGTCCACATGCTCAGTTCTGAGAGATATTTGTGTGTGAAAGCCGACTTCACCTAGCTTGTTGAGAACACAAACTTTCTCTTCTGTTGCAAACCCCACTCCATACATATATATGGGGAGGTACTAGCTCCAACTCGGTTTTACAGTGAAAACTGCAGGAACTTCAAACCGACACTAGGAAACAGACTGAGAAACCAGAGATAAAGTTTCTCCTGCAACCCGTTCCGTTTTTGCTAGATGAACGAACGTCTCTCCTCATGCTCACTTCTGAGAGATAAGTGTGTGTGAAAGCCGTCCTTCACCTAGCTTGTTGGGAACACAAAGTTTCTCTTCAGTTGCAAACTCCACTCCATACATATATATGGGGAGGTACTACCTCCAACTCGGTTTTACAGTGAAAACTGCAGGAACTTCAAACCGGCACTAGGAAACACACTGAGAAACCAGAGTAAAAGTTTCTCCTGCAACCCGTTCCCTTTGTGCTAGATGAACGAACGTCTCTCCACATGCTCAGTTCTGAGAGATAATTGGGTGTGAAAGCCGACCTTCACTAAGCTTGTTAGGAATACAAAGTTTCTCTTTAGTTGCAAACCCCACTCCATACATATATATGCGGTGGTACTAGCTCCAACTCGGTTTTATAGTGAAAACTGCAGGAACTTCAAACCGGCACTAGGAAACAGACTGAGAAACCAGAGTAAAAGTTTCTCCTGCAACCCGTTCCCTTTGTGCTAGATGAACGAACGTCTCTCCACATGCTCAGTTCTGAGAGATAAGTGTGTGTGAAAGCCGTACTTCACCTAGCTTGTTGGGAACACAAAGTATCTCTTCAGTTGCAAACTCCACTCCATACATATATATGGGGAGGAACTAGCTCCAACTCGGTTCTACAGTGAAAACTGCAGGAACTTCAAACCGGCACTAGGAAACAGACTGAGAAACCAGAGTAAAAGTTTCTCCTGCAAACCGTTCCCTTTGTGCTAGATGAACGAACGTCTCTCCACATGCTCAGTTCTGAGAGATAAGTGTGTGTGAAAGCCGTCCTTCACCTAGCTTGTTGGGAACACAAAGTTACTCTTCAGTTGCAAACTCCACTCCATACATATATATGGGGAGGTACAAGCTCCAACTCGGTTTTACAGTGAAAACTGCAGGAACTTCAAACCGGCACTAGGAAACAGACTGAGAAACCAGAGTAAAAGTTTCTCCTGCAACACGTTCCCTTTGTGCTAGATGAACGAACGACTCTCCACATGCTCAGTTCTGAGAGATAAGTGGGTGTGAAAGCCGTTCTTCACCTAGCTTGTTAGGAATACAAAGTTTCTCTTCAGTTGCAAACTCCACTCCATACTTATATATACGGAGGTACTAGCTCCAACTAGGTTTTATAGTGAAAACTGCAGGAACTTCAAACCGGCACTAGGAAACAGACTGAGAAACCAGAGTAAAAGGTTCTCCTGCAACCCGTTCCCTTTGTGCTAGATGAACGAACGTTTCTCCACATGCTCAGTTTTGAGAGATAAGTGTGTGTGAAAGCCGTCCTTCACCTAGCTTGTTGGGAACACAAAGTATCTCTTCAGTTGCAAATTCCACTCCATAAATATATATGGGGAGGAACTAGCTCCAACTCGGTTTTACAGTGAAAACTGCAGGAACTTCAAACCGGCACTAGGAAACAGACTGAAAAACCAGAGTAAAAGGTTCTCCTGCAACCCGTTCCTTTTGTGCTAGATGAACGAACGTCTCTCCACATGCTCAGTTCTGAGAGATAAGTGTGTGTGAAAGCCGTCCTTCACCTAGCTTGTTGGGAACACAAAGTTTCTCTTCAGTTGCAAACTCCACTCAATACATATATATGCGGAGGTACTAGCTCCAACTCGGTTTTACAGTGAAAACTGCAGGAACTTCAAACCGGCACTAGGAAACATACTGAGAAACCAAAGTAAAAGTTTCTCCTGCAACCTGTTCCCTTTGTGCTAGATGAATGAACGTCTCTCCACATGCTCTGTTCTGAGAGATAAGTGTGTGTGAAAGCCGTCCTTCACCTAGCTTGTTGGGAACACAAAGTATCTCTTCAGTTGCAAACTCCACTCCATACATATATATGGGGAGGAACTAGCTCCAACTCGGTTCTACAGTGAAAACTGCAGGAACTTCAAACCGGCACTAGGAAACAGACTGAGAAACCAGAGTAAAAGTTTCTCCTGCAACCCGTTCCCTTTGTGCTAGATGAACGAACGTCTCTCCACATGCTCAGTTCTGAGAGATAAGTGTGTGTGAAAGCCGTCCTTCACCTAGCTTTTTGGGAACACAAAGTTTCTCTTCAGTTGCAAACTCCACTCGATACATATATATGGGCAGGTACTAACTCCAACTCGGTTTTACAGTGAAAACTGCAGGAACTTCAAACCGGCACTAGGAAACAGACTGAGAAACCAGAGTAAAAGTTTCTCCTGCAACCCGTTCCCTTTGTGCTAGATGAACGAACGTCTCTCCACATGCTCAGTTCTGAGAGATAATTGTGTGTGAAAGCTGACCTTCACCTAGCTTGTTAGGAATACAAAGTTTCTCTTCAGTTGCAAACTCCACTCCATACATATATATGCGGATGTACTAGCTCCAACTCGGTTTTATAGTGAAAACTACAGGAACTTCAAACCGGCACTAGGAAACAGACTGAGAAACCAAAGTAAAAGGTTCCCCTGCAACCCGTTCCCTTTGTGCTAGATGAACGAACGTCTCTCCACATGCTCAGTTCTGAGAGATAAGTGTGTGTGAAAGCCGTCCTTCAACTAGCTTGTTGGGAACACAAAGTACCTCTTCAGATGCAAACCCCACTCCATACATATATATGGGGAGGAAATAGCTCCAACTCGGTTCTACAGTGAAAACTGCAGGAACTTCAAACCGGCACTAGGAAACAGACTGAGAAACCAGAGTAAAAGTTTCTTCTGCAACCCGTTCCCTTTGTGCTAGATGAACGAACGTCTCTCTACATGCTCAGTTCTGAGAGATAAGTGTGTGTGAAAGCCGTCCTTCACCTAGCTTGTTGGGAAAACAAACTTTCTCTTCAGTTGCCAACTCCACTCCATACATATTTATGGGAAGGTACTAGCTCCAACTCGGTTTTACAGTGAAAACTGCAGGAACTTCAAACCGGCACTAGGAAACAGACTGAGAAACCAGAGTAAAAGTTTCTACTGCAACCCGTTCCCTTCGTGCTAGATGAAAGAACGACTCTCCACATGCTCAGTTCTGAGAGATAAGTGGGTGTGAAAGCCGTCCTTCACCTAGCTTGTTGGGAACACAAAGTTTCTCTTCAGTTGCAAACACCACTCCATACATATATATACGAAGGTACTAGCTCCAACACGGTTTTATAGTGAAAACTGCAGGAACTTCAATCCGGCACTAGGAAACAGACTGAGAAACCAAAGTAAAAGGTTCTCCTGCAACCCGTTCCCTTTGTGCTAGATGAACGAACGTCTCTCCACATGCTCAGTTCTGAGAGATAAGTGTGTGTGAAAGCCGTCCTTCACCTAGCTTGTTGGGAACACAAAGTATCTCTTCAGTTGCAAACTCCACTCCATACATATATATGGGGAGGAACTAGCTCCAACTCGGTTTTACAGTGAAAACTGCAGGAACTTCAAACCGGCACTAGGAAACAGACTGAGAAACCAGAGTAAAAGGTTCTCCTGCAGCCCGTTCCTTATGAGCTAGATGAACGAACGTCTCTCCACCTGCTCAGTTCTGAGAGATAATTGTGTGTGAAAGCCGTCCTTCACCTAGCTTGTTGGGAACACAAAGTTTCTCTTCAGTTGCAAACTCCACTCCATACATATATATGCGGAGGTACTAGCTCCAACTCGGTTTTACAGTGAAAACTGCAGGAACTTCAAACCGGCACTAGGAAACAGACTGAGAAACCAGAGTAAAAGTTTCCCCTGCAACCCGTTCCCTTTGTGCTAGATGAACGAACGTCTCTCCAAATGCTCAGTTCTGAGAGATAAGTTTGTGTGAAAGCCGTCCTTCATCTAGCTTGTTGGGAACACAAAGTTTCTCTTCAGTTGCAAACCCCTCTTGATACATATATATGGGGAAGTACTAGCTCCAACTCGGTTTTACAGTGAAAACTGCAGGAACTTCAAACCGGCACTAGGAAACAGACTGAGAAACCAGAGTAAAAGTTTCTCCTGCAACCCGTTCCTTTGTGCTAGATGAACGAACGACTCTCCACATGCTCAGTTCTGAGAGATAAGTGTGTGTGAAAGCCGTCCTTCACCTAGCTTGTTAGGAATACAAAGTTTCTCTTCAGTTGCAAACTCCACTCGACACATATATATGTGGAGGTACTAGCTCCAACTCGGTTTTATAGTGAAAAGTGCAGAAACTTCAAACCGGCACTAGGAAACAGACTGAGAAACCAGAGTAAAAGTTTCTCCTGCAACCCGTTCCTTTGTGCTAGATGAACGAACGACTCTCCACATGCTCAGTTCTGAGAGATAAGTGTGTGTGAAAGCCGTCCTTCACCTAGCTTGTTGGGAACACAAAGTATCTCTCCAGTTGCAACCTCCAATCCATACATATATATGGGGAGGAACTAACTCCAACTCGGTTTTACAGTGAAAACTGCAGGAACTTCAAACCGGCATTAGGAAACAGACTGAGAAACCAGAGTAAATGTTTCTCCTGCAACCCGTTCCCTTTGTGCTAGATGAACGAACCTCTCTCCACATGCTCAGTTCTGAGAGATAATTGTGTGTCAAAGCCGTCCTTCACCTAGCTTGTTGGGAACACAAACTTTCTCTTCAGTTGCAAACTCCACTCCATACATATATATGGGGATGTAGTAGCTCCAACTCGGTTTTACAGTGAAAACTGCAGGAACTTCAAAATGACACTAGGAAACAGACTGAGAAACCAGAGTTAAAGTTTCTCCAGGAACCCGTTACCTTTGTGCTAGATGAACGAACGTCTCTCCACATGCTCAGTTCTGAGAGATAAGTGTGTGTGAAAGCCGTCCTTCACCTAGCTTGTTAGGAATACAAAGTTTCTCTTCAGTTGCAAACTCCACTCCATACATATATATGCGTAGGTACTAGCTCCAACTCGGTTTTACAGTGAAAACTGCAGGAACTTCAAACCGGCACTAGGAAACAGACTGAGAAACCAGAGTAAAAGTTTCTCCTGCAACCCGTTCCCTATGTGCTAGATGAACGAACGTCTCTCCACATGCTCAGTTCTGAGAGATAAATGTGTGTGAAAGCCGTCCTTCACCTAGCTTTTTGGGAACACAAAGTTTCTCTTCAGTTGCAAACTCCACTCGATACATATATATGGGGAGGAACAAGCTCCAACTCGGTTTTACAGTGAAAACTGCAGGAACTTCAACCCGGCACTAGGAAACAGACTGAGAAACCAGAGTAAAAGTTTCTCCTGCAACCCGTTCCTTTTGTGCTAGATGAACGAACGTCTCTCCACTTGCTCAGTTCTGAGAGATATTTGTGTGTGAAAGCCGTCCTTCAACTAGCTTGTTGGGAACACAAAGTTTCTCTTTAGTTGCAAACTCCACTCCATAAATATATATGGGGAGGTACTAGCTCCAACTCGGTTTTACAGTGTAAACTGCAGGAACTTCAAACCGGCACTAGGAAACAGACTGAGAAACCAGAGTAAAAGTTTCTCCTGCAACCCGTTCCTTTTGTGCTAGATGAACGAACGTCTCTCCACATGCTAAGTTCTGAGAGATAAGTGTGTTTGAAAGCCGTCCTTCACCTAGCTTGTTGGGAACACAAAGTTTCTCTTCAGTTGCAAACTCCACTCCATACATATTTATGGGGAGGTACTAGCTCCAACTCGGTTTTACAGTGAAAACTGCAGGAACTTCAAACCGGCACTAGGAAACAGACTGAGAAACCAGAGTAAAAGTTTCTCCTGCAACCCGTTCCCTTTGTGCTAGATGAACGAACGACTCTCCACATGCTCAGTTCTGAGAGATAAGTGGATGTGAAAGCCGTTCTTCACCTAGCTTGTTAGGAATACAAAGTTTCTCTCCAGTTGCAAACTCCACTCCATACATATATATACGGAGGTTCTAGCTCCAACTCGGTTTTATAGTGAAAACTGCAGGAACTTCAAACCGGCACTAGGAAACAGACTGAGAAACCAGAGTAATAGGTTCTCCTGCAACCCGTTCCCTTTGTGCTAGATGAACGAACGTCTCTCCACATGCTCAGTTCTGAGAGATAAGTGTGTGTGATTGCCGTCCTTCACCTAGCTTGTTGGGAACACAAAGTATCTCTTCAGTTGCAAACTCCACTCCATACATATATATTGGGAGGAACTAGCTCCAACACCGTTTTACAGTGAAAACTGCAGGAACTTCAAACCGGCACTAGGAAACAGACTGAGAAACCAGAGTAAAAGTTTCTCCTGCAACCCGTTCCCTTTGTGCTAGATGAACGAACGTCTCTCCACAAGCTCAGTTCTGAGAGATAAGTGTGTGTGAAAGCCGTCCTTCACCTAGCTTGTTGGGAAAACAAACTTTCTCTTCAGTTGCAAACTCCACTCCATACATATTTATGGGGAGGTACTAGCTCCAACTCGGTTTTACAGTGAAAACTTCAGGAACTTCAAACCGGCACTAGGAAACAGACTGAGAAACCACAGTAACAGTTTCTCCTGCAACCCGTTCCCTTTGTGCTAGATGAAAGAACGACTCTCCACATGCTCAGTTCTGAGAGATAAGTGGGTGTGAAAGCCGTTCTTCACCTAGCTTGTTGGGAACACAAAGTTTCTCTTCAGTTGAAAACACCACTCCATACATATATATACGGAGGTACTAGCTCCAACTCGGTTTTATATTGAAAACTGCAGGAACTTCATACCGGCACTAGGAAACAGACTGAGAAACCAGAGTAAATGTTTCTCCTGCAACCCGTTCCCTTTGTGCTAGATGAACGAACCTCTCTCCACATGCTCAGTTCTGAGAGATAATTGTGTGTGAAAGCCGTCCTTCACCTAGCTTGTTTTGAACACAAACTTTCTCTTCAGTTGCAAACTCCACTCCATACATATATATGGGGAGGTAGTAGCTCCAACTCGGTTTTACAGTGAAAACTGCAGGAAGTTCAAACCGACACTAGGAAACAGACTGAGAAACCACAGTTAAAGTTTCTCCAGGAACCCGTTACCTTTGTGCTAGATGAACGAACGTCTCTCCACATGCTCAGTTCTGAGAGATAAGTGTGTGTGAAAGCCGTCCTTCACCTAGCTTGTTGGGAACACAAAGTTTCTCTTCAGTTGCAAACTCCACTCCATACATATATATGCGTAGGTAGTAGCTCCAACTCGGTTTTACAGTGAAAACTGCAGGAACTTCAAACCGGCACTAGGAAACAGACTGAGAAACCAGAGTAAAAGTTTATCCTGCAACCCCTTCCCTTTGTGCTAGATGAACGAACGTCTCTCCACATGCTCAGTTCTGAGAGATAAATGTGTGTGAAAGCCGTCCTTCACCTAGCTTGTTGGGAACACAAAGTTTCTCTTCATTTGCAAACTCCACTCGATACATATATATGGGGAGGAACAAGCTCCAACTCGGTTTTACAGTGAAAACTGCAGGAACTTCAACCCGGCACTAGGAAACAGACTGAGAAACCAGAGTAAAAGTTTCTCCTGCAACCCGTTCCCTTTGTGCTAGATGAACGAACGTCTCTCCACATGCTCAGTTCTGAGAGATATTTGTGTGTGAAAGCCGTCCTTCAACTAGCTTGTTGGGAACACAAAGTTTCTCTTTAGTTGCAAACTCCACTCCATAAATATATATGGGGAGGTACTAGCTCCAACTCGGTTTTACAGTGTAAACTGCAGGAACTTCAAACCGGCACTAGGAAACAGACTGAGAAACCAGAGTAAAAGTTTCTCCTGCAACCCGTTCCCTTTGTGCTAGATGAACGAACGTCTCTCCACATGCTCAGTTCTGAGAGATAAGTGTGTGTGAAAGCGGTCCTTCACCTAGCTTGTTGGGAAAACAAACTTTCTCTTCAGTTGCAAACTCCAATCCATACATATTTATGGGGCGGTACTAGCTCCAACTCGGTTTTACAGTGAAAACTGCAGGAACTTCAAACCGGCACTAGGAAACAGACTGAGAAACCAGAGTAAAAGTTTCTCCTGCAACCCATTCCCTTTGTGCTAGATGAACGAACGACTCTCCACATGCTCAGTTCTGAGAGATAAGTGGGTGTGAAAGCCGTTCTTCACCTAGCTTGTTAGGAATACAAAGTTTCTCTTCAGTTGCAAACTCCACCCCATACATATATATACGGAGGGACTAGCTCCAACTCGGTTTTATAATGAAAACTGCAGGAACTTCAAACCGGCACTAGGAAACAGACTGAGAAACCAGAGTAAAAGTTTCTCCTGCAACCCGTTCCCTTTGTGCTAGATGAACGAACGTCTCTCCACATGCTCAGTTCTGAGAGATAAGTGTGTGTGAAAGCCGTCCTTCACCTAGCTTGTTGGGAACACAAAGTATCTCTTCAGTTGCAAACTCCACTCCATACATATATATGGGGAGGAACTAGCTCCAACTCCGTTTTACAGTGAAAACTGCAGGAACTTCAAACCGGCACTAGGAAACAGACTGAGAAACCAGAGTAAAAGTTTCTCCTGCAACCCGTTCCCTTTGTGCTAGATGAACGAACGTCTCTCCACATGCTCAGTTCTGAGAGATAAGTGTGTGTGAAAGCCGTCCTTCACCTAGCTTGTTGGGAACACAAAATTTCTCTTCAGTTGCAAACCCCACTCGATACATATATATGGGGAGGTAATAGCTCCAACTCGGTTTTACAGTGAAAACTGCAGGAACTTCAAACCGGCACTAGGAAACAGACTGAGAAACCAGAGTAAAAGTTTCTCCTGCAACCCGTTCCGTTTGTGCTAGATGAACGAACGTCTCTCCACATGCTCAGTTCTGAGAGATAAGTGTGTGTGAAAGCAGTCCTTCACCTAGCTTGTTGGGAACACAAAGTTTCTCTTCAGTTGCAAACCCCACTCGATACATATATATGGGGAGGTACTAGCTCCAACTCGGTTTTACAGTGAAAACTGCAGGAACTTCAAACCGGCACTAGGAAACAGACTGAGAAACCAGAGTAAAAGTTTCTCCTGCAACCCGTTCCTTTGTGCTAGATGAACGAACGACTCTCCACATGCTCAGTTCTGAGAGATAAGTGTGTGTGAAAGCCGTCCTTCTCCTAGCTTGTTAGGAATACAAAGTTTCTCTTCAGTTGCAAACTCCAATCCACACATATATATGTGGAGGTACTAGCTCCAACTCGGTTTTATAGTGAAAACTGCAGGAACTTCAAACCGGCACTAGGAAACAGACTGAGAAACCAGAGTAAATGTTTCCCCTGCAACCCGTTCCCTTTGTGCTAGATGAACGAACGTCTCTCCACATGCTCAGTTCTGAGAGATAATTGTGTGTGAAAGCCGTCCTTCACCTAGCTTGTTGGGAACACAAACTTTCTCTTCAGTTGCAAACTCCACTCCATACATATATAATGGGAGGTAGTAGCTCCAACTCGGTTTTACAGTGAAAACTGCAGGAAGTTCAAACCGACACTAGGAAACAGACTGAGAAACCAGAGTTAAAGTTTCTCCTGGAACCCGTTACTTTTGTGCTAGATGAACGAACGTCTCTCCACATGCTCAGTTCTGAGAGATAAATGTGTGTGAAAGCCGTCCTTCACCTAGCTTGTTGGGAACACAAAGTTTCTCTTCAGTTGCAAACTCCACTCTATACATATATCTGTGGAGGAACAAGCTCCAACTCGGTTTTACAGTGAAAACTGCAGGAACTTCAACCCGGCACTAGGAAACAGACTGAGAAACCAGAGTAAAAGTTTCTCCTGCAACCCGTTCCCTTTGTGCTAGATGAACGAACGTCTCTCCACATGCTCAGTTCTGAGAGATATGTGTGTGTGAAAGCCGTCCTTCAACTAGCTTGTTGGGAACACAAAGTTTCTCTTTAGTTGCAAACTCCACTCCATAAATATATATGGGGAGGTACTAGCTCCAACTCGGTTTTACAGTGTAAACTGCAGGAACTTCAAACCGGCACTAGGAAACAGACTGAGAAACCAGAGTAAAAGTTTCTCCTGCAACCCGTTCCCTTTGTGCTAGATGAACGAACGTCTCTCCACATGCTCAGTTCTGAGAGATAATTGTGTGTGAAAGCCGTCCTTCACCTAGCTTGTTGGGAACACAAACTTTCTCTTCTGTTGCAAACTCCACTCCATACATATATATGCGGAGGTAGTAGCTCCAACTCGGTTTTACAGTGAAAACTGCAGGAAGTTCAAACCGACACTAGGAAACAGACTGAGAAACCAGAGTTAAAGTTTCTCCTAGAACCCGTTACCTTAGTGCTAGATGAACGAACGTCTCTCCACATGCTCAGTTCTGAGAGATAAGTGTGTGTTTAAGCCGTCCTTCACCTAGCTTGTTAGGAATACAAAGTTTCTCTTCAGTTGCAAACTCCACTCCATACATATATATGCGGAGGTACTAGCTCCAACTCGGTTTTACAGTGAAAACTGCAGGAACTTCAAACCGGCACTAGGAAACAGACTGAGAAACCAGAGTAAAAGTTTCTCCTGCAACCCGTTCCCTTTGTGCTAGATGAACGAACGTCTCTCCACATGCTCAGTTCTGAGAGATTAATGTGTGTGAAAGCCGTCCTTCACCTAGCTTGTTGGGAACACAAAGTTTCTCTTCAGTTGCAAACTCCACTCTATACATATATCTGTGGAGGAACAAGCTCCAACTCGGTTTTACAGTGAAAACTGCAGGAACTTCAACCCGGCACTAGGAAACAGACTGAGAAACCAGAGTAAAAGTTTCTCCTGCAACCCGTTCCCTTTGTGCTAGATGAACGAACGTCTCTCCACATGCTCAGTTCTGAGAGATATGTGTGTGTGAAAGCCGTCCTTCAACTAGCTTGTTGGGAACACAAAGTTTCTCTTTAGTTGCAAACTCCACTCCATAAATATATATGGGGAGGTACTAGCTCCAACTCGGTTTTACAGTGTAAACTGCAGGAACTTCAAACCGGCACTAGGAAACAGACTGAGAAACCAGAGTAAAAGTTTCTCCTGCAACCCGTTCCCTTTGTGCTAGATGAACGAACGTCTCTCCACATGCTCAGTTCTGAGAGATAATTGTGTGTGAAAGCCGTCCTTCACCTAGCTTGTTGGGAACACAAACTTTCTCTTCTGTTGCAAACTCCACTCCATACATATATATGCGGAGGTACTAGCTCCAACTCGGTTTTACAGTGAAAAGTGCATGAACTTCATACCGGCACTAGGAAACAGACAGATAAACCAGATTTAAAGTCTCTCCTGCAACCCGTTCCCTTTGTGCTAGATGAACGAACGTCTCTCCACATGCTCAGTTCTGAGAGATAAATGTGTGTGAAAGCCGTCCTTCACCTAGCTTGTTGGGAACACAAAGTTCTCTTCAGTTGCAAACTCCCCTCCATACATATATATGGGGAGGAACTAGCTCCAACTCGATTTTACAGTGAAAACTGCAGGAAATTCAAACCGGCACTAGGAAACAGTCTGAGAAACCAGAGTAAAAATTTCTTCTGCAACCCGTTCCCTTTGTGCTAGTTGAACGAACGACTCTCCACATGCTCAGTTCTGAGAGATATGTGTGTGTGAAAGCCGTCCTTCACCTAGCTTGTTAGGAATACAAAGTTTCTCTTCAGTTGCAAACTCCACTCCACACATATATATGTGGAGTTACTAGCTCCAACTCGGTTTTATAGTGAAAAATGCAGGAACTTCAAACCGGCACTAGGAAACAGACTGAGAAACCAGAGTAAAAGTTTCTCCTGCAACCCGTTCCCTTTGTGCCAGATGAACGAACGTCTCTCCACATGCTCAGTTCTGAGAGATAAGTGTGTGTGAAAGTCGTCCTTCACATAGCTTGTTGGGAACACAAAGTATCTCTTCAGTTGCAACCTCCACTCCATACATATATATGGGGAGGAACTAGCTCCAACTCGGTTTTACAGTGAAAACTGCAGGAACTTCAAAACGGCATAAGGAAACAGACTGAGAAACCAGAGTAAAAGGTTCTCCTGCAACCCGTTCCCTTTGTGCTAGATGAACGAACGTCTCTCCACATGCTCAGTTCTGAGAGATAAGTGTGTGTGAAAGCCGTCCTTCACCTAGCTTGTTGGGAACACAAAGTTTCTCTTCAGTTGCAAACTCCACTCGATACATATATATGGGGAGGTACTAGCTCCAACTCGGTTTTACAGTGAGAACTGCAGGAACTTCAAACTGGCACTAGGAAACAGACTGAGAAACCAGAGTAAAAGTTTCTCCTGCAACCCGTTCCCTTTGTGCTAGATGAACGAACGTCTCTCCACATGCTCAGTTCTGAGAGATAAATGTGTGTGAAAGCTGTCATTCAGCTAGCTTGTTGGGAACACAAAGTTTCTCTTCAGTTGCAAACTCCACTCGATACATATATATGGGGAGGAACAAGCTCCAACTCGGTTTTACAGTGAAAACTGCAGGAACTTCAACACGGCACTAGGAAACAGACTGAGAAACCAGAGTAAAATTCCTCCTGCAACCCGTTCCTTTTGTGCTAGATGAACGAACGTCTCTCCACATGCTCAGTTCTGAGGGATAATTGTGTGTGAAAGCCGTCCTTCACGTAGCTTGTTGGGATCACAAACTTTCTCTTCAGTTGCAAACTCCACTCCATACATATATATGGGGAGGTAGTAGCTCCAACTCGGTTTTACAGTGAAAACTGCAGGAAGTTCAAACCGACACTAGGAAACAGACATAGAAACCAGAGTTAAAGTTTCTCCTGGAACCCGTTACCTTTGTGCTAGATGAACGAACGTCTCTCCACATGCTAAGTTCTGAGAGATAAGTGTGTGTGAAAGCCGTCCTTCACCTAGCTTGTTAGGAATACAAAGTTTCTCTTCAGTTGCAAACTCCATTCCATACATATATATGCGGAGGTACTAGCTCCAACTCGGTTTTACAGTGAAAACTGCAGGAACTTCAAACCGGCACTAGGAAACAGACTGAGAAACCAGAGTAAAAGTTTCTCCTGCAACCCGTTCCCTTTGTGCCAGATGAACGAACGTCTCTCCACATGCTCAGTTCTGAGAGATATGTGTGTGTGAAAGCCGTCCTTCACCTAGCTTGTTGGGAAAACAAACTTTCTATTAAGTTGTAAACTCCACTCCATACATATTTATGGGGAGGTACTAGCTCCAACTCGGTTTTACAGTGAAAACTGCAGGAACTTCAAACCGGCACTAGGAAACAGACTGAGAAACCAGAGTAAAAGTTTCTCCTGCAACCCGTTCCCTTTGTGCTAGATGAACGAACGACTCTCCACATGCTCAGTTCTGAGAGATAAGTGGGTGTGAAAGCCGTTCTTCACCTAGCTTGTTAGGAATACAAAGTTTCTCTTCAGTTGCAAACTCCACTCGATACATATATATACGGAGGTACTAGCTCCAACTCGGTTTTACAGTGAAAACTGCAGGAACTTCAAACCGGCACTAGGAAACAGACAGAGAAACCAGAGTAAAAGTTTCTCCTGCAACCCGTTCCCGTTGTGCTAGATGAATGAACGTCTCTCCTCATGCTCAGTTCTGAGAGATAAGTGTGTGTGAAAGCCGTACTTCACCTAGCTTGTTGGGAACACAAAGTATCTCTTCAGTTGCAAACTCCACTCCATACATATATATGGGGAGGAACTAGCTCCAACTCGGTTTTACAGTGAAAACTGCAGGAACTTCAAACCGGCACTAGGAAACAGACTGAGAAACCAGAGTAAAAGTTTCACCTGCAAACCGTTCCCTTTGTGCTAGATGAACAAACGTCTCTCCACATGCTCAGTTCTGAGAGATAAGTGTGTGTGAAAGCCGTCCTTCACCTAGCTTGTTGGGAACACAAAGTTTCTCTTCAGTTGCAAACCCCATTCGATACATATATATGGGGAGGTACTAGCTCCAACTCGGTTTTACAGTGAAAACTGCAGGAAATTCAAACCGGCACTAGGAAACAGACTGAGAAACCAGAGTAAAAGTTTCTTCTGCAATCCGATCCTTTGTGCTAGATGAACGAACGACACTCCACATGCTCAGTTCTGAGAGATAAGTGTGTGTGAAAGCCGTCCTTCACCTAGCTTGTTAGGAATACAAAGTTTCTCTTCAGTTGCAAACTCCACTCCATACATATATATGCGGAGGTACTAGCTCCAACTCGGTTTTACAGTGAAAACTGCAGGAACTTCAAACCGGCACTAGGAAACAGACTGAGAAACCAGAGTAAAAGTTTCTCCTGCAACCCGTTCCCTTTGTGCTAGATGAACGAACGTCTCTCCACATGCTCAGTTCTGAAGGATAAATGTGTGTGAAAGCCGTTCTTCACCTAGCTTGTTGGGAACACAAAGTTTCTCTTCAGTTGCAAACTCCACTCGATACATATATATGGGGAGGAACAAGCTCCAACTCGGTTTTACAGTGAAAACTGCAGGAACTTCAACCCGGCACTAGGAAACAGACTGAGAAACCAGAGTAAAAGTTTCTCCTGCAATCCGTTCCCTTTGTGCTAGATGAACGAACGTCTCTCCACATGCTCAGTTCTGAGAGATATGTGTGTGTGAAAGCCGTCCTTTAACTAGCTTGTTGGGAACACAAAGTTTCTCTTTAGTTGCAAACTCCACTCCATAAATATATATGGGGAGGTACTAGCTCCAACTCGGTTTTACAGTGTAAACTGCAGGAAATTCAAACCGGCACTAGGAAACAGACTGAGGAGCCAGAGTAAAAGTTTCTCCTGCAACCCGTTCCATTTGTGCTAGATGAACGAACATCTCTCCACATGCTCAGTTCTGAGAGATAATTGTGTGTGAAAGCCGTCCTTCACCTAGCTTGTTGGGAACACAAACTTTCTCTTCTGTTGCAAACTCCACTCCATATATATATATGCGGAGGTACTAGCTCCAACTCGGTTTTACAGTGAAAACTGCAGGAACTTCAAACCGACACTAGGAAACAGACTGAGAAACCAGAGTTAAAGTTTCTCCTGCAACCCGTTCCCTTTGTGCTAGATGAACGAACGTCTCTCCACATGCTCAGTTCTGAGAGATAAATGTGTGTGAAAGCCGTCCTTCACCTAGCTTGTTGGGAACACAAAGTTCTCTTCAGTTGCAAACTCCACTCCATACATATATATGGGGAGGAACTAGCTCCAACTCGATTTTACAGTGAAATCTGCAGGTACTTCAAACCGGCACTAGGAAACAGTCTGAGAAACCAGAGTAAAAATTTCTTCTGCAACCCGTTCCCATTGTGCTAGATGAACGAACGTCTCTCCACATGCTCAGTTCTGAGAGATAAGTGTGTGTGAAAGCCCTCCTTCACCCAGCTTGTTGGGAACACAAAGTTTCTCTTCAGTTGCAAACTCCACTCGATACATATATATGGGTAAGTAATAGCTCCAACTCGATTTTACATTGAAACCTGCAGGAACTTCAAACCGGCACTAGGAAACAGACTGAGAAACCAGAGTAAAAATTTCTCCTGCAAACCGTTCCGTTTGTGCTAGATGAACGAACGTCTCTCCACATGCTCAGTTCTGAGAGATAATTGTGTATGAAAGCCGTCCTTCACCTAGCTTGTTGGGAACACAAACTTTCTCTTCAGTTGCAAACTCCACTCCATACATATATATGGGGAGGTACTAGCTCCAACTCGGTTTTACAGTGAAAATTGCAGGAACTTCAAACCGACACTAGGAAACAGACTGAGAAACCAGAGTTAAAGTTTCTCCTGCAACCCGTTCCCTTTTTGCTAGATGAACGAACGTCTCTCCACATGCTCAGTTCTCAGAGATAAGTGTGTGTGAAAGCCGTCCTTCACCTAGCTTGTTGGGAACACAAAGTTTCTCTTCAGTTGCAAACTCCACTCCATACATATATATGGGGAGGTATTTCCTCCAACTCGATTTTACATTGAAAACTGCAGGAACTTCAAACTGGCACTAGGAAACAGACTGAGAAACCAGAGTAAAAGTTTCTCCTGCAACCCGTTCCCTTTGTGCTAGATGAACGAACGTCTCACCACATGCTCAGTTCTGAGAGATAAGTGTGTGTGAAAGCCGACCTTCACCTAGCTTGTTCGAAATACAAAGTTTCTCTTCAGTTGCAAACTCCACTCCATACATATATATGCGGAGGTACTAGCTCCAACTCGGTTTTATAGTGAAAACTACAGGAACTTCAAACCGGCACTAGGAAACAGACTGAGAAACCAGAGTAAAAGGTTCTCCTGCAACCCGTTCCCTTTGTGCTAGATGAACGAACATCTCTCCACATGCTCAGTTCTGAGAGATAATTGTGTGTGAATGCCGTCCTTCACCTAGCTTGTTGGGAACACAAAGTTTCTCTTCAGTTGCAAACACCACTCCATACATATTTATGGGGAAGTACTAGCTCCAACTCGGTTTTACAGTGAAAACTGCAGGAACTTCAAACCGGCACTAGGAAACAGTCTGAGAAAACAGAGTAAAAGTTTCTCCTGCAACCCTTTCCGTTTGTGCTAGATGAACGAACGTCTCTCCACATGCTCAGTTCTGAGAGATAAGTGTGTGTGAAAGCCGTCCTTCACCTTGCTTGTTGGGAACACAAAGTTTCTCTTAAGTTGCAAACACCACTCCATACATATTTATGGGGAAGTACTAGCTCCAACTCGGTTTTACAGTGAAAACTGCAGGAACTTCAAACCGGCACTAGGAAACAGTCTGAGAAAACAGAGTAAAAGTTTCTCCTGCAACCCTTTCAGTTTGTGCTAGATGAACGAACGTCTCTCCACATGCTCAGTTCTGAGAGATAAGTGTGTGTGAAAGCCGTCCTTCACCTTGCTTGTTGGGAACACAAAGTTTCTCTTCAGTTGCAAACTCCACTCGATACATATATATGGGGAAGAACAAGCTCCAACTCGGTTTTACAGTGAAAACTGCAGGAACTTCAAACCGGCACTAGGAAACAGACTGAGAAACCAGAATAAAAGTTTCCCCTGCAACCCGTTCCCTTTGTGCTAGATGAACGAACGTCTCTCCACATGCTCAGTTCTGAGAGATAAGTGTGTGTGAAAGCCGTCCTTCAACTAGCTTGTTGGGAACACAAAGTTTCTCTTCAGTTGCAAACTCCACTCTATACATATATATGGGGAGGTAATAGCTCCAACTCGGTTTTACAGTGAAAATTGCAGGAACTTCAAACCGGCACTAGGAAACAGACTGAGAAACCAGAGTAAAAGTTTCTCCTGCAAACCGTTCCGTTTGTGCTAGATGAACTAACGTCTCTCCACATGCTCAGTTCTGAGAGATAATTGTGTATGAAAACCGTCCTTCACCTAGCTTGTTGGGAACACAAACTTTCTCTTCAGTTGCAAACTCCACTCCATACATATATATGGGGAGGTACTAGCTCCAACTCGGTTTTATAGTGAAAACTGCAGGAACTTCAAACCGACACTAGGAAACAGTCTGAGAAACCAGAGTTAAAGTTTCCCCTGCAAACCGTTCCCTTTGTGCTAGATGAACGAACGTCTCTCCACATGCTCAGTTCTCAGAGATAAGTGTGTGTGAAAGCCGTCCTTCAACTAGCTTGTTGGCAACACAAAGTTTCTCTTCAGTTGCAAACTCCACTCCATAAATATATATATGCGGAAGTACTAGCTCCAACTCGGTTTTACAGTGAAAACTGCAGGAACTTCCAACCGGCACTAGGAAACAGACTGAGAAACCAGAGTAAAAGTTTCTCCAGCAACCCGTTCCCTTTGTGCTAGATGAACGAACGTCTCTCCACATGCTCAGTTCTGAGAGATAAGTGTGTGTGAAAGCCGTCCTTCACCTTGCTTGTTGGGAACACAAAGTTTCTCTTCAGTTGCAAACACCACTCCATACATATTTATGGGGAAGTACTAGCTCCAACTCGGTTTTACAGTGAAAACTGCAGGAACTTCAAACCGGCACTAGGAAACAGTCTGAGAAAACAGAGTAAAAGTTTCTCCTGCAACCTTTTCAGTTTGTGCTAGATGAACGAACGTCTCTCCACATGCTCAGTTCTGAGAGATAAGTGTGTGTGAAAGCCGTCCTTCACCTTGCTTGTTGGGAACACAAAGTTTCTCTTCAGTTGCAAACTCCACTCGATACATATATATGGGGAAGAACAAGCTCCAACTCGGTTTTACAGTGAAAACTGCAGGAACTTCAAACCGGCACTAGGAAACAGACTGAGAAACCAGAATAAAAGTTTCCCCTGCAACCCGTTCCCTTTGTGCTAGATGAACGAACGTCTCTCCACATGCTCAGTTCTGAGAGATAAGTGTGTGTGAAAGCCGTCCTTCAACTAGCTTGTTGGGAACACAAAGTTTCTCTTCAGTTGCAAACTCCACTGTATACATATATATGGGGAGGTAATAGCTCCAACTCGGTTTTACAGTGAAAATTGCAGGAACTTCAAACCGGCACTAGGAAACAGACTGAGAAACCAGAGTAAAAGTTTCTCCTGCAAACCGTTCCGTTTGTGCTAGATGAACTAACGTCTCTCCACATGCTCAGTTCTGAGAGATAATTGTGTATGAAAACCGTACTTCACCTAGCTTGTTGGGAACACAAACTTTCTCTTCAGTTGCAAACTCCACTCCATACATATATATGGGGAGGTACTAGCTCCAACTCGGTTTTACAGTGAAAACTGCAGGAACTTCAAACCGACACTAGGAAACAGTCTGAGAAACCAGAGTTAAAGTTTCCCCTGCAAACCGTTCCCTTTGTGCTAGATGAACGAACGTCTCTCCACATGCTCAGTTCTCAGAGATAAGTGTGTGTGAAAGCCGTCCTTCAACTAGCTTGTTGGGAACACAAAGTTTCTCTTCAGTTGCAAACTCCACTCCATAAATATATATATGCGGAAGTACTAGCTCCAACTCGGTTTTACAGTGAAAACTGCAGGAACTTCAAACCGGCACTAGGAAACAGACTGAGAAACCAGAGTAAAAGTTTCTCCAGCAACCCGTTCCCTTTGTGCTAGATGAACGAACGTCTCTCCACATGCTCAGTTCTGAGAGATAAGTGTGTGTGAAAGCCGTCCTTCACCTTGCTTGTTGGGAACACAAAGTTTCTCTTCAGTTGCAAACACCACTCCATACATATTTATGGGGAAGTACTAGCTCCAACTCGGTTTTACAGTGAAAACTGCAGGAACTTCAAACCGGCACTAGGAAACAGTCTGAGAAAACAGAGTAAAAGTTTCTCCTGCAACCTTTTCAGTTTGTGCTAGATGAACGAACGTCTCTCCACATGCTCAGTTCTGAGAGATAAGTGTGTGTGAAAGCCGTCCTTCACCTTGCTTGTTGGGAACACAAAGTTTCTCTTCAGTTGCAAACTCCACTCGATACATATATATGGGGAAGAACAAGCTCCAACTCGGTTTTACAGTGAAAACTGCAGGAACTTCAAACCGGCACTAGGAAACAGACTGAGAAACCAGAATAAAAGTTTCCCCTGCAACCCGTTCCCTTTGTGCTAGATGAACGAACGTCTCTCCACATGCTCAGTTCTGAGAGATAAGTGTGTGTGAAAGCCGTCCTTCAACTAGCTTGTTGGGAACACAAAGTTTCTCTTCAGTTGCAAACTCCACTGTATACATATATATGGGGAGGTAATAGCTCCAACTCGGTTTTACAGTGAAAATTGCAGGAACTTCAAACCGGCACTAGGAAACAGACTGAGAAACCAGAGTAAAAGTTTCTCCTGCAAACCGTTCCGTTTGTGCTAGATGAACTAACGTCTCTCCACATGCTCAGTTCTGAGAGATAATTGTGTATGAAAACCGTACTTCACCTAGCTTGTTGGGAACACAAACTTTCTCTTCAGTTGCAAACTCCACTCCATACATATATATGGGGAGGTACTAGCTCCAACTCGGTTTTACAGTGAAAACTGCAGGAACTTCAAACCGACACTAGGAAACAGTCTGAGAAACCAGAGTTAAAGTTTCCCCTGCAAACCGTTCCCTTTGTGCTAGATGAACGAACGTCTCTCCACATGCTCAGTTCTCAGAGGTAAGTGTGTGTGAAAGCCGTCCTTCAACTAGCTTGTTGGGAACACAAAGTTTCTCTTCAGTTGCAAACTCCACTCCATAAATATATATATGCGGAAGTACTAGCTCCAACTCGGTTTTACAGTGAAAACTGCAGGAACTTCAAACCGGCACTAGGAAACAGACTGAGAAACCAGAGTAAAAGTTTCTCCAGCAACCCGTTCCCTTTGTGCTAGATGAACGAACGTCTCTCCACATGCTCAGTTCTGAGAGATAAGTGTGTGTGAAAGCAGACCTTCACCAAGCTTGTTAGGAATACAAAGTTTCTCTTCATTTGCAAACTCCACTCCATACATATATATGCGGAGGTACTAGCTCCAACTCGGTTTTATAGTGAAAACTACAGGAACTTCAAACCGGCACTAGGAAACAGACTGAGAAACCAGAGTAAAAGGTTCTCCTGCAACCGGTTCCCTTTGTGCTAGATGAACGAACGTCTCTCCACATGCTCAGTTCTGAGAGATAAGTGTGTGTGAAAGCCGTCCTTCACCTAGCTTGTTGGGAATACAAAGTTTCTCTTCAGTTGCAAACTCCACTCCATACATATATATGCGGAGGTACTAGCTCCAACTCGGTTTTATAGTGAAAACTGCAGGAACTTCAAACCGGCACTAGGAAACAGACTGAGAAACCAGAGTAAAAGTTTCTCCTGCAAACCGTTCCCTTTGTGCTAGATGAACGAACGTCTCTCCACATGCTCAGTTCTGAGAGATAAGTGTGTGTGAAAACCGTCCTTCAACTAGCTTGTTGGGAACACAAAGTTTCTCTTCAGTTGCAAACTCCACTCCATAAATATATATGGGGAGGTACTAGCTCCAACTCGGTTTTACAGTGAAAACTGCAGGAACTTCAAACCGGCACTAGGAAACAGACTGAGAAACCAGAGTAAAAGTTTCTCCTGCAACCCGTTCCCTTTGTGCTAGATGAACGAACGTCTCTCCACATGCTCAGTTCTGAGAGATAATTGTGTGTGAAAGCCGTCCTTCACCTAGCTTGTTGGGAACACAAACTTTCTCTTCAGTTGCAAACTCCACTCCATACATATATATGGGGAGGTACTAGCTCCAACTCGGTTTTACAGTGAAAACTGCAGGAACTTCAAACCGACACTAGGAAACATACTGAGAAACCAGAGTTAAAGTTTCTCCTGCAACCCGTTCCCTTTGTGCTAGATGAACGAACGTCTCTCCACATGCTCAGTTCTGAGAGATAAATGTGTGTGAAAGCCGTCCTTCACCTAGATTGTTGGGAACACAAAGTTCTCTTCAGTTGCAAACTCCACTCCATACATATATATGGGGAGGAACTAGCTCCAACTCGGTTTTGCAGTGAAAACTGCAGGAACTTCAAACCGGCACTAGGAAACAGTCTGAGAAACCAGAGTAAAAGTTTCTCCTGCAAACCGTTCCTTTGTGCTAGATGAACGAACGTCTCTCCACATGCTCAGTTCTGAGAGATAAGTGTGTGTGAAAGCCGTCCTTCACCTAGCTTGTTGGGAACACAAAGTTTCTCTTCAGTTGCAAACTCCACTCGAAACATATATATTGGGAGGTACTAGCTCCAACTCGGTTTTACAGTGAAAACTGCAGTAACTTCAAACCGGCACTAGGAAACAGACTGAGAAACCAGAGTAAAAGTTTCTCCTGCAAACCGTTCCATTTTTGCTAGATGAACGAACGTCTCTCCACATGCTCAGTTCTGAGAGATAATTGTGTATGTAAGCCGTCCTTCACCTAGCTTGTTGGGAACACAAACTTTCTCTTCAGTTTCAAACTCCACTCCATACATATATATGGGGAGGTACTAGCTCCAACTCGGTTTTACAGTGAAAACTGCAGGAACTTCAAACCGACACTAGGAAACAGACTGAGAAACCAGAGTTAATGTTTCTCCTGCAACCCGTTCCCTTTGTGCTAGATGAACGAACGTCTCTCCACATGCTCAGTTCTGAGAGATAAGTGTGTGTGAAAGCCGTCCTTCACCTAGCTTGTTGGGAACACAAAGTTTCTCTTCAGTTGCAAACTCCACTAGATACATATATATGGGGAGGAACAAGCTTCAACTCGGTTTTACAGTGAAAACTGCTGGAAATTCAAAACCGGCACTAGGAAACAGACTGTGAAACTAGAGTAAAAGTTTCTCATGCAACCCGTTCCTTTTGTGCTAGATGAACGAACGTCTCTCCACATGCTCAGTTCTGAGAGATAAATGTGTGTGAAGCCGTCCTTCATCTAGCTTGTTGGGAACACAAAGTTCTCTTCAGTTGCAAACTCCCCTCCATACATATATATGGGGAGGAACTAGCTCCAACTCGGTTTTACAGTGAAAACTGCAGGAACTTCAAACCGGCACTAGGAAACAGTCTGAGAAACCAGAGTAAAAGTTTCTCCTGCAACCCGTTCCCTTTGTGCTAGATGAACGAACGTCTCTCCACATGCTCAGTTCTGAGAGATAAGTGTGTGTGAAAGCCGTCCTTCACCTAGCTTGTTGGGAACACAAAGTTTCTCTTCAGTTGCAAACTCCACTCGATACATATATATGGGGAAGTAGTAGCTCCAACTCGGTTTTACAGTGAAAACTACAGGAACTTCAAACCGGCACTAGGAAACAGACTGAGAAACCAGAGTAAAAGGTTCTACTGCAACCCGTTCCCTTTGTGCTAGATGAAAGAACGTCTCTCCACATGCTCAGTTCTGAGAGATAATTGTGTGTGAAAGCCGTCCTTCACCTAGCTTGTTAGGAATACGAAGTTTCTCTTCAGTTGCAAATTCCACCCCATACATATATATGCGGAGGTAGTAGCTCCAACTCGGTTTTATAGTGAAAACTGCAGGAACTTCAAACCGGCACTAGGAAACAGACTGAGAAACCAGAGTAAAAGTTTCTCGTGCAACCCGTTCCCTTTGTGCTAGATGAACGAACGTCTCTCCACATGCTCAGTTCTGAGAGATAAATGTGTGTGAAAGCCGTCCTTCAGATAGCTTGTTGGGAACACAAAGTTCTCTTCAGTTGCAAACTCCACTCCATACATATATATGGGGAGGGACAAGCTCCAACTCGGTTTTACAGTGAAAACTGCAGGAACTTCAAACCGGCACTAGGAAACAGTCTGAGAAACCGGAGTAATAGTTTCTCCTGCAAACCGTTCCCTTTGTGCTAGTTGAACGAACGTCTCTCCACATGCTCAGTTCTGAGAGATAAGTGTGTGTGAAAGCCGTCCTTCACCTAGCTTGTTGGGAACACAAAGTTTCTCTTCAGTTGCAAACTCCACTCGATACATATATATGGGGAGGTACTAGCTCCAACTCGGTTTTACAGTGAAAACTGCAGGAACTTCAAACCGGCACTAGGAAACAGACTGAGAAACCAGAGTAAAAGTTTCTCCTGCAAACCGTTCCGTTTGTGCTAGATGAACGAACGTCTCTCCACATGCTCAGTTCTTAGAGATAATTGTGTATGAAAGCCGCCCTTCACCTAGCTTGTTGGGAACACAAAGTTTCTCTTCAGTTGCAAACTCCACTCCATACATATATATGGGGAGGTACAACCTCCAACTCGGTTTTACAGTGAAAACTGCAGGAACTTCAAACCGGCACTAGGAAACAGACTGAGAAACCAGAGTAAAAGTTTCTCCTGAAACCCGTTCCCTTTGTGCTAGCTGAACGAACGTCTCTCCACATGCTCAGTTCTGAGAGATAAGTGAGTGTGAAAGCCGACCTTCACCTAGCTTGTTAGGAATACAAAGTTTCTCTTCAGTTGCAAACTCCACTCCATACATATATATGCGGAGGTACTAGCTCCAACTCGGTTTTACAGTGAAAACTGCAGGAACTTCAAACCGGCACTAGGAAACAGACTGTGAAACCAGAGTAAAAGTTTCTCCTGCAACCCGTTCCCTTTGTGCCAGATGAACGAACGTCTCTCCACATGCTCAGTTCTGAGAGATATGTGTGTGTGAAAGCCGTCCTTCACCTAGCTTGTTGGGAAAACAAACTTTCTATTAAGTTGTAAACTCCACTCCATACATATTTATGGGGAGGTACTAGCTCCAACTCGATTTACAGTGAAAACTGCAGGAACTTCAAACCGGCACTAGGAAACAGACTGAGAAACCAGAGTAAAAGTTTCTCCTGCAACCCGTTCCCTTTGTGCTAGATGAACGAACGACTCTCCACATGCTCAGTTCTGAGAGATAAGTGGGTGTGAAAGCCGTTCTTCACCTAGCTTGTTAGGAATACAAAGTTTCTCTTCAGTTGCAAACTCCACTCGATACATATATATACGGAGGTACTAGCTCCAACTCGGTTTTACAGTGAAAACTGCAGGAACTTCAAACCGGCACTAGGAAACAGACAGAGAAACCGGAGTAAAAGTTTCTCCTGCAACCCGTTCCCGTTGTGCTAGATGAATGAACGTCTCTCCTCATGCTCAGTTCTGAGAGATAAGTGTGTGTGAAAGCCGTACTTCACCTAGCTTGTTGGGAACACAAAGTATCTCTTCAGTTGCAAACTCCACTCCATACATATATATGGGGAGGAACTAGCTCCAACTCGGTTTTACAGTGAAAACTGCAGGAACTTCAAACCGGCACTAGGAAACAGACTGAGAAACCAGAGTAATAGTTTCACCTGCAAACCGTTCCCTTTGTGCTAGATGAACAAACGTCTCTCCACATGCTCAGTTCTGAGAGATAAGTGTGTGTGAAAGCCGTCCTTCACCTAGCTTGTTGGGAACCAAAGTTTCTCTTCAGTTGCAAACCCCATTCGATACATATATATGGGGAGGTACTAGCTCCAACTCGGTTTTACAGTGAAAACTGCAGGAACTTCAAACCGGCACTAGGAAACAGACTGAGAAACCAGAGTAAAAGTTTCTTCTGCAATCCGATCCTTTGTGCTAGATGAACGAACGACACTCCACATGCTCAGTTCTGAGAGATAAGTGTGTGTGAAAGCCGTCCTTCACCTAGCTTGTTAGGAATACAAAGTTTCTCTTCAGTTGCAAACTCCACTCCATACATATATATGCGGAGGTACTAGCTCCAACTCGGTTTTACAGTGAAAAATGCAGGAACTTCAAACCGGCACTAGGAAACAGACTGAGAAACCAGAGTAAAAGTTTCTCCTGCAACCCGTTCCCTTTGTGCTAGATGAACGAACGTCTCTCCACATGCTCAGTTCTGAAGGATAAATGTGTGTGAAAGCCGTTCTTCACCTAGCTTGTTGGGAACACAAAGTTTCTCTTCAGTTGCAAACTCCACTCGATACATATATATGGGGAGGAACAAGCTCCAACTCGGTTTTACAGTGAAAACTGCAGGAACTTCAACCCGGCACTAGGAAACAGACTGAGAAACCAGAGTAAAAGTTTCTCCTGCAATCCGTTCCCTTTGTGCTAGATGAACGAACGTCTCTCCACATGCTCAGTTCTGAGAGATATGTGTGTGTGAAAGCCGTCCTTTAACTAGCTTGTTGGGAACACAAAGTTTCTCTTTAGTTGCAAACTCCACTCCATAAATATATATGGGGAGGTACTAGCTCCAAATCGGTTTTACAGTGTAAACTGCAGGAACTTCAAACCGGCACTAGGAAACAGACTGAGAAACCAGAGTAAAAGTTTCTCCTGCAACCCGTTCCATTTGTGCTAGATGAACGAACATCTCTCCACATGCTCAGTTCTGAGAGATAATTGTGTGTGAAAGCCGTCCTTCACCTAGCTTGTTGAAACACAAACTTTCTCTTCTGTTGCAAACTCCACTCCATATATATATATGCGGAGGTACTAGCTCCAACTCGGTTTTACAGTGAAAACTGCAGGAACTTCAAACCGACACTAGGAAACAGACTGAGAAACCAGAGTTAAAGTTTCTCCTGCAACCCGTTCCCTTTGTGCTAGATGAACGAACGTCTCTCCACATGCTCAGTTCTGAGAGATAAATGTGTGTGAAAGCCGTCCTTCACCTAGCTTGTTGGGAACACAAAGTTTCTCTTCAGTTGCAAACTCCACTCCATACATATATATGGGGAGGAACTAGCTCCAACTCGATTTTACAGTGAAAACTGCAGGTACTTCAAACCGGCACTAGGAAACAGTCTGAGAAACCAGAGTAAAAATTTCTTCTGCAACCCGTTCCCATTGTGCTAGATGAACGAACGTCTCTCCACATGCTCAGTTCTGAGAGATAAGTGTGTGTGAAAGCCCTCCTTCACCCAGCTTGTTGGGAACACAAAGTTTCTCTTCAGTTGCAAACTCCACTCGATACATATATATGGGTAAGTAATAGCTCCAACTCGATTTTACATTGAAACCTGCAGGAACTTCAAACCGGCACTAGGAAACAGACTGAGAAACCAGAGTAAAAATTTCTCCTGCAAACCGTTCCGTTTGTGCTAGATGAACGAACGTCTCTCCACATGCTCAGTTCTGAGAGATAATTGTGTATGAAAGCCGTCCTTCACCTAGCTTGTTGGGAACACAAACTTTCTCTTCAGTTGCAAACTCCACTCCATACATATATATGGGGAGGTACTAGCTCCAACTCGGTTTTACAGTGAAAATTGCAGGAACTTCAAACCGACACTAGGAAACAGACTGAGAAACCAGAGTTAAAGTTTCTCCTGCAACCCGTTCCCTTTTTGCTAGATGAACGAACGTCTCTCCACATGCTCAGTTCTCAGAGATAAGTGTGTGTGAAAGCCGTCCTTCACCTAGCTTGTTGGGAACACAAAGTTTCTCTTCAGTTGCAAACTCCACTCCATACATATATATGGGGAGGTACTAGCTTCAACTCGATTTTACATTGAAAACTGCAGGAACTTCAAACTGGCACTAGGAAACAGACTGAGAAACCAGAGTAAAAGTTTCTCCTGCAACCCGTTCCCTTTGTGCTAGATGAACGAACGTCTCACCACATGCTCAGTTCTGAGAGATAAGTGTGTGTGAAAGCCGACCTTCACCTAGCTTGTTCGAAATACAAAGTTTCTCTTCAGTTGCAAACTCCACTCCATACATATATATGCGGAGGTACTAGCTCCAACTCGGTTTTATAGTGAAAACTACAGGAACTTCAAACCGGCACTAGGAAACAGACTGAGAAACCAGAGTAAAAGGTTCTCCTGCAACCCGTTCCCTTTGTGCTAGATGAACGAACATCTCTCCACATGCTCAGTTCTGAGAGATAATTGTGTGTGAATGCCGTCCTTCACCTAGCTTGTTGGGAACACAAAGTTTCTCTTCAGTTGCAAACACCACTCCATACATATTTATGGGGAAGTACTAGCTCCAACTCGGTTTTACAGTGAAAACTGCAGGAACTTCAAACCGGCACTAGGAAACAGTCTGAGAAAACAGAGTAAAAGTTTCTCCTGCAACCCTTTCCGTTTGTGCTAGATGAACGAACGTCTCTCCACATGCTCAGTTCTGAGAGATAAGTGTGTGTGAAAGCCGTCCTTCACCTTGCTTGTTGGGAACACAAAGTTTCTCTTAAGTTGCAAACACCACTCCATACATATTTATGGGGAAGTACTAGCTCCAACTCGGTTTTACAGTGAAAACTGCAGGAACTTCAAACCGGCACTAGGAAACAGTCTGAGAAAACAGAGTAAAAGTTTCTCCTGCAACCCTTTCAGTTTGTGCTAGATGAACGAACGTCTCTCCACATGCTCAGTTCTGAGAGATAAGTGTGTGTGAAAGCCGTCCTTCACCTTGCTTGTTGGGAACACAAAGTTTCTCTTCAGTTGCAAACTCCACTCGATACATATATATGGGGAAGAACAAGCTCCAACTCGGTTTTACAGTGAAAACTGCAGGAACTTCAAACCGGCACTAGGAAACAGACTGAGAAACCAGAATAAAAGTTTCCCCTGCAACCCGTTCCCTTTGTGCTAGATGAACGAACGTCTCTCCACATGCTCAGTTCTGAGAGATAAGTGTGTGTGAAAGCCGTCCTTCAACTAGCTTGTTGGGAACACAAAGTTTCCCTTCAGTTGCAAACTCCACTCTATACATATATATGGGGAGGTAATAGCTCCAACTCGGTTTTACAGTGAAAATTGCAGGAACTTCAAACCGGCACTAGGAAACAGACTGAGAAACCAGAGTAAAAGTTTCTCCTGCAAACCGTTCCGTTTGTGCTAGATGAACTAACGTCTCTCCACATGCTCAGTTCTGAGAGATAATTGTGTATGAAAACCGTCCTTCACCTAGCTTGTTGGGAACACAAACTTTCTCTTCAGTTGCAAACTCCACTCCATACATATATATGGGGAGGTACTAGCTCCAACTCGGTTTTATAGTGAAAACTGCAGGAACTTCAAACCGGCACTAGGAAACAGTCTGAGAAACCAGAGTTAAAGTTTCCCCTGCAAACCGTTCCCTTTGTGCTAGATGAACGAACGTCTCTCCACATGCTCAGTTCTCAGAGATAAGTGTGTGTGAAAGCCGTCCTTCAACTAGCTTGTTGGGAACACAAAGTTTCTCTTCAGTTGCAAACTCCACTCCATAAATATATATATGCGGAAGTACTAGCTCCAACTCGGTTTTACAGTGAAAACTGCAGGAACTTCCAACCGGCACTAGGAAACAGACTGAGAAACCAGAGTAAAAGTTTCTCCAGCAACCCGTTCCCTTTGTGCTAGATGAACGAACGTCTCTCCACATGCTCAGTTCTGAGAGATAAGTGTGTGTGAAAGCCGTCCTTCACCTTGCTTGTTGGGAACACAAAGATTCTCTTCAGTTGCAAACACCACTCCATACATATTTATGGGGAAGTACTAGCTCCAACTCGGTTTTACATTGAAAACTGCAGGAACTTCAAACCGGCACTAGGAAACATTCTGAGAAAACAGAGTAAAAGTTTCTCCTGCAACCTTTTCAGTTTGTGCTAGATGAACGAACGTCTCTCCACATGCTCAGTTCTGAGAGATAAGTGTGTGTGAAAGCCGTCCTTCACCTTGCTTGTTGGGAACACAAAGTTTCTCTTCAGTTGCAAACTCCACTCGATACATATATATGGGGAAGAACAAGCTCCAACTCGGTTTTACAGTGAAAACTGCAGGAACTTCAAACCGGCACTAGGAAACAGACTGAGAAACCAGAATAAAAGTTTCCCCTGCAACCCGTTCCCTTTGTGCTAGATGAACGAACGTCTCTCCACATGCTCAGTTCTGAGAGATAAGTGTGTGTGAAAGCCGTCCTTCAACTAGCTTGTTGGGAACACAAAGTTTCTCTTCAGTTGCAAACTCCACTGTATACATATATATGGGGAGGTAATAGCTCCAACTCGGTTTTACAGTGAAAATTGCAGGAACTTCAAACCGGCACTAGGAAACAGACTGAGAAACCAGAGTAAAAGTTTCTCCTGCAAACCGTTCCGTTTGTGCTAGATGAACTAACGTCTCTCCACATGCTCAGTTCTGAGAGATAATTGTGTATGAAAACCGTACTTCACCTAGCTTGTTGGGAACACAAACTTTCTCTTCAGTTGCAAACTCCACTCCATACATATATATGGGGAGGTACTAGCTCCAACTCGGTTTTACAGTGAAAACTGCAGGAACTTCAAACCGACACTAGGAAACAGTCTGAGAAACCAGAGTTAAAGTTTCCCCTGCAAACCGTTCCCTTTGTGCTAGATGAACGAACGTCTCTCCACATGCTCAGTTCTCAGAGATAAGTGTGTGTGAAAGCCGTCCTTCAACTAGCTTGTTGGGAACACAAAGTTTCTCTTCAGTTGCAAACTCCACTCCATAAATATATATATGCGGAAGTACTAGCTCCAACTCGGTTTTACAGTGAAAACTGCAGGAACTTCAAACCGGCACTAGGAAACAGACTGAGAAACCAGAGTAAAAGTTTCTCCAGCAACCCGTTCCCTTTGTGCTAGATGAACGAACGTCTCTCCACATGCTCAGTTCTGAGAGATAAGTGTGTGTGAAAGCAGACCTTCACCAAGCTTGTTAGGAATACAAAGTTTCTCTTCATTTGCAAACTCCACTCCATACATATATATGCGGAGGTACTAGCTCCAACTCGGTTTTATAGTGAAAACTACAGGAACTTCAAACCGGCACTAGGAAACAGACTGAGAAACCAGAGTAAAAGGTTCTCCTGCAACCGGTTCCCTTTGTGCTAGATGAACGAACGTCTCTCCAAATGCTCAGTTCTGAGAGATAAGTGTGTGTGAAAGCCGTCCTTCACCTAGCTTGTTGGGAATACAAAGTTTCTCTTCAGTTGCAAACTCCACTCCATACATATATATGCGGAGGTACTAGCTCCAACTCGGTTTTATAGTGAAAACTGCAGGAACTTCAAACCGGCACTAGGAAACAGACTGAGAAACCAGAGTAAAAGTTTCTCCTGCAAACCGTTCCCTTTGTGCTAGATGAACGAACGTCTCTCCACATGCTCAGTTCTGAGAGATAAGTGTGTGTGAAAACCGTCCTTCAACTAGCTTGTTGGGAACACAAAGTTTCTCTTCAGTTGCAAACTCCATCCATAAATATATATGGGGAGGTACTAGCTCCAACTCGGTTTTACAGTGAAAACTGCAGGAACTTCAAACCGGCACTAGGAAACAGACTGAGAAACCAGAGTAAAAGTTTCTCCTGCAACCCGTTCCCTTTGTGCTAGATGAACGAACGTCTCTCCACATGCTCAGTTCTGAGAGATAATTGTGTGTGAAAGCCGTCCTTCACCTAGCTTGTTGGGAACACAAACTTTCTCTTCAGTTGCAAACTCCACTCCATACATATATATGGGGAGGTACTAGCTCCAACTCGGTTTTACAGTGAAAACTGCAGGAACTTCAAACCGACACTAGGAAACAGACTGAGAAACCAGAGTTAAAGTTTCTCCTGCAACCCGTTCCCTTTGTGCTAGATGAACGAACGTCTCTCCACATGCTCAGTTCTGAGAGATAAATGTGTGTGAAAACCGTCCTTCACCTAGATTGTTGGGAACACAAAGTTCTCTTCAGTTGCAAACTCCACTCCATACATATATATGGGGAGGAACTAGCTCCAACTCGGTTTTGCAGTGAAAACTGCAGGAACTTCAAACCGGCACTAGGAAACAGTCTGAGAAACCAGAGTAAAAGTTTCTCCTGCAAACCGTTCCTTTGTGCTAGATGAACGAACGTCTCTCCACATGCTCAGTTCTGAGAGATAAGTGTGTGTGAAAGCCGTCCTTCACCTAGCTTGTTGGGAACACAAAGTTTCTCTTCAGTTGCAAACTCCACTCGAAACATATATATTGGGAGGTACTAGCTCCAACTCGGTTTTACAGTGAAAACTGCAGTAACTTCAAACCGGCACTAGGAAACAGACTGAGAAACCAGAGTAAAAGTTTCTCCTGCAAACCGTTCCATTTTTGCTAGATGAACGAACGTCTCTCCACATGCTCAGTTCTGAGAGATAATTGTGTATGTAAGCCGTCCTTCACCTAGCTTGTTGGGAACACAAACTTTCTCTTCAGTTTCAAACTCCACTCCATACATATATATGGGGAGGTACTAGCTCCAACTCGGTTTTACAGTGAAAACTGCAGGAACTTCAAACCGACACTAGGAAACAGACTGAGAAACCAGAGTTAATGTTTCTCCTGCAACCCGTTCCCTTTGTGCTAGATGAACGAACGTCTCTCCACATGCTCAGTTCTGAGAGATAAGTGTGTGTGAAAGCCGTCCTTCACCTAGCTTGTTGGGAACACAAAGTTTCTCTTCAGTTGCAAACTCCACTCGATACATATATATGGGGAGGAACAAGCTTCAACTCGGTTTTACAGTGAAAACTGCTGGAAATTCAAAACCGGCACTAGGAAACAGACTGTGAAACTAGAGTAAAAGTTTCTCATGCAACCCGTTCCTTTTGTGCTAGATGAACGAACGTCTCTCCACATGCTCAGTTCTGAGAGATAAGTGTGTGTGAAAGCCGTACTTCAACTAGCTTGTTGGGAACACAAAGTTTCTCTTTAGTTGCAAACTCCACTCCATAAATATATATGGGGAGGTACTAGCTCCAACTTGGTTTTACAGTGTAAACTGCAGGAACTTCAAACCGGCACTAGGAAACAGACTGAGAAACCAGAGTAAAAGTTTCTCCTGCAACCCGTTCCCTTTGTGCTAGATGAACGAACGTCTCTCCACATGCTCAGTTCTGAGAGATAATTGTGTGTGAAAGCCGTCTTTCACCTAGCTTTTTGGGAACACAAACTTTCTCTTCTGTTGCAAACTCCACTCCATACATATATATGCGGAGGTACTAGCTCCAACTCGGTTTTACAGTGAAAACTGCAGAAACTTCAAACCGGCACTAGGAAACAGACTGAGAAACCAGAGTTAAATTTTCTCCTGCAACCCGTTCCCTTTGTGCTAGATGAACGAACGTCTCTCCACATGCTCAGTTCTGAGAGATAAATGTGTGTGAAGCCGTCCTTCATCTAGCTTGTTGGGAACACAAAGTTCTCTTCAGTTGCAAACTCCACTCCATACATATATATGGGGAGGAACTAGCTCCAACTCGGTTTTACAGTGAAAACTGCAGGAACTTCAAACCGGCACTAGGAAACAGTCTGAGAAACCAGAGTAAAAGTTTCTCCTGCAACCCGTTCCCTTTGTGCTAGATGAACGAACGTCTCTCCACATGCTCAGTTCTGAGAGATAAGTGTGTGTGAAAGCCGTCCTTCACCTAGCTTGTTGGGAACACAAAGTTTCTCTTCAGTTGCAAACTCCACTCGATACATATATATGGGGAAGTACTAGCTCCAACTCGGTTTTACAGTGAAAACTACAGGAACTTCAAACCGGCACTAGGAAACAGACTGAGAAACCAGAGTAAAAGGTTCTACTGCAACCCGTTCCCTTTGTGCTAGATGAAAGAACGTCTCTCCACATGCTCAGTTCTGAGAGATAATTGTGTGTGAAAGCCGTCCTTCACCTAGCTTGTTAGGAATACGAAGTTTCTCTTCAGTTGCAAATTCCACTCCATACATATATATGCGGAGGTAGTAGCTCCAACTCGGTTTTATAGTGAAAACTGCAGGAACTTCAAACCGGCACTAGGAAACAGACTGAGAAACCAGAGTAAAAGTTTCTCGTGCAACCCGTTCCCTTTGTGCTAGATGAACGAACGTCTCTCCACATGCTCAGTTCTGAGAGATAAATGTGTGTGAAAGCCGTCCTTCAGATAGCTTGTTGGGAACACAAAGTTCTCTTCAGTTGCAAACTCCACTCCATACATATATATGGGGAGGGACAAGCTCCAACTCGGGTTTACAGTGAAAACTGCAGGAACTTCAAACCGGCACTAGGAAACAGTCTGAGAAACCGGAGTAATAGTTTCTCCTGCAAACCGTTCCCTTTGTGCTAGTTGAACGAACGTCTCTCCACATGCTCAGTTCTGAGAGATAAGTGTGTGTGAAAGCCGTCCTTCACCTAGCTTGTTGGGAACACAAAGTTTCTCTTCAGTTGCAAACTCCACTCGATACATATATATGGGGAGGTACTAGCTCCAACTCGGTTTTACAGTGAAAACTGCAGGAACTTCAAACCGGCACTAGGAAACAGACTGAGAAACCAGAGTAAAAGTTTCTCCTGCAAACCGTTCCGTTTGTGCTAGATGAACGAACGTCTCTCCACATGCTCAGTTCTTAGAGATAATTGTGTATGAAAGCCGTCCTTCACCTAGCTTGTTGGGAACACAAAGTTTCTCTTCAGTTGCAAACTCCACTCCATACATATATATGGGGAGGTACAACCTCCAACTCGGTTTTACAGTGAAAACTGCAGGAACTTCAAACCGGCACTAGGAAACAGACTGAGAAACCAGAGTAAAAGTTTCTCCTGAAACCCGTTCCCTTTGTGCTAGCTGAACGAACGTCTCTCCACATGCTCAGTTCTGAGAGATAAGTGAGTGTGAAAGCCGACCTTCACCTAGCTTGTTAGGAATACAAAGTTTCTCTTCAGTTGCAAACTCCACTCCATACATATATATGCGGAGGTACTAGCTCCAACTCTGTTTTATAGTGAAAACTGCAGGAACTTCAAACCGGCACTAGGAAACAGTCTGAGAAACCAGAGTAAAAGGTTCTCCTGCAACCCGTTCCCTTTGTGCTAGATGAACGAACTTCTCTCCACATGCTCAGTTCTGAGAGATAAGTGTGTGTGAAAGCCGTCCTTCACCTAGCTTGTTAGGAATACAAAGTTTCTCTTCAGTTGCAAACTCCACTCCATACATATATATGCGGAGGTACTAGCTCCAACTCGGTTTTACAGTGAAAACTGCAGGAACTTCAAACCGGCACTAGGAAACAGACTGAGAAACCAGAGTAAAAGTTTCTCCTGCAACCCGTTCCCTTTGTGCTAGATGAACGAACGTCTCTCCACATGCTCAGTTCTGAGATATAAGTGTGTGTGAAAGCCGTCTTTCAACTAGCTTGTTGGGAACACAAAGTTTCTCTTCAGTTGCAAACTCCACTCCATAAATATATATGGGGAGGTACTAGCTCCAAATCGGTTTTACAGTGAAAACTGCAGGAACTTCAAACCGGCACTAGGAAACAGTCTGAGAAACCAGAGTAAAAGGTTCTACTGCAACCCGTTCCCTTTGTGCTAGATGAACGAACTTCTCTCCACATGCTCAGATCTGAGAGATAAGTGTGTGTGAAAGCCGTCCTTCACCTAGCTTGTTAGGAATACAAAGTTTCTCTTCAGTTGCAAACTCCACTCCATACATATATATGCGGAGGTACTAGCTCCAACTCGGTTTTACAGTGAAAACTGCAGGAACTTCAAACCGGCACTAGGAAACAGACTGAGAAACCAGAGTAAAAGTTTCTCCTGCAACCCGTTCCCTTTGTGCTAGATGAACGAACGTCTCTCCACATGCTCAGTTCTGAGATAAGTGTGTGTGAAAGCCGTCCTTCAACTAGCTTGTTGGGAACACAAAGTTTCTCTTCAGTTGCAAACACCACTCCATAAATATATATGGGGAGGTACTAGCTCCAACTCGGTTTTACAGTGAAAACTGCAGGAACTTCAAACCGGCACTAGGAAACAGACTGAGAAACCAGAGTAAAAGTTTCTCCTGCAACCCGTTCCCTTTGTGCTAGATGAACGAACGTCTCTCCACATGCTCAGTTCTGAGAGATAATTGTGTGTGAAAGCCGTCCTTCACCTAACTTGTTGGGAACACAAACTTTCTCTTCAGTTGCAAACTCCACTCCATACATATATATGGGGAGGTACTAGCTCCAACTCGGTTTTACAGTGAAAACTGCAGGAACTTCAAACCGACACTAGAAAACAGACTGAGAAACCAGAGTTAAAGTTTCTCCTGCAACCCGTTCCCTTTGTGCTAGATGAACGAACGTCTCTCCACATGCTCAGTTCTGAGAGATAAATGTTTGTGAAATCCGTCCTTCACCTAGCTTGTTGGGAACACAAAGTTCTCTTCAGTTACAAACTCCACTCCATACATATATATGGGGAGGAACTAGCTCCAACTCGGTTTTACATTGAAAACTGCAAGAACTTCAAACCGGCACTAGGAAACAGTCTGAGAAACCAGAGTAAAAGCTTCTCCTGCAACCCGTTCCCTTTGTGCTAGATGAACGAACGTCTCTCCACATGCTCAGTTCTGAGAGATAAGTGTGTGTGAAAGCCGTCCTTCAACTAGCTTGTTAGGAATACAAAGTTTCTCTTCAGTTGCAAACTCCACTCCATACATATATATGTGGAGGTACTAGCTCCAACTCGGTTTTATAGTGAAAACTGCAGGAACTTCAAACCGGCACTAGGAAACAGACTGAGAAACCAGAGTAAAAGGTTCTCCTGCAACCCGTTCCCTTTGTGCTAGATGAACGAACGTCTCTCCACATGCTCAGTTCTGAGAGATAAGTGTGTGTGAAAGCCGTCCTTCACCTAGTTTGTTGGGAACACAAACTTTCTCTTCAGTTGCAAACTCCACTCCATACATATATATTGGGAGGAACTAGCTCCAACTCGGTTTTACATTGAAAACTGCAAGAACTTCAAACCGGCACTAGGAAACTGTCTGAGAAACCAGAGTAAAAGTTTCTCCTGCAACCCGTTCCCTTTGTGCTAGATGAACGAACGTCTCTCCACATGCTCAGTTCTGAGAGATAAGTGTGTGTGAAAGCCGTCCTTCACCTAGCTTGTTGGGAACACAAACTTTCTCTTCAGTTGCAAACTCCACTCCATACAAATATATGGGGAGGTACTAGCTCCAACTCGGTTTTACAGTGAAAACTGCAGGAACATCAAACCAGCACTAGGAAACAGACTGGGAAACCAGAGTAAAAGTTTCTCCTGCAAACCGTTCCCTTTGTGCTAGATGAACGAACGTCTCTCCACATGCTCTTTTCTGAGAGAAAATTGTGTGTGAAAGCCGTCCTTCACCTAGCTTTTGGGAACACAAATTTTCTCTTCAGTTGCAAACTCCACTCCATACATATATATGGGGAGGTACTAGCTCCAACTCGGTTTTACAGTGAAAACAGCAGGAACTTCAAACCGACACTAGGAAATAGACTGAGAAACCAGAGTTAAAGTTTCTCCTGCAACCCGTACTCTTTGTGCTAGATGAACGAACGTCTCTCCACATGCTCAGTTCTGAGAGATAAGTGTGTGTGAAAGCCGTCCTTCACCTAGCTTGTTAGGAATACAAAGTTTCTCTTCAGTTGCAAACTCCACTCCATACATATATATGGGGAGGTACTAGCTCCAACTCGGTTTTATAGTGAAAACTGCAGGAACTTCAAACCGGCACTAGGAAACAGACTGAGAAACCAGGGTAAAAGTTTCTCCTACAACACGTTCCCTTTGTGCTAGATGAACGAACGTCTCTCCACATGCTCAGTTCTGAGAGATAATTGTGTGTGAAAGCCGTCCTTCACCTAGCTTGTTGGGAACACAAAGTTTCTCTTCAGTTGCAAACTCCCCTCCATACATATATATGGGGAGGAACTAGCTCCAACTCGGTTTTACAGTGAAAACTGCAGGAACTTCAATCCGGCACTAGGAAACAGACTGAGAAACCAGAGTAAAATTTTCTCCTGCAACCCGTTCCCTTTGTGCTAGATATACGAACGTCTCTCCACATGCTCAGTTCTGAGAGATATGTGTGTGTGAAAGCCGTCCTTCACCTAGCTTGTTGGGAACACAAAGTTTCTCTTCAGTTGCAAACTCCAGTCGATACATATATATGGGGAGGTACAAACTCCAACTCGGTTTTACAGTGAAAACTGCAGGAACTTCAAACCGGCACTAGGAATCAGACTGAGAAACCAGAGTAAAATTTTCTCCTGCAACCCGTTCCCTTTGTGCTAGATGAACGAACGTCTCTCCACATGCTCAGTTCTGAGAGATATTTGTGTGTGAAAGCCATCCTTCACCTAGCTTGTTGGGAACACAAACTTTCTCTTCAGTTGCAAACTCCATACCATACATATATATGGGGAGGTACTAGCTCCAATTCGGTTTTACAGTGAAAACTGAAGGAACTTCAAACCGACACTAGGAAACAGACTGAGAATCAAGAGTTAAAGTTTCTCCTGCAACCCGTTCCCTTTGTGCTAGATGAACGAACGTCTCTCCACATGCTCAGTTCTGAGGGATAAGTGTGTGTGAAAGCCGTCCTTCACCTAGTTTGTTGGGAACACAAAGTTCTCTTCAGTTGCAAACTCCACTCCATACATATATATGGGGAGGAACTAGCTCCAACTCGGTTTTACAGTGAAAACTGCAGGAACTTCAAACCGGCACTAGGAAACAGACTGAGAAACCAGAGTAAAAGGTTCTCATGCAACCCGTTCCCATTGTGCTAGATGAAGGAACGTCTCTCCACATGCTCAGTTCTGAGAGATAATTGTGTGTGAAAGCCTTCCTTCCCCTAGCTTGTTGGGAACACAAACTTTCTCTTCAGTTGCAAACTCCACTCCATACATATATATGGGGAGTTACTAGCTCCAACTCGGTTTTACAGTGAAAACTGCAGGAACTTCAAACCGACACTAGGAAACAGACTGAGAAACCAGAGTTAAAGTTTCTCCTGCAACTCGTTCCCTTTGTGCTAGATGAACGAACGTCTATCCACATGCTCAGTTCTGAGAGATAAGTGTGTGTGAAAGCCGTCCTTCACCTAGCTTTTTGGGAACACAAAGTTTCTCCTCAGTTGCAATCTCCACTCGATACATATATATGGGGAGGTACTAGCTCCAACTCGGTTTTACAGTGAAAACTGCAGGAAATTCAAACCGGCACTAGGAAACAGACTGAGAAACCAGAGTAAAAGGTTCTCCTGCAACCCGTTCCCTTTGTGCTAGATGAACGAACGTCTCTCCACATGCTCAGTTCTGAGAGATAAGTGTGTGTGAAAGCCGTCCTTCACCTAGTTTGTTGGGAACACAAACTTTCTCTTCAGTTGCAAACTCCACTCCATACATATATATTGGGAGGAACTAGCTCCAACTCGGTTTTACATTGAAAACTGCAAGAACTTCAAACCGGCACTAGGAAACAGTCTGAGAAACCAGAGTAAAAGTTTCTCCTGCAACCCGTTCCCTTTGTGCTAGATGAACGAACGTCTCTCCACATGCTCAGTTCTGAGAGATAAGTGTGTGTGAAAGCCGTCCTTCACCTAGCTTGTTGGGAACACAAACTTTCTCTTCAGTTGCAAACTCCACTCCATACAAATATATGGGGAGGTACTAGCTCCAACTCGGTTTTACAGTGAAAACTGCAGGAACATCAAACCGGCACTAGGAAACAGACTGGGAAACCAGAGTAAAAGTTTCTCCTGCAAACCGTTCCCTTTGTGCTAGATGAACGAACGTCTCTCCACATGCTCTTTTCTGAGAGAAAATTGTGTGTGAAAGCCGTCCTTCACCTAGCTTTTGGGAACATAAATTTTCTCTTCAGTTGCAAACTCCACTCCATACATATATATGGGGAGGTACTAGCTCCAACTCGGTTTTACAGTGAAAACAGCAGGAACGTCAAACCGACACTAGGAAATAGACTGAGAAACCAGAGTTAAAGTTTCTCCTGCAACCCGTACTCTTTGTGCTAGATGAACGAACGTCTCTCCACATGCTCAGTTCTGAGAGATAAGTGTGTGTGAAAGCCGTCCTTCACCTAGCTTGTTAGGAATACAAAGTTTCTCTTCAGTTGCAAACTCCACTCCATACATATATATGGGGAGGTACTAGCTCCAACTCGGTTTTATAGTGAAAACTGCAGGAACTTCAAACCGGCACTAGGAAACAGACTGAGAAACCAGGGTAAAAGTTTCTCCTACAACAAGTTCCCTTTGTGCTAGATGAACGAACGTCTCTCCACATGCTCAGTTCTGAGAGATAATTGTGTGTGAAAGCCGTCCTTCACCTAGCTTGCTGGGAACACAAAGTTTCTCTTCAGTTGCAAACTCCCCTCCATACATATATATGGGGAGGAACTAGCTCCAACTCGGTTTTACAGTGAAAACTGCAGGAACTTCAATCCGGCACTAGGAAACAGACTGAGAAACCAGAGTAAAACTTTCTCCTGCAACCCGTTCCCTTTGTGCTAGATATACGAACGTCTCTCCACATGCTCAGTTCTGAGAGATATGTGTGTGTGAAAGCCGTCCTTCACCTAGCTTGTTGGGAACACAAAGTTTCTCTTCAGTTGCAAACTCCAGTCGATACATATATATGGGGAGGTACAAACTCCAACTCGGTTTTACAGTGAAAACTGCAGGAACTTCAAACCGGCACTAGGAATCAGACTGAGAAACCAGAGTAAAATTTTCTCCTGCAACCCGTTCCCTTTGTGCTAGATGAACGAACGTCTCTCCACATGCTCAGTTCTGAGAGATATTTGTGTGTGAAAGCCATCCTTCACCTAGCTTGTTGGGAACACAAACTTTCTCTTCAGTTGCAAACTCCATACCATACATATATATGGGGAGGTACTAGCTCCAATTCGGTTTTACAGTGAAAACTGAAGGAACTTCAAACCGACACTAGGAAACAGACTGAGAATCAAGAGTTAAAGTTTCTCCTGCAACCCGTTCCCTTTGTGCTAGATGAACGAACGTCTCTCCACATGCTCAGTTCTGAGGGATAAGTGTGTGTGAAAGCCGTCCTTCACCTAGCTTGTTGGGAACACAAAGTTCTCTTCAGTTGCAAACTCCACTCCATACATATATATGGGGAGGAACTAGCTCCAACTCGGTTTTACAGTGAAAACTGCAGGAACTTCAAACCGGCACTAGGAAACAGACTGAGAAACCAGAGTAAAAGGTTCTCATGCAACCCGTTCCCTTTGTGCTAGATGAAGGAACGTCTCTCCACATGCTCAGTTCTGAGAGATAATTGTGTGTGAAAGCCTTCCTTCCCCTAGCTTGTTGGGAACACAAACTTTCTCTTCAGTTGCAAACTCCACTCCATACATATATATGGGGAGTTACTAGCTCCAACTCGGTTTTACAGTGAAAACTGCAGGAACTTCAAACCGACACTAGGAAACAGACTGAGAAACCAGAGATAAAGTTTCTCCTGCAACTCGTTCCCTTTGTGCTAGATGAACGAACGTCTATCCACATGCTCAGTTCTGAGAGATAAGTGTGTGTGAAAGCCGTCCTTCACCTAGCTTTTTGGGAACACAAAGTTTCTCCTCAGTTGCAAACTCCACTCGATACATATATATGGGGAGGTACTAGCTCCAACTCGGTTTTACAGTGAAAACTGCAGGAAATTCAAACCGGCACTAGGAAACAGACTGAGAAACCAGAGTAAAAGTTTCTCCTGCAACCCGTTCCTTTGTGCTAGATGAACGAAAGACTCTCCACATGCTCAGTTCTGAGAGATAAGTGTGTGTGAAAGCCGTCCTTCACCTAGCTTGTTGGGAACACAAAGTTTCTCTTCAGTTGCAAACCCCACTCCATACATATATATGGGGATGTACTAGCTCCAACTCGGTTTTACAGTGAAAACTGCAGGAACTTCAAACCGGCACTAGGAAACAGACTGAGAAACCAGAGTAAAAGTTTCTCCTGCAACCCGTTCCCTTTGTGCTAGATGAACGAACGTCTCTCCACATGCTCAGTTCTGAGAGATAAGTGTGTGTGAAAGTCGTCCTTCACCTAGCTTGTTGGGAAGACAAAGTTTCTCTTCAGTTGCAAACTCCACTCCATACATATATATGGGGAGGTACTAGCTCCAACTCGGTTTTACAGTGAAACTGCAGGAACTTCAAACCGGCACTAGGAAACAGACTGAGAAACCAGAGTAAAAGGTTCTCCTGCAACCCGTTCCATTTGTGCTAGATGAACGAACGTCTCTCCACATTCTCAGTTCTGAGAGATAATTGTGTGTGAAAGCCGTCCTTCACCTAGCTTGTTGGGAACACAAAGATACTCTTCAGTTGCAAACTCCACTCGATACATATATATGGGGAGGTACAAGCTCCAACTCGGTATTACAGTGAGAACTGCAGGAACTTCAAACCGGCACTAGGAAACAGACTGAGATACCAGAGTAAATGTTTCTCCTGCAACCCGTTCCCTTTGTGCTAGATGAACGAACGTCTCTCCACATGCTCAGTTCTGAGAGATAAGTGTGTGTGAAAGCCGTCCTTCACCTAGCTTGTTGGGAACACAAACTTTCTCTTCAGGTGCAAACTCCACTCCATACATATATATGGGGAGGTAGAAGCTCCAACTCTGTTTTACAGTGAAAACTGCAGGAACTTCAAACCGGCACTAGGAAACAGACTGAGAAACCAGAGTAAAAGTTTCTCCTGCAACCCGTTCACTTTGTGCTAGATGAACGAACGTCTCTCCACATGCTCAGTTCTGAGAGATAATTGTGTGTGAAAGCCGTCCTTCACCTAACTTGTTGGGAACACAAACTTTCTCTTCTGTTGCAAACTCCTCTCCATACATATATATGCGGAGGTACTAGCCCCAACTCGGTTTTACAGTGAAAACTGCAGGAACTTCAAACCGGGACTAGGAAACAGTCTGAGAAACCAGAGTAAAAGTTTCTCCTGCAACCCGTTCCCTTTTTGCTAGATGAACGAACGTCTATCCACATGCTCAGTTCTGAGAGATAAGTGTGTGTGAAAGCCGTCCTTCACCTAGCTTGTTGGGAACACAAAGTTTCTCTTCAGTTGCAAACTCCACTCGATACATATATATGGGGAGGTACTAGCTCAAACTCGGTTTTACAGTGAAAACTGCAGGAACTTCAAACCGGCACTAGGAAACAGACTGAGAAACCAGAGTAAAAGATTCTCCTGCAAACCGTTCCGTTTGTGCTAGATGAACGAACGTCTCTCCACATGCTCAGTTCTGAGAGATAATTGTGTATTAAAGCCGTCCTTCACCTAGCTTGTTGGGAACACAAACTTTCTCTTCAGTTGCAAACTCCACTCCATACATATATATGGGGTGGTACTAGCTCCAACTCGGTTTTACAGTGAAAACTGCAGGAACTTCAAACCGACACTAGGTAACAGACTGAGAAACCAGAGTAAAAGTTTCTCCTGCAACCCGTTCCCTTTGTGCTAGATGAACGAACGTCTCTCCACATGCTCAGTTCTGAGAGATAAGTGTGTGTGAAAACCTACCTTCACCTAGCTTGTTAGGAATACAAAGTTTCTCTTCAGTTGCAAACTTCAATCCATACATATATATGCGGAGGTACTAGCTCCAACTCGGTTTTATAGTGAAAACTACAGGAACTTCAAACCGGCACTAGGAAACAGACTGAGAAACCAGAGTAAAAGGTTCTCCTGCAACCGTTCTGTTTGTGCTAGATGAACGAACGTCTCTCCACCTGCTCAGATCTGAGAGATAAGTGTGTGTGAAAGCCGTACTTCACCTAGCTTGTTGGGAACACAAACTTTCTCTTCAGTTGCAAACTCCACTCCATACATATATATGGGGAGGTACTAGCTCCAACTCGGTTTTACAGTGAAAACTGCAGGAACTTCAAACCGACACTAGGAAATAGACTGAGAAACCAGAGTTAATGTTTCTCCTGCAACCCGTTCCCTTTGTGCTAGATGAACGAACGTCTCTCCACATGCTCAGTTCTGAGAGATATGTGTGTGTGAAAGCCGTCCTTCACCTAGCTTGTTGGGAACACAAAGTTTCTCTTCAGTTGCAAACTCCACTACATACATATATATGGGGAGGTACTACCTCCAACTCCGTTTTACAGTGAAAACTGCAGGAACTTCAATCCAGCACTAGGAAATAGACTGAGAAACCAGAGTAAAAGTTTCTCCTGCAACCCGTTCCCTTTGTGCTAGATGAACGAACGTCTCTCCACATGCTCAGTTCTGAGAGATAAGTGTGTGTGAAAGCCGACATTCACCTAGCTTGTTAGGAATACAAAGTTTCTCTTCAGTTGCAAACACCATTCCATACATATATATGCGGAGGTACAAGCTCCAACTCAGATTTATAGTGAAAACTACAGGAACTTCAAACCGGCACTAGGAAACAGACTGTGAAACCAGAGTAAAAGTTTCTCCTGCAACCCGTTCCCTTTGTGCTAGATGAACGAACGTCTCTCCACATGCTCTGTTCTGAGAGATAAGTGTGTGTGAAAGCCGTCCTTCACCTAGCTTGTTGGGAACACAAAGTTTCTCTTCAGTTGCAAACTCCACTCGATACATATATATGGGGAGGTACTAGCCCCAACTCGGTTTTACAGTGAAACATGCAGGAACTTCAAACCGGCACTAGGAAACAGACTGAGAAACCAGAGTAAAAGTTTCTCCTGCAACCCGTTCCCTTTGTGCTAGATGAACGAACGTCTCTCCACATGCTCAGTTCTGAGAGATAAGTGTGTTTGAAAGCCGTACTTCAACTAGCTTGTTAGGAATACAAAGTTTCTCTTCAGTTGCAAACTCCACTCCATACATATATATGCGGAGGTACTAGCTCCAACTCGGTTTTATAGTGAAAACTGCAGGAACTTCAAACCGGCACTAGGAAACAGACTGAGAATCCAGAGTAAAAGTTTCTCCTACAAACCGTTCCCTTTGTGCTAGATGAACGAACGTCTCTATACATGCTCAGTTCTGAGAGATAAGTGTGTGTGAAAGCCGTCCTTCACCTAGCTTGTTGGGAACACAAAGTTTCTCTTCAGTTGCAAACTCCACTCCATACATATATATGGGGAGTTACTAGCTCCAACTCGGTTTTACAGTGAAAACTGCAGGAACTTCAAACCGGCACTAGGAAACAGACTGAGAAACCAGAGTAAAAGTTTCTCCTGCAACCCGTTCCCTTTGTGCTAGATGAACGAACGTCTCTCCACATGCTCAGTTCTTAGAGATAAGTGTGTGTGACAGCCGTACTTAACCTAGCTTGTTGGGAACACAAAGTTTCTCTTCAGTTGCAAACTCCACTCGATACATTTATATGGGGAGGTACAAGCTCCAACTCGGTTTTACAGTGAAAACTGAAGGAACTTCAAACCGGCACTAGGAATCAGACTGAGAAACCAGAGTAAAAGTTTCCCCTGCAACCCGTTCCATTTGTGCTAGATGAACGAACGTCTCTCCACATGCTCAGTTCTGAGAGATTTTTGTGTGTGAAAGCCGTCCTTCACCTAGCTTGTTGGGAACACAAACTTTCTCTTCAGTTGCAAACTCCACTCGATAGATATATATATGGGGAGGTGCAAGCTCCAACTCGGTTTTACAGTGAAAACTGCAGGAACATCAAAACGACACTAGGAAACAGACTAAGAATCCAGAGTTAAAGTTTCTCCTGCATCCCGTTCCCTTTGTGGTAGATGAACGAACGTCTCTCCACATGCTCAGTTCTGATGGATAAGTGTGTGTGAAAGCCGTCCTTCACCTAGTTTGTTGGGAACACAAAGTTCTCTTCAGTTGCAAACACAACTCCATACATATATATGGGGAGGTACTAGCTCCAACTCGGTTTTACAGTGAAAACTGCAGGAACTTCAAACCGGCACTAGGAAACAGACTGAGAAACCAGAGTAAAAGTTTCTCCTGCAACCCGTTCCCTTTGTGCTAGATGAACGAAAGTCTCTCCACATGCTCAGTTCTGAGAGATAATTGTGTGTGTAAGCCTTCCTTCACCTAGCTTGTTGGGAACACAAAGTTTACTTCAGTTGCAAACTCCAATCCATACATATATATGGGGAGCTACAACCTCCAACTCGGTTTTAAAGTGAAAACTGCAGGAACTTCAAACCGACACTAGGAAACTGACTGAGAAAACAGAGTTAAAGTTTCTCCTGCAACCCGTTCCCCTTTTGCTAGATGAACGAACGTCTATCCACATGCTCAGTTCTGAGAGATAAGTGTGTGTGAAAGCCGTACTTCACCTAGCTTTTTGGGAACACAAAGTTTCTCCTCAGTTGCAAACTCCAATCGATACATATATATGGGGAGGTACTAGCTCCAACTCGGTTTTACAGTGAAAACTGCAGGAACTTCATACCGGCACTAGGAAACAGACTGAGAAACCAGATTAAAGTTTCTCCTGCAACCCGTTCCTTTGTGCTAGATGAACGAACGACTCTCCACATGCTCAGTTCTGAGAGATAAGTGTGTGTTAAAGCCGTCCTTCACCTAGCTTGTTAGGAATACAAAGTTTCTCTTCAGTTGGAAACTCCACTCCATACATATATATGCGGAGGTACTAGCTCCAACTCGGTTTTACAGTGAAAACTGCAGGAACTTCAAACCGGCACTAGGAAACAGACTGAGAAACCAGAGTAAAAGTTTCTCCTGCAACCCGTTCCCTTTGTGCTAGATGAACGAACGTCTCTCCACATGCTCAGTTCTGAGAGATAAGTGAGTGTGAAAGCCGTCCTTCACCTAGCTTGTTGGGAACACAAAGTTTCTCTTCAGTTGAAAACCCCACTCCATACATATATATGGGGAGGTACTAGCTCCAATTCGGTTTTACAGTGAAAACTGCAGGAACTTCAAACCGACACTAGGAAAGAGACGGAGAATCCAGAGTTAAAGTTTCTCCTGCAACCCGTTCCCTTTGTGCTAGATGAACGAACGTCTCTCCACATGCTCAGTTCTGAGGGATAAGTGTGTGTGAAAGCCGTCCTTCACATTGCTTGTTGGGAACACAAAGTTCTCTTCAGTTGCAAACTCCACTCCATACATATATATGGGGAGGAACTAGCTCCAACTCGGTTTTACAGTGAAAACTGCAGGAACTTCAAACCGGCACTAGGAAACAGATTGAGAAACCAGAGTAAAAGGTTCTCCTGCAAACCGTTCCCTTTGTGCTAGATGAACGAACGTCTCTCCACATGCTCAGTTCTGAGAGATAATTGTTTGTGAAAGCCGTCGTTCTCCTAGCTTGTTGGGAACACATACTTTCTCTTCAGTTGCAAACTCCACTCCATACATATATATGGGGAGGTACTAGCTCCAAATCGGTTTTACAGTGAAAACTGCAGGAACTTCAAACCGACACTAGGAAACAGACTGAGAAACCAGAGTTAAGTTTCTCCTGCAATCCGTTCCCTTTGTGCTAGATGAACGAACGTCTCTCCACATGCTCAGTTCTGAGAGATATGTGTGTGTGAAAGCCGTCCTTCACCTAGCTTGTTGGGAACACAAAGTTTCTCTTCAGTTGCAAACTCCACTCCATACATATATATGGGGAGGTACTACCTCCAACTCCGTTTTACAGTGAAAACTGCAGGAACTTCAATCCGGCACTAGGAAATAGACTGAGGAACCAGAGTAAAAGTTTCTCCTGCAACCCGTTTCCTTTGTGCTAGATGAACGAACGTCTCTCCACATGCTCAGTTCTGAGAGATAAGTGTGTGTGAAAGCCGACATTCACCTAGCTTGTTAGGAATACAAAGTTTCTCTTCAGTTGCAAACTCCATTCGATACATATATATGCGGATGTACAAGCTACAACTCGGTTTTATAGTGAAAACTACAGGAACTTCAAACCGGCCCTAGGAAACAGACTGTGAAACCAGAGTAAAAGTTTCTCCTGCAACCCGTTCCATTTGTGCTAGATGAACGAACGTCTCTCCACATGCTCTGTTCTGAGAGATAAGTGTGTGTGAAAGCCGTCCTTCACCTAGCTTGTTGGGAACACAAAGTTTGTCTTCAGTTGCAAACTCCACTCGATACATATATATGGGGAGGTACTAGCCCCAACTCGGTTTTACAGTGAAAAATGCAGGAACTTCAAACCGGCACTAGGAAACAGACTGAGAAACCAGAGTAAAAGTTTCTCCTGCAACCCGTTCCCTTTGTGCTAGATGAACGAACGTCTCTCCACATGCTCAGTTCTGAGAGATAAGTGTGTGTGAAAGCCGTAATTCACCTAGCTTGTTAGGAATACAAAGTTTCTCTTCAGTTGCAAACTCCACTCCATACATATATATGCGGAGGTACTAGCTCCAACTCGGTTTTATAGTGAAAACTGCAGGAACTTCAAACCGGCACTAGGAAACAGACTGAGAAACCAGAGTAAAAGTTTCTCCTACAACCCGTTCCCTTTGTGCTAGATGAACGAACGTCTCTATACATGCTCAGTTCTGAGAGATAAGTGTGTGTGAAAGCCGTACTTCACCTAGCTTGTTGGGAACACAAAGTTTCTCTTCAGTTGCAAACTCCACTCCATACATATATATGGGGAGGAACTAGCTCCAACTCGGTTTTACAGTGAAAACTGCAGGAACTTCAAACCGGCACTAGGAAACAAACTGAGAAACCAGAGTAAAAGTTTCTCCTGCAACCCGTTCCCTTTGTGCTAGATGAACGAACGTCTCTCCACATGCTCAGTTCTTAGAGATAAGTGTGTTTGAAAGCCGTCCTTCACCTAGCTTGTTGGGAACACAAAGTTTCCTTCAGTTGCAAACTCCACTCGATACATATATATGGGGAGGTACAAGCTCCAACTCGGTTTTACAGTGAAAACTGCAGGAACTTCAAACCGGCACTAGGAATCAGACTGAGAAACCAGAGTAAAAGTTTCTCCTGCAACCCGTTCCCTTTGTGCTAGATGAACGAACGTCTCTCCACATGCTCAGTTCTGAGAGATTTTTGTGTGTGAAAGCCGTCCTTCACCTAGCTTGTTGGGAACACAAACTTTCTCTTCAGTTGCAAACTCCACTCGATACATATATATGGGGAGGTGCAAGCTCCAACTCGGTTTTACAGTGAAAACTGCAGGAACTTCAAAACGAAACTAGGAAACAGACTGAGAATCCAGAGTTAAAGTTTCTCCTGCATCCCGTTCCCTTTGTGGTAGATGAACGAACGTCTCTCCACATGCTCAGTTCTGAATGATAAGTGTGTGTGAAAGCCGTCCTTCACCTAGTTTGTTGGGAACACAAAGTTCTCTTCAGTTGCAAACACAACTCCATACATATATATGGGGAGGTACTAGCTCCAACTCGGTTTTACAGTGAAAACTGCAGGAACTTCAAACCGGCACTAGGAAACAGACTGAGAAACCAGAGTAAAAGGTTCTCCTGCAACCCGTTCCCTTTGTGCTAGATGAACGAACGTCTCTCCACATGCTCAGTTCTGAGAGATAATTGTGTGTGAAATCCGTCCTTCACCTAGCTTGTTGGGAACACAAAGTTTCTCTTCAGTTGCAAACTCCACTCCATACATATATATGGGGAGCTACAACCTCCAACTCGGTTTTAAAGTGAAAACTGCAGGAACTTCAAACCGACACTAGGAAACTGACTGAGAAAACAGAGTTAAAGTTTCTCCTGCAACCAGTTCCTTTTGTGCTAGATGAACGAACGTCTATCCACATGCTCAGTTCTGAGAGATAAGTGTGTGTGAAAGCCGTACTTCACATAGCTTTTTGGGAACACAAAGTTTCTCCTCAGTTGCAAACTCCAATCGATACATATATATGGGGAGGTACTAGCTCCAACTCGGTTTTACAGTGAAAACTGCAGGAACTTCATACCGGCACTAGGAAACAGACTGAGAAACCAGATTAAAGTTTCTCCTGCAACCCGTTCCTTTGTGCTAGATGAACGAACGACTCTCCACATGCTCAGTTCTGAGAGATAAGTGTGTGTGAAAGCCGTCCTTCACCTAGCTTGTTAGGAATACAAAGTTTCTCTTCAGTTGGAAACTCCACTCCATACATATATATGTGGAGGTACTAGCTCCAACTCGGTTTTACAGTGAAAACTGCAGGAACTTCAAACCGGCACTAGGAAACAGACTGAGAAACCAGAGTAAAAGGTTCTCCTGCAACCCGTTCCCTTTGTGCTAGATGAACGAACGTCTCTCCACATGCTCAGTTCTGAGAGATAATTGTTTGTGAAAGCCGTCGTTCTCCTAGCTTGTTGGGAACACATACTTTCTCTTCAGTTGCAAACTCCACTCCATAAATATATATGGGGAGGTACTAGCTCCAAATCGGTTTTACAGTGAAAACTGCAGGAACTTCAAACCGACACTAGGAAACAGACTGAGAAACCAGAGTTAAGTTTCTCCTGCAATCCGTACACTTTGTGCTAGATGAACGAACGTCTATCCACATGCTCAGTTCTGAGAGATAAGTGTGTGAAAGCCGTCCTTCACCTAGCTTTTTGGGAACACAAAGTTTCTCCTCAGTTGCAAACTCCACTCGATACATATATATGGGGAGGTACTAGCTCCAACTCGGTTTATAGTGAAAACTGCAGGAACTTCAAACCGGCACTAGGAAACAGACTGAGAAACCAGAGTAAAAGTTTCTCCTGCAACCCGTTCCTTTGTGCTAGATGAACGAACGACTCTCCACATGCTCAGTTCTGAGAGATAAGTGTGTGTGAAAGCCGTCCTTCACCTACCTTGTTAGGAATACAAACTTTCTCTTCAGTTGCAAACTCCACTCCATACATATATATGGGGAGGTAGTAGCTCCAACTCGGTTTTACAGTGAAAACTGCAGGAAGTTCAAACCGACACTAGGAAACAGACTGAGAAACCAGAGTTAAAGTTTCTCCTGGAACCCGTTCCCTTTGTGCTAGATGAACGAACGTCTCTCCACATGCTCAGTTCTGAGGGATAAGTGTGTGTGAAAGCCGTCCTTCACCTAGCTTGTTAGGAATACAAAGTTCTCTTCAGTTGCAAACTCCACTCCATACATATATATGCCGAGGTACTAGCTCCAACTCGGTTTTACAGTGAAAACTGCAGGAACTTCAAACCGGATCTAGGAAACAGACTGAGAAACCAGAGTAAAAGTTTCTCCTGCAACCCGTTCCCTTTGTGCTAGATGAACGAACGTCTCTCCACATGCTCAGTTCTGAGAGATAAGTGTGTGTGAAAGCCGTCCTTCACCTAGCTTGTTGGGAACACAAAGTTTCTCTTCAGTTGCAAACTCATCTCGATACATATATATGGTGAGGAACAGGCTCCAACTCGGTTTTACAGTGAAAACTGCAGGAACTTCAAACCGGCTCTAGGAAACAGACTGAGAAACCAGAGTAAAAGTTTCTCCTGCAACCCTTTCCCTTTGTGCTAAATGAACGAACGTCTCTCCACATGCTCATTTCTGAGAGAAAAATGTGTGAAAGCCGTCCTTCAACTAGCTTGTTGGGAACACAAAGTTTCTCTTTAGTTGCAAACTCCACTCCATAAATATATATGGGGAGGTACTAGCTCCAACTCGGTTTTACAGTGTAAACTGCAGGAACTTCAATCCGGCACTAGGAAACAGACTGAGAAACCAGAGTAAAAGTTTCTCCTGCAACCCGGTCCCTTTGTGCTAGATGAACGAAAGTCTCTCCACATGCTCAGTTCTGAGAGATAATTGTGTGTGAAAGCCGTCCTTCACATAGCTTGTTGGGAACACAAAGTTTCTCTTCTGTTGCAAACTCCTCTCCATACATATATATGTGGAGGTACTAGCTCCAACTCGGTTTTACAGTGAAAACTGCAGGAACTTCAAACCGACACTAGGAAACAGACTGAGAAACCAGAGTTAAAGTTTCTCCTGCAACCCGTTCCCTTTGTGCTAGATGAACGAACGTCCCTCCACATGCTCAGTTCTGATAGATAAATGTGTTTGAAAGCCGTCCTTCAACTAGCTTGTTGGGAACACAAAGTTCTCTTCAGTTGCAGACTCCACTCCATACATATATATGGGGAGGATCTAGCTCCAACTCGGTTTTACAGTGTAAACTGCAGGAACTTCAAACCGGCACTAGGAAACAGACTGAGAAACCAGAGTAAAAGTTTCTCCTGCAAACCGTTCCCTTTGTGCTAGATGAACGAACGTCTCTCCACATGCTCAGTTCTGAGAGATAATTGTGTGTGAAAGCCTTCCTTCACCTGGCTTGTTGGGAACACAAACTTTCTCTTCTGTTGCAAACTCCACTCCATACATATATATGCGGAGGTACTAGCTCCAACTCGGTTTTACAGTGAAAACTGCAGGAACTTCAAACCGACACTAGGAAACAGACTGAGAAACCAGAATTAATGTTTCTCCTGCAACCCGTTCCCTTTGTGCTAGATGAACCAACGTCTCTCCACATGCTCAGTTCTGAGAGATAAATGTGTGTGAAAGCCGTCCTTCACCTAGCTTGTTGGAAACACAAAGTTCTCTTCAGTTGCAAACTCCACTCCATACATATATATGGGGAGGAACTAGCACCAACTCGGTTTTACAGTGAAAACTGCAGGAACTTCAAACCGGCACTAGGAAACAGACTGAGAAACCAGAGTAAAATTTTCTCCGGCAACCCGTTCCCTTTTTGCTAGATGAACGAACGTCTCTCCACATGCTCAGTTCTGAGAGATAATTGTATATGAAAGCCGTCCTTCACCTAGCTTGTTGGGAACACAAACTTTCTCTTCAGTTGCAAACTCCACTCCATACATATATATGGGGAGGTACTAGCTCCAACTCGGTTTTACAGTGAAAACTGCAGGAACTTCAAACCGACACTAGGAAACAGACTGAGAAACCAGAGTTAAAGTTTCTCCTGCAACCCGTTCCCTTTGTGCTAGATGAACGAACGTCTCTCCACATGCTCAGTTCTGAGAGATAAGTGTGTGTGAAAGCCGTCCTTCAACTAGCTTGTTGGGAACACAAAGTTTCTCTTCAGTTGCAAACTCCACTCCATACATATATATGGGGAGGTACTACCTCCAACTCGGTTTTACAGTGAAAACTGCAGGAACTTCAAACCGGCACTAGGAAACAGACTGAGAAACCAGAGTAAAAGTTTCTCCTGCAACCCGTTCCCTTTGTGCTAGATGAACGAACGTCTCTCCACATGCTCAGTTCTGAGAGATAAGTGTGTGTGAAAGCCGACCTTCACCTAGCTTGTTAGGAATACAAAGTTTCTCTTAAGTTGCAAACTCCACTCCATACATATATATGCGGAGGTACTAGCTTCAACTCGGTTTTATAGTGAAAACTACAGGAACTTCAAACCGGCACTAGGAAACAGACTGAGAAACCAGAGTAAAAGGTTCTCCTGCAAACCGTTCCCTTTGTGCTAGATGAACGAACGTATCTCCACATGCTCAGTTCTGAGAGATAAGTGTGTGTGAAAGCCGACCTTCACCTAGCTTGTTAGGAATACAAAGTTTCTCTTCCGTTGCAAAATTCACTCCATACATATATATGCGTAAGTACTAGCTCCAACTCTTTTTTATAGTGAAAACTGCAGGAACTTCAAACCGGCACTAGGAAACAGACTGAGAAACCAGAGTAAATGTTTCTCCTGCAACCCGTTCCCTTTGTGCTAGATGAACGAACGTCTCTCCACATGCTCAGTTCTGAGAGATAATTGTGTGTGAAAGCCTTCCTTCACCTAGCTTGTTGGGAACACAAACTTTCTCTTCAGTTGCAAACTCCATTCCGTACATATATATGGGGAGGTACTAGCTCCAACTCGGTTTTACAGTGAAAACTGCAGGAACTTCAAACCGGCACTAGGAAACAGACTGAGAAACCAGAGTAAAAGTTTCTCCTGCAACCAGTTCCATTTGTGCTAGATGAACGAACGTCTCTCCACATGCTCAGTTCTGAGAGATAATTGTGTGTGAAAGCCTTCCTTCAACTAGCTTGTTGGGAACACAAACTTTCTCTTCAGTTGCAAACTCCACTCCATACATATATATGGGGAGGTACTAGCTCCAACTCGGGTTTAGAGTGAAAACTGCAGGAACTTCAAACCGACACTAGGAAACAGACTGAGAAACCAGAGTTAAAGTTTCTCCTGCAACCCGTTCCCTTTGTGCTAGATGAACGAACGTCTCTCCACATGCTCATTTCTGAGAGATAAGTGTGTGTGAAAGCCGTCCTTCACCAAGCTTGTTGGGAACACAAAGTTTCTCTTCAGTTGCAAACTCCACTCCATACATATATATGGGGAGGTACTACCTCCAACTCGGTTTTAGAGTGAAAACTGCAGGAACTTCAAACCGGCACTAGGAAACAGACTGAGAAACCAGAGTAAAAGTTTCTCCTGCAACCCGTTCCCTTTGTGCTAGATGAACGAACGTCTCTCCACATGCTCAGTTCTCAGAGATGTGTGTGTGAAAGCCGAACTTCACCTAGCTTGTTAGGAATACAAAGTTTCTCTTCCATTGCAAACTCCACTCCATACATATATATGCGGAGGTACTAGCTCCAACTCGGTTTTATAGTGAAAACTACAGGAACTTCAAACCGGCACTAGGAAACAGACTGAGAAACCAGAGTAAAAGTTTCTCCTGCAACCCGTTCCCTTTGTGCTAGATGAATGAACGTATCTCCACATGCTCAGTTCTGAGAGATAAGTGTGTGTGAAAGCCGTCCTTCAACTAGCTTGTTGGGAACACAAAGTTTCTCTTCAGTTGCAAACTCCACTCCATAAATATATATGGGGAGGTACTAGCTCCAACTCGGTTTTACAGTGAAAACTGCAGGAACTTCAAACCGGCACTAGGAAACAGACTGAGAAACCAGAGTAAAAGTTTCTACTGCAACCCGTTCCATTTGTGCTAGATGAACGAACGTCTCTCCACATGCTCAGTTCTGAGAGATAATTGTGTGTGAAAGCCGTCCTTCACCTAGCTTGTTGGGAACACAAACTTTCTCTTCAGTTGCAAACTCCACTCCATACATATATATGGGGAGGTACTAGCTCCAACTCGGTTTTACAGTGAAAACTGCAGGAACTTCAAAACGACACTAGGAAACAGACTGAGAAACCAGAGTTAAATTTCTCCTGCAACCCGTTCCCTTTGTGCTAGATGAACGAACGTCTCTCCACATGCTCAGTTCTGAGAGATAAATGTGTGTGAAAGCCGTCCTTCACCTAGCTTGTTGGGAACACAAAGTTCTCTTCAGTTGCAAACTCCACTCCATACATATATATGGGGAGGAACTAGCTCCAACTCGGTTTTACAGTGAAAACTGCAGGAACTTCAAACCGGCACTAGGAAACAGTCTGAGAAACCAGAGTAAAGTTTCTCCTGCAACCCGTTCCCTTTGTGCTAGATGAACGAACGTCTCTCCACATGCTCAGTTCTGAGAGATAAGTGTGTGTGAAAGCCGTCCTTCACCTAGCTTGTTGGGAACACAAAGTTTCTCTTCAGTTGCAAACACCACTCCATACATATATATGGGGAGGTACTACCTCCAACTCGGTTTTACAGTGAAAACTGCAGGAACTTCAAACCGGCACTAGGAAACAGACTGAGAAACCAGAGTAAAAGTTTCTCCTGCAACCCGTTCCCTTTGTGCTAGATGAACGAACGTCTCTCCACATGCTCAGTTCTGAGAGATAAGTGGGTGTGAAAGCCGAACTTCACCTAGCTTGTTAGGAATACAAAGTTTCTCTTCAGTTGCAAACTCCACTCCATACATATATATGCGGAGGTACTAGCTCCAACTCGGTTTTATACTGAAAACTACAGGAAATTCAATCCGGCACTAGGAAACAGACTGAGAAACCAGAGTAAAAGGTTCTCCTGCAACCCGTTCCCTTTGTGCTAGATGAACGAACGTCTCTCCACATGCTCAGTTCTGAGAGATAAGTGTGTGTGAAGCCGACCTTCACCTAGCTTGTTAGGAATACAAAGTTTCTCTTCAGTTGCAAACTCCACTCCATACATATATATGCGGAGGTACTAGCTCCAACTCGGTTTTATAGTGAAAACTGCAGGAACTTCAAACCGGCACTAGGAAACAGACTGAGAAACCAGAGTAAAAGTTTCTCCTGCAACCCGTTCCATTTGGGCTAGATGAAAGAACGTCTCTCCACATGCTCAGTTCTGAGGGATAAGTGTGTGTGAAAGCCGTCCTTCAACTAGCTTTTTGGGAACACAAAGTTTCTCTTCAGTTGCAAACTCCACTCCATAAATATATATTGGGGGTACTAGCTCCAACTCGGTTTTACAGTGAAAACTGCAGGAACTTCAAACCGGCAATAGGAAACAGACTGAGAAACCAGAGTAAAAGTTTCTCCTGCAACCCGTTCCCTTTGTGCTAGATGAAAGAACGTCTCTCCACATGCTCAATTCTGAGAGATAATTGTGTGTGAAAGCCGTCCTTCACCTAGCTTGTTGGGAACACAAACTTTCTCTTCAGTTACAAACTCCACTCCATACATATATATGGGGAGGTACTAGCTCCAACTCGGTTTTACAGTGAAAACTGCAGGAACTTCAAACCAACACTAGGAAACAGACTGAGAAACCAGAGTTAAAGATTCTCCTGCAACCCGTTCCCTTTGTGCTAGATGAACGAACGTCTCTCCACATGCTCAGTTCTGAGAGATAAGTGTGTGTGAAAGCCGTACTTCTCCTAGCTTGTTGGGAACACAAAGTTTCTCTTCAGTTGCAAACTCCACTCCATACATATATATGGGGAGGTACTACCTCCAACGCGGTTTTACAGTGAAAACTGCAGGAACTTCAAAACGGCACTAGGAAACAGACTGAGAAACCAGAGTAAATGTTTCTCCTGCAACCCGTTCCCTTTGTGCTAGATGAACGATCGTCTCTCCACATGCTCAGTTCTGAGAGATAAGTGTGTGTGAAAGCCGAACTTCACCTAGCTTGTTAGGAATACAAAGTTTCTCTTCAGTTGCAAACTCCACTCCATATATATATATGCGGAGGTACTAGCTCCAACTCGGTTTTATAGTGAAAACTACAGGAACTTCAAACCGGCACTAGGAAACAGACTGAGAAACCAGAGTAAAAGGTTCTCCTGCAAACCGTTCCCTTTGTGCTAGATGAAAGAACGTCTCTCCACATGCTCAGTTCTGAGAGATAAGTGTGTGTGAAAGCCGTCCTTCACCTAGCTTGTTGGGAACACAAAGTTTCTCTTCAGTTGCAAACTCCACTCCATACATATATATGGGGAGGAACTAGCTCCAAATCGGTTCTACAGTGAAAAATGCAGGAACTTCAAACCGGCACTAGGAAACAGACTGAGAAACCAGAGTAAAAGTTTCTCCTGCAACCCGTTCCCTTTGTGCTAGATGAACGAACGTCTCTCCACATGCTCAGTTCTGAGAGATAAGTGTGTGTGAAAGCCGTCCTTCACCTAGCTTGTTGGGAACACAAAGTTTCTCTTCAGTTGCAAACTCCACTCCATACATATATATGCGGAGGTACTACCTCCAACTCGGTTTTACAGTGAAAACTGCAGGAACTTCAAACCGGCACTAGGAAACAGACTGAGAAACCAGAGTAAAAGTTTCTCCTGCAACCCGTTCCCTTTGTGCTAGATGAACGAACGTCTCTCCACATGCTCAGTTCTGAGAGATAAGTGTGTGTGAAAGCCGACCTTCACCTAGCTTGTTAGGAATACAAAGTTTCTCTTCAGTTGCAAACTCCACTCCATACATATATATGCGGAGGTACTAGCTCCAACTCTGTTTTATACTGAAAACAACAGGAAATTCAAACCGGCACTAGGAAACAGACTGAGAAACCAGAGTAAAAGGTTCTCCTGCAACCAGTTCCCTTTGTGCTAGATGAACGAACGTCTCTCCACATGCTCAGTTCTGAGAGATAAGTGTGTGTGAAAGCCGACCTTCACCTAACTTGTTAGGAATACAAAGTTTCTCTTCAGTTGCAAACTCCACTCCATACATATATATGCGGAGGTACTAGCTCCAACTCGGTTTTATAGTGAAAACTGCAGGAACTTCAAAACGGCACTAGGAAACAGACTGAGAAACCAGAGTAAAAGGTTCTCCTGCAACCCGTTCCCGTGGTGCTAGATGAACGAACGTCTCTCCACATGCTCAGTTCTGAGAGATAAGTGTGTGTGAAAGCCTCCTTCAACTAGCTTGTTGGGAACACAAAGTTTCTCTTCAGTTGCAAACTCCACTCCATAAATTTATATGGGGAGGTACTAGCTCCAAGTCGGTTTTACAGTGAAAACTGCAGGAACTTCAAACCGGCACTAGGAAACAGACTGAGAAACCAGAGTAAAAGTTTCTCCTGCAACCCGTTCCCTTTGTGCTAGATGAACGAACGTCTCTCCACATGCTCAGTTCTGAGAGATAATTGTGTGTGAAAGCCGTCCATCACCTAGCTTGTTAGGAATACAAAGTTTCTCTTCAGTTGCAAACTCCACTCCATACATATATATGGGGAGGTACTAGCTCCAACTCGGTTTTACAGTGAAAACTGCAGGAACTTCAAACCGACACTAGGAAACAGACTGAGAAACCAGAGTTAAGTTTCTCCTTGAAACCGTTCCATTTGTGCTAGATGAACGAACGTCTCTCCACATGCTAGATTCTGAGAGATAAATGTGTGTGAATGCCGTACTTCACCTAGCTTGTTGGGAACACAAAGTTCTCTTCAGTTGCAAATTCCACTCCATACATATATATGGGGAGGAACTAGCTCCAACTCGGTTTTACAGTGAAAACTGCAGGAACTTCAAACCGGCACTAGGAAACAGACTGAGAAACCAGAGTAAAAGTTTCTCCTGCAACCCGTTCCCTTTGTGCTAGATGAACGAACGTCTCTCCACATGCTCAGTTCTCAGAGATAAGTGTGTGTGAAAGCCGTACTTCACCTAGCTTGTTGGGAACACAAAGTTTCTCTTCAGTTTCAAACTCCACTCGATACATATATATGGGGAGGTACTAGCTCCAAATCGGTTTTACAGTGAAAACTGCAGGAACTTCAAACCGGCACTAGGAAACACACTGAGAAACCAGAGTAAAAGTTTCTCCTGCAAACCGTTCCGTTTGTGCTAGATGAACGAACGTCTCTCCACATGCTCAGTTCTGAGAGATAAGTGTGTGTGAAAGCCGTCCTTCACCTAGCTTGTTGGGAACACAAAGTTTCTCTTCAGTTGCAAACTCCACTCCATACCTATATATGGGGAGGTACTAGCTCCAACTCGGTTTTACAGTGAAAACTGCAGGAACTTAAAACCGACACTAGGAAACAGACTGAGAAACCAGAGTTAAAGTTTCCCCTGCAACCCGTTCCCTTTGTGCTAGATGAACGATCGTCTCTCCACATGCTCAGTTCTGAGAGATAAGTGTGTGTGAAAGCCGTCCTTCACCTAGCTTGTTGGGAACACAAAGTTTCTCTTCAGTTGCAAACTCCACTCCATACGTATATATGGGGAGGTACTAGCTCCAACTCGGTTTTACAGTGAAAACTGCAGGAACTTCAAACCGGCACTAGGAAACAGACTGAGAAACCAGAGTAAAAATTTCTCCTGCAACACATTCCTTTGTGCTAGATGAACGAACGACTCTCCACATGCTCAGTTCTGAGAGATAAGTGTGTGTGAAAGCCGTTCTTCACCTAGCTTGTTAGGAATACAAAGTTTCTCTTCAGTTGCTAACTCCACTCCATACATATATATACGGATGTACTGGCTCCAACTCTGTTTTATAGTGAAAACTGCAGGAACTTCAAACCGGCACTAGGAAACAGACTGAGAAACCAGAGTAAAAGTTTCTCCTGCAACCCGTTCCCTTTGTGCTAGATGAACGAACGTCTCTCCACATGCTCAGTTCTGAGAGATAATTGTGTGTGAAAGCCGTCCTTCACTTAGCTTGTTTTGAACACAAAGTATCTCTTCAGTTGCAAACTCCACTCCATACATATATATGGGGAGGAACTAGCTCCAACTCGGTTTTAGAGTGAAAACTGCAGGAACTTCAACCGGCACTAGGAAACAGACTGAGAACCCAGAATAAAAGGTTCTACTGCAACCCGTTCCTTTTGTGCTAGATGAACGAACGTCTCTCCACATGCTCAGTTCTGAGAGATAAGTGTGTGTGAAAGCCGTCCTTCACCTAGCTTGTTGGGAACACAAAGTTTCTCTTCAGTAGCAAACTCCACTCCATACATATATATGGGTAGGTACTAGCTCCAACTCTGTTTTACAGTGAAAACTGCAGGAACTTCAAACCGGCACTAGGAAACAGACTGAGAAACCAGAGTAAATGTTTCTCCTGCAACCCGTTCCCTTTGTGCTAGATGAACGAACGTCTCTCCACATGCTCAGTTCTGAGAGTTAAGTGTGTGTGAAAGCCGTCCTTCACCTAGCTTGTTAGGAATACAAAGTTTCTCTTTAGTTGCAAACTCCACTCCATACATATATATGCGGAGGTAGTAGCTCCAACTCTGTTTTACAGTGAAAACTGCAGGAACTTCAAAACGGCACTAGGAAACAGACTGAGAAACCAGAGTAAAAGTTTCTCCTGCAACCCGTTCCTTTGTGCTAGATGAACGAACGACTCTCCACATGCTCAGTTCTGAGAGAGAAGTGTGTGTGAAAGCCGTACTTCACCTAGATTGTTGGGAAAACAAAGTTTCTCCTCAGTTGCAAACTCCACTCGATACATATATATGGGGAGGTACTAGCTCCAACTCGGTTTTACAGTGAAACGGCAGGAACTTCAAAACGGCACTAGGAAACAGACTGAGAAACCAGAGTAAAAGTTTCTCCTGCAACCCGTTCCTTTGTGCTAGATGAAAGAACGACTCTCCACATGCTCAGTTCTGAGAGATAAGTGTTTGTGAAAGCCGTACTTCACCTAGCTTGTTAGGAACACAAAGTATCTCTTCAGTTGCAAACTCCACTCCATACATATATATGCGGAGGTACTAGCTCCAACTCGGTTTTACAGTGAAAACTGCAGGAACTTCAAACCGGCACTAGGAAACAGACTGAGAAACCAGAGTAAAAGTTTCCCTGCAACCCGTTCCCTTTGTGCTAGATGAACGAACGTCTCTCCACATGCTCAGTTCTGAGAGATAAGTGTGTGTGAAAGCCGTCCTTCACCTAGCTTGTTGGGAACACAAAGTTTCTCTTCAGTTGCAAACACCAGTCGATACATATATATGGGCAGGTACTAGCTCCAACTCGGTTTTACAGTGAAAACTGCAGGAACTTCAAACCGGCACTAGGAAACAGACTGAGAAACCAGAGTAAAAGTTACTCCTGCAACCCGTTCCTTTGTGCTAGATGAACGAACGACTCTCCACATACTCAGTTCTGAGAGATAAGTGTGTGTGAAAGCCGCCCATCACCTAGCTTGTTGGGAACACAAAGTATCTCTTCAGTTGCAACCTCCACTCCATGCATATATATGGGGAGGAACTAGCTCCAACTCGGTTTTACAGTGAAAACTGCAGGAACTTCAAACCGGCACTAGGAAACAGACTGAGAAACCAGAGTAAAAGGTTCTCCTGCAACCCGTTCCCTTTGTGCTAGATGAACGAACGTCTCTCCAAATGCTCAGTTCTGAGAAATAAGTGTGTGTGAAAGCCGTCCTACACCTAGCTTGTTGGGAACACAAAGTTTCTCTTAAGTTGCAAACTCCACTCGATACATATATATGGGGAGGTACTAGCTCCAAATCGGTTTTACAGTGAGAACTGCAGGAACTTCAACCCGGCACTAGGAAACAGACTGAGAAACCAGAGTAAAAGTTTCTCCTGTAACCCGTTCCGTTTTTGCTAGATGAACCAACGTCTCTCCACATGCTAAGTTCTGAGAGATAATTGTGTGTGAAAGCCGTCTTTCACCTAGCTTGTTGGGAACACAAACTTTCTCTTCAGTTGCAAACTCCACTCCATACATATATATGGGGATGTAGTAGCTCCAACTCGGTTTTACAGTGAAAACTGCAGGAAGTTCAAACAGACACTAGGAAACAGACTGAGAAACCAGAGTAAAAGTTTCTCCTGCAACCCGTTCCCTTTGTGCTAGATGAATGAACGTCTCTCCACATGCTCAGTTCTGAGAGATAAGTGTGTGTGAAAGCCGTCCTTCACCAAGCTTGTTGGGAACACAAAGTTTCTCTTCAGTTGCAAACTCCACTCCATACATATATATGGGGAGGAACTAGCTCCAAATCGGTTTTACAGTGAAAACTGCAGGAACTTCAAACCGGCACTAGGAAACAGACTGAGAAACCAGAGTAAAAGTTTCTCCTGCATCCGGTTCCCTTTGTGCTAGATGAACGAACGTATCTCCACATGCTCAGTTCTGAGAGATAAGTGTGTGTGAAAGCCGTCCTTCAACTAGCTTGTTGGGAACACAAAGTTTCTCTTCAGTTGCAAACTCCACTCCATACATATTTATGGGGAGGTACTAGCTCCAACTCGGTTTTATAGTGAAAACTGCAGGAACTTAAAACCGGCACTAGGAAACAGACTGAGAAACCAGAGTAAAAGTTTCTCCTACAACCCGTTCCCTTTGTGCTAGATGAACGAACGTCTCTCCACATGTTCAGTTCTGAGAGATAATTGTGTGTGAAAGCCGTCCTTCACCTAGCTTGTTTGGAATACAAAGATTCTCTTCAGTTGCAAACTCCACTCCATACATATATATGGGGAGGAACTAGCTCCAACTCGGTTTTACAGTGAAAACTGCAGGAACTTCAAACCGGCACTAGGAAACATACTGAGAAACCAGAGTAAAGTTTCTCCTGCAACCCGTACCCTTTGTGCTAGATGAACGAACGTATCTCCACATGCTCATTTCTGAGAGATAAGTGTGTGTGAAAGCCGTACTTCACCTAGCTTGTTGGGAACACAAAGTTTCTCTTCAGTTGCAAACTCCAATCCATACATATTTATGGGGAGGTACTAGCTCCAACTCGGTTTTACATTGAAAACTGCAGGAACTTCAAACCGGCACTAGGAAACAGACTGAGAAACCTGAGTAAAACTTTCTCCTGCAACCCGTTCCCTTTGTGCTAGATGAAAGAACGACTCTCCACATGCTCTGTTCTGAGAGATAAGAGTGTGTGAAAGCCGTCCTTCATCTATCTTGTTAGGAATACAAAGTTTTTCTTCAGTTGCAAACTCCACTCCATACATATATATGGGGAGGTACAAGCTCCAACTCGGTTTTATAGTGAAAACTGCAGGAACTTCAAACCGGCACTAGGAAACAGACTGAGAAACCAGAGTAAAATGTTCTCCTGCAACCCGTTTCCTTTGTGCTAGATGAACGAACGTCTCTCCACATGCTCAGTTCTGAGAGATAAGTGTGTGTGAAAGCCGTCCTTCACCTAGCTTGTTGGGAACACAAAGTTTCTCTTCATTTGCAAACTCCACTCCATACATATATATGGGGAGGAACTAGCTCCAACTCGGTTTTACAGTGAAAACTGCAGGAACTTCAAACCGGCACTGGGAAACAGACTGAGAAACCAGAGTAAAGTTTCTCCTGCATCCCGTTCCCTTTGTGCTAGATGAACGAACGTATCTCCACATGCTCAGTTCTGAGAGATAAGTGTGTGTGAAAGCCGTCCTTCACCTAGCTTGTTGGGAACACAAAGTTTCTCTTCAGTTGCAAACTCCACTCCATACATATTTATGGGGAGGTACTAGCTCCAACTCGGTTTTACAGTGAAAACTGCAGGAACTTCAAACCGGCACTAGGAAACAGACTGAGAAACCAGAGTAAAAGTTTCTCCTACAACCCGTTCCCTTTGTGCTAGATGAACGAACGTCTCTCCACATGCTCAGTTCTGAGAGATAATTGTGTGTGAAAGCCGTCCTTCACCTAGCTTGTTAGGAATACAAAGATTCTCTTCAGTTGCAAACTCCACTCAATATATATATATGCGGAGGTACTAGCTCCAACTCGGGTTTATAGTTAAAACTGCAGGAACTTCAAACCGGCACTAGGAAACAGACTGAGAAACCAGAGTAAAAGTTTCCCCTGCAACCCGTTCCATTTGTGCTAGATGAACGAACGTCTCTCCACATGCTAGGTTCAGAGAGATAAATGTGTGTGAATGCCGTACTTCACCTAGCTTGTTGGGAACACAAAGTTCTCTTCAGTTGCAAACTCCACTCCATACATATATATGGGGAGGAACTAGCTCCAACTCGGTTTTACAGTGAAAACTGCAGGAACTTCAAACCGGCACTAGGAAACAGTCTGAGAAACCAGAGTAAAAGTTTCTCCTGCAACCCGTTCCCTTTGTGCTAGATGAACGAACGTCTCTCCACATGCTCAGTTCTCAGAGATAAGTGTGTGTGAAAGCCGTCCTTCACCTAGCTTGTTGGGAACACAAACTTTCTCTTCAGTTGCAAACTCCACTCCATACATATATATGGGGTGGTACTAGCTCCAACTCGGTTTTACAGTGAAAACTGCAGGAACTTAAAACCGGCACTAGGAAACAGACTGAGAAACCAGAGTAAAAGTTTCTCCTGCAACCCGTTCCCTTTGTGCTAGATGAACGAACGTCTCTCCACATGCCCAGTTCTGAGAGATAAGTGTGTGTGAAAGCCGTCCTTCACCTAGCTTGTTAGGAATACAAAGTTTCTCTTCAGTTGCAAACTCCACTCCATAAATATATATGCGGAGGTACAAGCTCCAACTCGGTTTTATAGTGAAAACTGCAGGAACTTCAAACCGGCACTAGGAAACAGACTGAGAAACCAGAGTAAAAATTTCCCCTGCAACCCGTTCCCTTTGTGCTAGATGAACGAAAGTCTCTCCACATGCTCAGTTCTGAGAGATAACTGTGTGTGAAAGCCGTCCTTCACCTAGATTATTGGGAAAACAAAGTTTCCCCTCAGTTGCAAACTCCACTCGATACATATATATGGGGAGGTACTAGCTCCAACTCGGTTTTACAGTGAAACGGCAGGAACTTCAAAAAGGCACTAGGAAACAGACTGAGAAACCAGAGTAAAAGTTTCTCCTGCAACCCGTTCCTTTGTGCTAGATGAACGAACGACTCTCCACATGCTCAGTTCTGAGATATAATTGTGTGTGAAAGCCGTACTTCACCTAGCTTGTTGGGAACACAAAGTATCTCTTCAGTTGCAAACTCCACTCCATACATATATATGCGGAGGTACTAGCTCCAACTCGGTTTTACAGTGAAAACTGCAGGAACTTTAAACCGGCACTAGGAAACAGACTGAGAAACCAGGGTAAAAGTTTCCCTGCAAACCGTTCCCTTTGTGCTAGATGAACGAACGTCTCTCCACATGCTCAGTTCTGAGAGATAATTGTGTGTGAAAGCCGTCCTTCACCTAGCTTGTTGGGAACACAAAGTTTCTCTTCAGTTGCAAACACCAGTCGATACATATATATGGGCAGGTACAAGCTCCAACTCGGTTTTACAGTGAAAACTGCAGGAACTTCAAACCGGCACTAGGAAACAGACTGAGAAACCAGAGTAAAAGTTTTCCTGCAACCCGTTCCTTTGTGCTAGATGAACGAACGACTCTCCACATGCTCAGTTCTGAGAGATAAGTGTGTGTGAAAGCCGTCCATCACCTAGCTTGTTGGGAACACAAAGTATCTCTTCAGTTGCAACCTCCACTCCATGCATATATATGGGGAGGAACTAGCTCCAACTCGGTTTTACAGTGAAAACTGCAGGAACTTCAAACCGGCACTAGGAAACAGACTGAGAAACCAGAGTAAAAGGTTCTCCTGCAACCCGTTCCCTTTGTGCTAGATGAACGAACGTCTCTCCAAATGCTCAGTTCTGAGAGATAAGTGTGTGTGAAAGCCGTCCTTCACCTAGCTTGTTGGGAACACAAAGTTTCTCTTAAGTTGCAAACTCCACTCAATACATATATATGGGGAGGTACTAGCTCCAACTCGGTTTTACAGTGAGAACTGCAGGAACTTCAACCCGGCACTAGGAAACAGACTGAGAAACCAAGGTAAAAGTTTCTCCTGCAACCCGTTCCCTTTTTGCTAGATGAACGAACGTCTCTCCACATGCTAAGTTCTGAGAGATAATTGTGTGTGAAAGCCGTCTTTCACCTAACTTGTTGGGAACACAAACTTCCTCTTCATTTGCAAACTCCACTCCATACATATATATGGGGATGTGGTAGCTCCAACTCGGTTTTACAGTGAAAACTGCAGGAACTTCAAACCGGCACTAGGAAACAGACTGAGAAACCAGAGTAAAAGTTTCTCCTGCATCCCGTTCCCTTTGTGCTTGATGAACGAACGTATCTCCACATGCTCAGTTCTGAGAGATAAGTGTGTGTGAAAGCCGTCCTTCACCTAGCTTGTTGGGAACACAAAGTTTCTCTTCAGTTGCAAACTCCACTCCATACATATTTATGGGGAGGTACTAGCTCCAACTCGGTTTTACAGTGAAAACTGCAGGAACTTCAAACCGGCACTAGGAAACAGACTGAGAAACCAGAGTAAAAGTTTCTCCTACAACCCGTTCCCTTTGTGCTAGATGAACGAACGTCTCTCCACATGCTCAGTTCTGAGAGATAATTGTGTGTGAAAGCCGTCCTTCAACTATCTTGTTAGGAATACAAAGATTCTCTTCAGTTGCAAACTCCACTCCATACATATATATGGGGAGGAACTAGCTCCAACTCGGTTTTACAGTGAAAACTGCAGGAACTTCAAACCGGCACTAGGAAACAGACTGAGAAACCAGAGTAAAAGTTTCTCCTGCAACCCGTACCCTTTGTGCTAGATGAACGAACGTATCTCCACATGCTCATTTCTGAGAGATAAGTGTGTGTGAATGCCGTACTTCACCTAGCTTGTTGGGAACACAAAGTTTCTCTTCAGTTGCAAACTCCACTCCATACATATTTATGGGGAGGTACTAGCTCCAACTCGGTTTTACAGTGAAAACTGCAGGAACTTCAAACCGGCACTAGGAAACAGACTGAGAAACCAGAGTAAAAGTTTTTCCTGCAACCCGTTCCCTTTGTGCTAGATGAACGAACGACTCTCCACATGCTCAGTTCTGAGAGATAAGTGTGTGTGAAAGCCGTCCTTCACCTATCTTGTTGGAATACAAAGTTTTTCTTCAGTTGCAAACTCCACTCCATACATATATATGGGGAGGTACAAGCTCCAACTCGGTTTTATAGTGAAAACTGCAGGAACTTCAAACCGGCACTAGGAAACAGACTGAGAAACCAGAGTAAAATGTTCTCCTGCAACCCGTTCCCTTTGTGCTAGATGAACGAACGTCTCTCCACATGCTCAGTTCTGAGAGATAAGTGTGTGTGAAAGCCGTCCTTCACCTAGCTTGTTGGGAACACAAAGTTTCTCTTCAGTTGCAAACTCCACTCCATACATATATATGGGATGGTAGTAGCTCCAACTCGGTTTTACAGTGAAAACTGCAGGAAGTTCAAACTGACACTAGGAAACAGACTGAGAAACCAGAGTTAAAGTTTCTCCTGCAACCCGTTCCCTTTGTGCTGGATGAACGAACGTCTCTCCACATGCTTAGTTCTTAGAGATAATTGTGTGTGAAAGCCGTCCTTCACCTAGCTTGTTAGGAAAACAAAGTTTCTCTTCAGTTGCAAACTCCACTTCATACATATATATGCGGATGTACTAGCTCCAACTCGGTTTTACAGTGAAAACTGCAGGAACTTCAAACCGGCACTAGGAAACAGACTGAGAAACCAGAGTAAATGTTTCTCCTGCAACACGTTCCCTTTGTGCTAGATGAACGAACGTCTCTCCACATGCTCAGTTTTGAGAGATAAGTGTGTGTGAAAGCCGTCCTTCATCTAGCTTGTTGGGAACACAAAGTTTCTCTTCAGTTGCAAACTCCACTCCATACATATATATGGGGAGGTACTAGCTCCAACTCGGTTTTACAGTGAAAACTGCAGGAACTTCAAACCGGCACTAGGAAACAGACTGAGAAACCAGAGTAAAAGTTTCTCCTGCAACCCTTTCCTTTGTGCTAGATGAACGAACGACTCTCCACATGCTCAGTTCTGAGAGATAAGTGTGTGTGAAAGCCGTCCTTCACCTAGCTTGTTGGAAACACAAAGTATCTCTTCAGTTGCAAACTCTACTCCATACATATATATGGGGAGCAACTACCTCCAACACGGTTTTACAGTGAAAACTGCAGGAACTTCAAACCGGCACTAGGAAACAGAATGAGAAACCAGAGTAAAAGGTTCTCCTGCAACCCGTTCCCTTTGTGCTAGATGAACGAACATCTTTCCACATGCACAGTTCTGAGAGATAAGTGTGTGTGAAAGCCGTCCTTCACCTAGCTTGTTGGGAACACAAAGTTTCTCTTCAGTTGCAAACTCCACTCCATACATATATATGGGGAGGTACTAGCTCCAACTCGGTTTTACAGTGAAAACTGCAGGAACTTCAAACCGGCACTAGGAAACAGACTGAGAAACCAGAGTAAAAAGTTCCCCTGCAACCCGTTCCCTTTGGGCTAGATGAACGGACGTCTCTCCACATGCTCAGTTCTGAGAGATAAGTGTGTGTGAAAGCCGTCCTTCGCCTAGCATGTTGGGAATACAAAGTTTCTTTTCAGTTGCAAACTCCACTCCATACATATATATGGGGAGGAACTAGCTCCAACTCGGTTTTACAGTGAAAACTGCAGGAAATTCAAACCGGCACTAGGAAACAGACTGAGAAACCAGAGTAAAAGTTTCTCCTGCAACCCGTTCCCTTTGTGCTAGATGAACGAACGTATCTCCACATGCTCAGTTCTGAGAGATAAGTGTGTGTGAAAGCCGTCCTTCACCTAGCTTGTTGGGAACACAAAGTTTCTCTTCAGTTGCAAACTCCACTCCATACATATTTATGGGGAGGTACTAGCTCCAACTCGGTTTTACAGTGAAAACTGCAGGAACTTCAAACCGGCACTAGGAAACAGACTGAGAAACCAGAGTAAAATTTTCTCCTGCAACCCGTTCCCTTTGTGCTAGATGAACGAACGTCTCTCCACATGCTCAGTTCTGAGAGATAATTGTGTGTGAAAGCCGTCCTTCACCTAGCTTGTTAGGAATACAAAGATTCTCTTCAGTTGCAAACTCCAATCCATACATATATATGCGGAGGTACTAGCTCCAACTCGGTTTTATAGTGAAAACTGCAGGAACTTCAAACCGGCACTAGGAAACAGACTGAGAAACCAGAGTAAAAGTTTCCCCTGCAACCCGTTCCCTTTGGGCTAGATGAACGAACGTCTCTCCACATGCTCAGTTCTGAGAGATAAGTTTGTGTGAAAGCCGTCCTTCACCTAGCTTGTTGGGAACACAAAGTTTCTCTTCAGTTGCAAACTCCGCTCCATACATATATATGGGGAGGAACTAGCTCCAACTCGGTTTTACAGTGAAAACTGCAGGAACTTCAAACCGGCACTAGGAAACAGACTGAGAAACCAGAGTAAAAGGTTCTCCTGCAACCCGTTCCCTTTGTGCTAGATGAACGAACGTATCTCCACATGCTCAGTTCTGAGAGATATGTGTGTGTGAAAGCCGTCCTTCACCTATCTTGTTGGGAACACAAAGTTTCTCTTCAGTTGCAAACCCCACTCCATACATATTTATGGGGAGGTACTAGCTCCAACTCGGTTTTACAGTGAAAACTGCAGGAACTTCAAACCGGCACTAGGAAACAGACTGAGAAACCAGAGTAAAAGTTTCTCCTGCAACCCGTTCCCTTTGTGCTAGATGAACGAACGACTCTCCACATGCTCAGTTCTGAGAGATAATTGTGTGTGAAAGCCGTCCTTCACCTAGCTTGTTGGGAACACAAACTTTCTCTTCAGTTGCAAACTCCACTCCATAAATATATATGAGGAGGTACAAGCTCCAACTCGGTTTTACAGTGAAAACTGCAGGAAGTTCAAACCGACACTAGGAAACAGACTGAGAAACCAGAGTAAAAGTTTCTCCTGCAACCCGTTCCCTTTGTGCTAGATGAACGAACGTCTCTCCACATGCTCAGTTCTGAGAGATAAGTGTGTGTGAAAGCCGTCCTTCACCTAGCTTGTTGGGAACACAAAGTTTCTCTTCAGTTGCAAACTCCACTCCATACATATATATGGGGAGGAACTAGCTCCAACTCAGTTTTACAGTGAAAACTGCAGGAACTTCAAACCGGCACAAGGAAACAGACTGAGAAACCAGAGTAAAAGGTTCTCCTGCAACCCGTTCCCTTTGTGCTAGATGAACGAACGTATTTCCACATGCTCAGTTCTGAGAGATAAGTGTGTGTGAAAGCCGTCCTTCACCTAGCTTGTTGGGAACACAAAGTTTCTCTTCAGTTGCAAACTCCACTCCATACATATTTATGGGGAGGTACTAGCTCCAACTCGGTTTTACAGTGAAAACTGCAGGAACTTCAAACCGGCACTAGGAAACAGACTGAGAAACCAGAGTAAAAGTTTCTCCTACAACCCGTTCCCTTTGTGCTAGTTGAACGAACGTCTCTCCACATGCTCAGTTCTGAGAAATAATTGTGTGTGAAAGCCTTCCTTCACCTAGCTTGTTAGGAATACAAAAATTCTCTTAAGTTGCAAACTCCACTCCATATATATATATGAGGAGGTACTAGCTCCAACTCGGTTTTATAGTGAAAACTGCAGGAACTTCAAACCGGCACTAGGAAACAGACTGAGAAACCAGAGTAAAAGTTTCCCCTGCATCCCGTTCCCTTTGGGCTAGATGAACGAACGTCTCTCCACATGCTCAGTTCTGAGAGATAAGTGTGTGTGAAAGCCGTCCTTCACCTAGCTTGTTGGGAACACAAAGTTTCTCTTCAATTGCAAACTCCACTCCATACATATATATGGGGAGGAACTAGCTCCAACTCGGTTTTACAGTGAAAACTGCAGGAACTTCAAACCGGCACTAGGAAACAGACTGAGAAACCAGAGTAAAAGTTTCTCCTGCAACCCGTTCCCTTTTTGCTAGATGAACGAACGTATCTCCACATGCTCATTTCTGAGAGATAATTGTGTGTGAAAGCCGTCCTTCACCTAGCTTGTTGGGAACACAAAGTTTCTCTTCAGTTGCAAACTCCACTCCATACATATTTATGGGGAGGTACTAGCTCCAACTCGGTTTTACAGTGAAAACTGCAGGAACTTCAAACCGGCACTAGGAAACAGACTGAGAAACCAGAGTAAAAGTTTCTCCTGCAACCCGTTCCCTTTGTGCTAGATGAACGAACGACCCTCCACATGCTCAGTTCTGAGAGATAAGTGTGTGTGAAAGCCGTCCTTCACCTATCTTGTTAGGAATACAAAGTTTTTCTTCAGTTGCAAACTCCATTCCATAAATATATATGGGGAGGTACTAGCTCCAACTCGGTTTTATAGTGAAAACTGCAGGAACTTCAAACCGGCACTAGGAAACAGACTGAGAAACCAGAGTAAATTGTTCTCCTGCAACCCGTTCCCTTTGTGCTAGATGAACGAACGTCTCTCCACATGCTCAGTTCTGAGAGATAAGTGTGTGTGAAAGTCGTACTTCACCAAACTTGTTGGGAACATAAAGTTTCTCTTCAGTTGCAAACTCTACTCCATACATATATATGGGGAGGAACTAGCTCCAACTCGGTTTTACAGTGAAAAATGCAGGAACTTCAAACCGGCACTAGGAAACAGACTGAGAACCTAGAGTAAAAGTTTCTCCTGCAACCCGTTCCCTTTGTGCTAGATGAACGAACGTCTCTCCACATGCTCAGTTCTGAGAGAAAAGTGTGTGTGAAAGCCGTCCTGCACCTAGCTTGTTAGGAATACAAAGTTTATCTTCAGTTGCAAACTGCACTCCACACATATATATGCGGAGGTACTAGCTCCAACTCGGTTTTATAGTGAAAACTGCAGGAACTTCAAACCGGCACTAGGAAACAGACTGAGAAACCAGAGTAAAAGTTTCTCCTGCAACCCGTTCCCTTTGTGCTAGATGAACGAACGTCTCTCCACATGCTCAGTTCTGAGAGGTAAGTGTGTGTGAAAGCCGTCCTTCACCTAGCTTGTAGGGAACACAAAGTATCTCTTCAGTTGCAAACTCTACTCCATACATATATATGGGGAGGAACTACCTCCAACACGGTTTTACAGTGAAAACTGCAGGAACTTCAAACCGGCACTAGGAAACAGACTGAGAACCCAGAGTAAAATGTTCTCCTGCAAACCGTTCCCTTCGTGCTAGATGAACGAACTTCTTTCCACATGCACAGTTCTGAGAGCTAAGTGTGTGTGAAAGCCGTCCTTCACCTAGCTTGTTGGGAACACAAAGTTCCTCTTCAGTTGCAAACTACACTCCATACATATATATGGGGAGGTACTAGCTCCAACTCGGTTTTACAGTGAAAACTGCAGGAACTTCAAACCGGCACTAGGAAACAGACTGAGAAACCAGAGTAAAAGGTTCCCCTGCAACCCGTTCCCTTTGGGCTAGATGAACGGACGTCTCTCCACATGCTCAGTTCTGAGAGATATGTGTGTGTGAAAGCCTTCCTTCACCTAGCATGTTGGGAACACAAAGTTTCTCTTCAGTTGCAAACTCCACTCCATACATATATATGGGGAGGAACTAGCTCCAACTCGGTTTTACAGTGAAAACTGCAGGAACTTCAAACCGGCACTAGGAAACAGACTGAGAAACCAGAGTAAAAGTTTCTCCTGCAACCCGTTCCCTTTGTGCTAGATGAACGAACGTATCTCCACATGCTCAGTTCTGAGAGATAATTGTGTGTGAAAGCCGTCCTTCACCTATCTTGTTGGGAACACCAAGTTTCTCTTCAGTTGCAAACTCCAATAAATATATATTTATGGGGAGGTACTAGCTCCAACTCGGTTTTACAGTGAAAACTGCAGGAACTTCAAACCGGCACTAGGAAACAGACTGAGAAACCAGAGTAAAAGTTTCTCCTACAACCCGTTCCCATTGTGCTAGATGAACGAACGTCTCTCCACATGCTCAGTTCTGAGAGATAATTGTGTGTGAAAGCCGCACTTCACCTAGCTTGTTGGGAACACAAAGTTTCTCTTCAGTTGCAAACTACGCTCCATACATATATATGGGGAGGAACTAGCTCCTACTCGGTTTTACAGTGAAAACTGCAGGAACTTCAAACCGGCACTAGGAAACAGACTGAGAAACCAGAGTAAAAGGTTCTCCTGCAACCCGTTCCCTTTGTGCTAGATGAACGAACGTCTCTCCACATGCTCAGTTCTGAGAGATAAGTTTGTGTGAAAGCCGTTCTTCACCTAGCTTGTTGGGAACACAAAGTTTCTCTTCAGTTGCAAACACCACTCGATACATATATATGGGGAGGTACAAGCTCCAACTCGGTTTTACAGTGAAAACTGCAGAAACTTCATACCGGCACTAGGAAACAGACTGAGAAACCAGAGTAAAAGTTTCTCCTGCAACCCGTTCCCTTTGTGCTAGATGAACGAACGACTCTCCACATGCTCAGTTCTGAGAGATAAGTGTGTGTGAAAGCCGTCCTTCTCCTAGCTTGTTAGGAATACAAAGTTTCTCTTCAGTTGCCAACTCCACTCCATACATATTTATGGGGAGGTACTAGCTCCAACTCGGTTTTACAGTGAAAACTGCAGGAACTTCAAACCGGCACTAGAAAACAGACTGAGAAACCAGAGTAAAAGTTTCTCCTACAACACGTTCCCTTTGGGCTAGATGAACGAACGTCTCTCCACATGCTCAGTTCTGAGAGATAATTGTGTGTGAAAGCCGTCCTTCACCTAGCTTGTTAGGAATACAAAGTTTCTCTTCAGTTGCAAACTCCACTCCATACATATATATGGGGAGGTAGTAGCTCCAACTCCGTTTTACAGTGAAAACTGCAGGAAGTTCAAACCGACACTAGGAAACAGACTGAGAAACCAGAGTAAAAGTTTCTCCTGCAACCCGTTCCCTTTGTGCTAGATGAACGAACGTCTCTCCACATGCTCAGTTCTGAGAGATAAGTGTGTGTGAAAGCCGTCCTTCACCTAGCTTGTTGGGAACACAAAGTTTCTCTTCAGTTGCAAACTCCACTCCATACATATATATGGGGAGGAACTAGCTCCAAATCGGTTTTACAGTGAAAACTGCAGGAACTTCAAACCGGCACTAGGAAACAGACTGAGAAACCAGAGTAAAAAGTTCTCCTGCATCCCGTTCCCTTTGTGCTAGATGAACGAACGTATCTCCACATGCTCAGTTCTGAGAGATAAGTGTGTGTGAAAGCTGTCCTTCACCTAGCTTGTTGGGAACACAAAGTTTCTCTTCAGTTGCAAACTCCACTCCATACATATTTATGGGGAGGTACTAGCTCCAACTCGGTTTTACAGTGAAAACTGCAGGAACTTCAAACCGGCACTAGGAAACAGACTGAGAAACCAGAGTAAAAGGTTCTCCTGCAACCCGTTCCCTTTGTGCTAGATGAACGAACGTCTCTCCACATGCTCAATTCTGAGAGATAAGTGTGTGTGAAAGTCGTACTTCACCAAGCTTGTTTGGAACACAAAGTTTCTCTTCAGTTGCAAACTCCACTCCATACATATATATGGGGATGAACTAGCTCCAACTCGGTTTTACAGTGAAAACTGCAGGAACTTCAAACCGGCACTAGGAAACAGACTGAGAAACCAGAGTAAAAGGTTCTCCTGCAACCCGTTCCCTTTGTGCTAGATGAACGAACGTCTCTCCACATGCTCATTTCTGAGAGAAATATTTGTGTGAAAGCCGTTCTTCACCTAGCTTGTTGGGAACACAAAGTTTCTCTTCAGTTGCAAACACCACTCGATAAATATATATGGGGAGGTACAAGCTCCAACTCGGTTTTACAGTGAAAACTGCAGGAACTACAAACCGGCACTAGGAAACAGACTGAGAAACCAGAGTAAAAGTTTCTCCTGCAACCCGTTCCCTTTGTGCTAGATGAACGAACGACTCTCCACATGCTCAGTTCTGAGAGATAAGTGTGTGTGAAAGCCGTCCTTCTCCTAGCTTGTTAGGAATACAAAGTTTCTCTTCAGTTGCAAACTCCACTCCATACATATATATGCGGAGGTACTAGCTCCAACTCGGTTTTATAGTGAAAACTGGTGGAACTTCAAACCGTCACTAGGAAACAGACTGAGAAACCAGAGTAAAAGTTTCTCCTGCAACCCGTTCCCTTTGTGCTAGATGAACGAACGTCTCTCCACATGCTCAGTTCTGAGAGATAAATGTGTGTGAAAGCCGCCCTTCACCTAGCTTGTTGGGAACACAAAGTTCTCTTCAGTTGCAAACTCCACTCCATACATATATATGGGGAGGAACTAGCTCCAACTCGGTTTTACAGTGAAAACTGCAGGAACTTCAAACCGGCACTAGGAAACAGTCTGAGAAACCAGAGTAAAAGTTTCCCCTGCAACCCGTTCACTTTGAGCTAGATGAACGAACGTCTCTCCACATGCTCAGTTCTGAGAGATAAGTGTGTGTGAAAGCCGTCCTTCACCTAGCTTGTTGGGAACACAAAGTTTCTCTTCAGTTGCAAACTCCACTCCATACATATATATGGGGAGGTACTACCTCCAACTCGGTTTTACAGTGAAAACTGCAGGAACTTCAAACCGGCACTAGGAAACAGTCTGAGAAACCAGAGTAAAAGTTTCTCCTGCAACCCGTTCCCTTTGTGCTAGATGAACGAACGACTCTCCACATGCTCAGTTCTGAGAGATAAGTGTGTGTGATAGCCGAACTTCACCTAGCTTGTTAGGAATACAAAGTTTCTCTTCAGTTGCAAACTCCACTCCATACATATATATGCGGAGGTACTAGATCCAACTCGGTTTTATACTGAAAACTACAGGAACTTCAAACCGGCACTAGGAAAAAGACTGAGAAACCAGAGTAAAAGTTTCTCCTGCAACCCGTTCCCTTTGTGCTAGATGAACGAACGTATCTCCACATGCTCAGTTCTGAGAGATAAGTGTGTGTGAAAGCCGTCCTTCACCTATCTTGTTGGGAACACCAAGTTTCTCTTCAGTTGCAAACTCCAATAAATATATATTTATGGGGAGGTACTAGCTCCAACTCGGTTTTACAGTGAAACCTGCAGGAACTTCAAACCGGCACTAGGAAACAGACTGAGAAACCAGAGTAAAAGTTTCTCCTACAACCCGTTCCCAATGTGCTAGATGAACGAACGTCTCTCCACATGCTCAGTTCTGAGAGATAATTGTGTGTGAAAGCCGCCCTTCAACTAGCTTGTTGGGAACACAAAGTTTCTCTTCAGTTGCAAACTCCGCTCCATACATATATATGGGGAGGAACTAGCTCCTACTCGGTTTTACAGTGAAAACTGCAGGAACTTCAAACCGGCACTAGGAAACAGACTGAGAAACCAGAGTAAAAGGTTCTCCTGCAACCCGTTCCCTTTGTGCTAGATGAACGAACGTCTCTCCACATGCTCAGTTCTGAGAGATAAGTTTGTGTGAAAGCCGTTCTTCACCTAGCTTGTTGGGAACACAAAGTTTCTCTTCAGTTGCAAACACCACTCGATACATATATATGGGGAGGTACAAGCTCCAACTCGGTTTTACAGTGAAAACTGCAGAAACTTCATACCGGCACTAGGAAACAGACTGAGAAACCAGAGTAAAAGTTTCTCCTGCAACCCGTTCCCTTTGTGCTAGATGAACGAACGACTCTCCACATGCTCATTTCTGAGAGATAAGTGTGTGTGAAAGCCGTCCTTCTCCTAGCTTGTTAGGAATACAAAGTTTCTCTTCAGTTGCCAACTCCACTCCATACATATTTATGGGGAGGTACTAGCTCCAACTCGGTTTTACAGTGAAAACTGCAGGAACTTCAAACCGGCACTAGAAAACAGACTGAGAAACCAGAGTAAAAGTTTCTCCTACAACACGTTCCCTTTGTGCTAGATGAACGAACGTCTCTCCACATGCTCAGTTCTGAGAGATAATTGTGTGTGAAAGCCGTCCTTCACCTAGCTTGTTAGGAATACAAAGTTTCTCTTCAGTTGCAAACTCCACTCTATACATATATATGCGGAGGTACTAGCTCCAACTCGGTTTTATAGTGAAAACTGCAGGAACTTCAAACCGGCACTAGGAAACAGACTGAGAAACCAGAGTAAAAGTTTCCCCTGCAACCCGTTCCCTTTGGGCTAGATGAACGAACGTCTCTCCACATGCTCAGTTCTGAGAGATAAGTGTGTGTGAAAGCCGTCCTTCACCTAGCTTGTTGGGAACACAAAGTTTCTCTTCAGTTGCAAACTCCGCTCCATACATATATATGGGGAGGAACTAGCTCCAAAACGGTTTTACAGTGAAAACTGCAGGAACTTCAAACCGGCACTAGGAAAACGAATGAGAAACCAGAGTAAAAGATTCTCCTGCAACCCCTTCCCTTTGTGCTAGATGAACGAACTTCTTTCCACATGCACAGTTCTGAGAGATAAGTGTGTGTGGAAGCCGTCCTTCACCTAGCATGTTGGGAACACAAAGTTTCTCTTCAGTTGCAAACTCCACTCCATACATATATATGGGGAGGAACTAGCTCCAACTCGGTTTTACAGTGAAAACTGCAGGAACTTCAAACCGGCACTAGGAAACAGACTGAGAAACCAGAGTAAAAGGTTCTCCTGCAACCCGTTCCCTTTGTGCTAGATGAACAAACGTATCTCCCCATGCTCAGTTCTGAGAGATAATTGTGTGTGAAAGCCGTCCTTCACCTAGCTTGTTGGGAACACAAACTTTCTCTTCAGTTGCAAACTCCACTCCATACATATATATGGGGAGGTAGTAGGTCCAACTCGGTTTTACAGTGAAAACTGCAGGAAGTTCAAACCAACACTAGGAAACAGACTGAGAAACCAGAGTAAAAGTTTCTCCTGCAACCCGTTCCCTTTGTGCTAGATGAACGAACGTCTCTCCACATGCTCAGTTCTGAGAGATAAGTGTGTGTGAAAGCCGTCCTTCACCTAGCTTGTTGGGAACACAAAGTTTCTCTTCAGTTGCAAACTCCACTCCATACATATATATGGGGAGGAACTAGCTCCAAATCGGTTTTACAGTGAAAACTGCAGGAACTTCAAACCGGCACTAGGAAACAGACTGAGAAACCAGAGTAAAAAGTTCTCCTGCATCCCGTTCCCTTTGTGCTAGATGAACGAACGTATCTCCACATGCTCAGTTCTGAGAGATAAGTGTGTGTGAAAGCTGTCCTTCACCTAGCTTGTTGGGAACACAAAGTTTCTCTTCAGTTGCAAACTCCACTCCATACATATTTATGGGGAGGTACTAGCTCCAACTCGGTTTTACAGTGAAAACTGCAGGAACTTCAAACCGGCACTAGGAAACAGAATGAGAAACCAGAGTAAAAGGTTCTCCTGCAACCCGTTCCCTTTGTGCTAGATGAACGAACGTCTCTCCACATGCTCAATTCTGAGAGATAAGTGTGTGTGAAAGTCGTACTTCACCAAGCTTGTTTGGAACACAAAGTTTCTCTTCAGTTGCAAACTCCACTCCATACATATATATGGGGATGAACTAGCTCCAACTCGGTTTTACAGTGAAAACTGCAGGAACTTCAAACCGGCACTAGGAAACAGACTGAGAAACCAGAGTAAAAGGTTCTCCTGCAACCCGTTCCCTTTGTGCTAGATGAACGAACGTCTCTCCACATGCTCAGTTCTGAGAGAAATGTTTGTGTGAAAGCCGTTCTTCACCTAGCTTGTTGGGAACACAAAGTTTCTCTTCAGTTGCAAACACCACTCGATAAATATATATGGGGAGGTACAAGCTCCAACTCGGTTTTACAGTGAAAACTGCAGGAACTACAAACCGGCACTAGGAAACAGACTGAGAAACCAGAGTAAAAGTTTCTCCTGCAACCCGTTCCCTTTGTGCTAGATGAACGAACGACTCTCCACATGCTCAGTTCTGAGAGATAAGTGTGTGTGAAAGCCGTCCTTCTCCTAGCTTGTTAGGAATACAAAGTTTCTCTTCAGTTGCAAACTCCACTCCATACATATATATGCGGAGGTACTAGCTCCAACTCGGTTTTATAGTGAAAACTGGTGGAACTTCAAACCGTCACTAGGAAACAGACTGAGAAACCAGAGTAAAAGTTTCTCCTGCAACCCGTTCCCTTTGTGCTAGATGAACGAACGTCTCTCCACATGCTCAGTTCTGAGAGATAAATGTGTGTGAAAGCCGTCCTTCACCTAGCTTGTTGGGAACACAAAGTTCTCTTCAGTTGCAAACTCCACTCCATACATATATATGGGGAGGAACTAGCTCCAACTCGGTTTTACAGTGAAAACTGCAGGAACTTCAAACCGGCACTAGGAAACAGTCTGAGAAACCAGAGTAAAAGTTTCCCCTGCAACCCGTTCACTTTGAGCTAGATGAACGAACGTCTCTCCACATGCTCAGTTCTGAGAGATAAGTGTGTGTGAAAGCCGTCCTTCACCTAGCTTGTTGGGAACACAAAGTTTCTCTTCAGTTGCAAACTCCACTCCATACATATATATGCGGAGGTACTAGCTCCAACTCGGTTTTATACTGAAAACTACAGGAACTTCAAACCGGCACTAGGAAAAAGACTGAGAAACCAGAGTAAAAGGTTCTCCTGCAACCCGTTCCCTTTGTGTTAGATGAACGAACGTCTCTCCACATGCTCAGTTCTGAGAGATAAGTGTGTGTGAAAGCCGAACTTCACCTAGCTTGTTAGGAATACAAAGTTTCTCTTCAGTTGCAAATTCCACTCCATACATATATATGCGGAGGTACTAGCTCCAACTCGGTTTTATAGTGAAAACTGCAGGAACTTCAAACCGGCACTAGGAAACAGACTGAGAAACCAGAGTAAAAGTTTCTCCTGCAACCCGTTCCCTTTGTGCTAGATGAACGAAAGTCTCTCCACATGCTCAGTTCTGAGAGATAAGTGTGTGTGAAAGCCGTCCTTCAACTAGCTTGTTGGGAACACAAAGTTTCTCTTAAGTTGCATACTCCACTCCATAAATATATATTGGGGGTACTAGCTCCAACTCGGTTTTACAGTGAAAACTGCAGGAACTTCAAAACGGCACTAGGAAACAGACTGAGAAACCAGAGTAAAAGTTTCTCCTGCAACCCGTTCCCTTTGTGCTAGATGAACGAACGTCTCTCCACATGTTCAATTCTGAGAGATAATTGTGTGTGAAAGCCGTCCTTCACCTAGCTTGTTGGGAACACAAAGTTTCTCTTCAGTTGCAAACTCCACTCCATACATATATATGGGGAGGTACTAGCTCCAACTCGGTTTTACAGTGAAAACTGCAGGAACTTCAAACGAACACTAGGAAACAGACTGAGAAACCAGAGTAAAAGTTTCTCCTGCAACCCGTTCCCTTTGTGCTAGCTGAACGAACTTCTCTCCACATGCTCAGTTCTGAGAGATAAGTGTGTGTGAAAGCCGTCCTTCACCTAGCTTGTTGGGAACACAAAGTTTCTCTTCAGTTGCAAACTCCACTCCATACATATATATGGGGAGGTACTACCTCCAACTCGGTTTTACAGTGAAAACTGCAGGAACTTCAAACCGGCACTAGGAAACAGACTGAGAAACCAGAGTAAAAGTTTCTCCTGCAACCCGTTCCTTTGTGCTAGATGAACGAACGTCTCTCCACATGCTCAGTTCTGAGAGATAAGTGTGTGTGAAAGCCGACCTTCACCTAGCTTGTTAGGAATACAAGGTTTCTCTTCAGTTGCCAACTCCACTCCATACATATATATACGGAGGTACTAGCTTCAACTCGGTTTTATAGTGAAAACTGCAGGAACTTCAAACCGGCACTAGGAAACAGACTGAGAAACCAGAGTAAAAATTTCTCCTGCAACACATTCCTTTGTGCTAGATGAACGAACGACTCTCCACATGCTCAGTTCTGAGAGATAAGTGTGTGTGAAAGCCGTTCTTCACCTAGCTTGTTAGGAATACAAAGTTTCTCTTCAGTTGCAAACTCCACTCCATACATATATATACGGAGGTACTAGCTTCAACTCGGTTTTATAGTGAAAACTGCAGGAACTTCATACCGGCACTAGGAAACAGACTGAGAAACCAGAGTAAAAGTTTCAACTGCAACCCATTCCCTTTGTGCTAGATGAACGAACGTCTCTCCACATGCTCAGTTCTGAGAGATAATTGTGTGTGAAAGCCGTCCTTCACCTAGCTTGTTGGGAACACAAAGATTCTCTTCAGTTGCAAACTCCGCTCCATACATATATATACGGAGGTACTAGCTTCAACTCGGTTTTATAGTGAAAACTGCAGGAACTTCATACCGGCACTAGGAAACAGACTGAGAAACCAGAGTAAAAAGTTCTCCTGCATCCCGTTCCCTTTGTGCTAGATGAACGAACGTATCTCCACATGCTCAGTTCTGAGAGATAAGTGTGTGTGAAAGCTGTCCTTCACCTAGCTTGTTGGGAACACAAAGTTTCTCTTCAGTTGCAAACTCCACTCCATACATATTTATGGGGAGGTACTAGCTCCAACTCGGTTTTACAGTGAAAACTGCAGGAACTTCAAACCGGCACTAGGAAACAGACTGAGAAACCAGAGTAAAAGGTTCTCCTGCAACCCGTTCCCTTTGTGCTAGATGAACGAACGTCTCTCCACATGCTCAATTCTGAGAGATAAGTGTGTGTGAAAGTCGTACTTCACCAAGCTTGTTTGGAACACAAAGTTTCTCTTCAGTTGCAAACTCCACTCCATACATATATATGGGGATGAACTAGCTCCAACTCGGTTTTACAGTGAAAACTGCAGGAACTTCAAACCGGCACTAGGAAACAGACTGAGAAACCAGAGTAAAAGGTTCTCCTGCAACCCGTTCCCTTTGTGCTAGATGAACGAACGTCTCTCCACATGCTCATTTCTGAGAGAAATGTTTGTGTGAAAGCCGTTCTTCACCTAGCTTGTTGGGAACACAAAGTTTCTCTTCAGTTGCAAACACCACTCGATAAATATATATGGGGAGGTACAAGCTCCAACTCGGTTTTACAGTGAAAACTGCAGGAACTACAAACCGGCACTAGGAAACAGACTGAGAAACCAGAGTAAAAGTTTCTCCTGCAACCCGTTCCATTTGTGCTAGATGAACGAACGACTCTCCACATGCTCAGTTCTGAGAGATAAGTGTGTGTGAAAGCCGTCCTTCTCCTAGCTTGTTAGGAATACAAAGTTTCTCTTCAGTTGCAAACTCCACTCCATACATATATATGCGAAGGTACTAGCTCCAACTCGGTTTTATAGTGAAAACTGGTGGAACTTCAAACCGTCACTAGGAAACAGACTGAGAAACCAGAGTAAAAGTTTCTCCTGCAACCCGTTCCCTTTGTGCTAGATGAACGAACGTCTCTCCACATGCTCAGTTCTGAGAGATAAATGTGTGTGAAAGCCGCCCTTCACCTAGCTTGTTGGGAACACAAAGTTCTCTTCAGTTGCAAACTCCACTCCATACATATATATGGGGAGGAACTAGCTCCAACTCGGTTTTACAGTGAAAACTGCAGGAACTTCAAACCGGCACTAGGAAACAGTCTGAGAAACCAGAGTAAAAGTTTCCCCAGCAACCCGTTCACTTTGAGCTAGATGAACGAACGTCTCTCCACATGCTCAGTTCTGAGAGATAAGTGTGTGTGAAAGCCGTCCTTCACCTAGCTTGTTGGGAACACAAAGTTTCTCTTCAGTTGCAAACTCCACTCCATACATATATATGGGGAGGTACTACCTCCAACTCGGTTTTACAGTGAAAACTGCAGGAACTTCAAACCGGCACTAGGAAACAGTCTGAGAAACCAGAGTAAAAGTTTCTCCTGCAACCCGTTCCCTTTGTGCTAGATGAACGAACGACTCTCCACATGCTCAGTTCTGAGAGATAAGTGTGTGTGATAGTCGAACTTCACCTAGCTTGTTAGGAATACAAAGTTTCTCTTCAGTTGCAAACTCCACTCCATACATATATATGCGGAGGTACTAGATCCAACTCGGTTTTATACTGAAAACTACAGGAACTTCAAACCGGCACTAGGAAAAAGACTGAGAAACCAGAGTAAAAGTTTCTCCTGCAACCCGTTCCCTTTGTGCTAGATGAACGAACGTATCTCCACATGCTCAGTTCTGAGAGATAAGTGTGTGTGAAAGCCGTCCTTCACCTATCTTGTTGGGAACACCAAGTTTCTCTTCAGTTGCAAACTCCAATAAATATATATTTATGGGGAGGTACTAGCTCCAACTCGGTTTTACAGTGAAACCTGCAGGAACTTCAAACCGGCACTAGGAAACAGACTGAGAAACCAGAGTAAAAGTTTCTCCTACAACCCGTTCCCATTGTGCTAGATGAACGAACGTCTCTCCACATGCTCAGTTCTGAGAGATAATTGTGTGTGAAAGCCGCCCTTCAACTAGCTTGTTGGGAACACAAAGTTTCTCTTCAGTTGCAAACTCCGCTCCATACATATATATGGGGAAGAACTAGCTCCTACTCGGTTTTACAGTGAAAACTGCAGGATCTTCAAACCGGCACTAGGAAACAGACTGAGAAACCAGAGTAAAAGTTTCCCCTGCAACCCGTTCCCTTTGGGCTAGATGAACGAACGTCTCTCCACATGCTCAGTTCTGAGAGATAAGTGTGTGTGAAAGCCGTCCTTCACCTAGCTTGTTGGGAACACAAAGTTTCTCTTCAGTTGCAAACTCCGCTCCATACATATATATCGGGAGGAACTAGCTCCAAAACGGTTTTACAGTGAAAACTGCAGGAACTTCAAACCGGCACTAGGAAAACGAATGAGAAACCAGAGTAAAAGATTCTCCTGCAACCCCTTCCCTTTGTGCTAGATGAACGAACTTCTTTCCACATGCACAGTTCTGAGAGATAAGTGTGTGTGGAAGCCGTCCTTCACCTAGCATGTTGGGAACACAAAGTTTCTCTTCAGTTGCAAACTCCACTCCATACATATATATGGGGAGGAACTAGCTCCAACTCGGTTTTACAGTGAAAACTGCAGGAACTTCAAACCGGCACTAGGAAACAGACTGAGAAACCAGAGTAAAAGGTTCTCCTGCAACCCGTTCCCTTTGTGCTAGATGAACAAACGTATCTCCACATGCTCAGTTCTGAGAGATAATTGTGTGTGAAAGCCGTCCTTCACCTAGCTTGTTGGGAACACAAACTTTCTCTTCAGTTGCAAACTCCACTCCATACATATATATGGGGGGTAGTAGGTCCAACTCGGTTTTACAGTGAAAACTGCAGGAAGTTCAAACCAACACTAGGAAACAGACTGAGAAACCAGAGTAAAAGTTTCTCCTGCAACCCGTTCCCTTTGTGCTAGATGAACGAACGTCTCTCCACATGCTCAGTTCTGAGAGATAAGTGTGTGTGAAAGCCGTCCTTCACCTAGCTTGTTGGGAACACAAAGTTTCTCTTCAGTTGCAAACTCCACTCCATACATATATATGGGGAGGAACTAGCTCCAAATCGGTTTTACAGTGAAAACTGCAGGAACTTCAAACCGGCACTAGGAAACAGACTGAGAAACCAGAGTAAAAAGTTCTCATGCATCCCGTTCCCTTTGTGCTAGATGAACGAACGTATCTCCACATGCTCAGTTCTGAGAGATAAGTGTGTGTGAAAGCTGTCCTTCACCTAGCTTGTTGGGAACACAAAGTTTCTCTTCAGTTGCAAACTCCACTCCGTACATATTTATGGGGAGGTACTAGCTCCAACTCGGTTTTACAGTGAAAACTGCAGGAACTTCAAACCGGCACTAGGAAACAGACTGAGAAACCAGAGTAAAAGGTTCTCCTGCAACCCGTTCCCTTTGTGCTAGATGAACGAACGTCTCTCCTCATGCTCAATTCTGAGAGATAAGTGTGTGTGAAAGTCGTACTTCACCAAGCTTGTTTGGAACACAAAGTTTCTCTTCAGTTGCAAACTCCACTCCATACATATATATGGGGATGAACTAGCTCCAACTCGGTTTTACAGTGAAAACTGCAGGAACTTCAAACCGGCACTAGGAAACAGACTGAGAAACCAGAGTAAAAGTTTCTCCTGCAACCCGTTCCCTTTGTGCTAGATGAACGAAAGTCTCTCCACATGCTCAGTTCTGAGAGATAAGTGTGTGTGAAAGCCGTCCTTCAACTAGCTTGTTGGGAACACAAAGTTTCTCTTAAGTTGCATACTCCACTCCATAAATATATATTGGGGGTACTAGCTCCAACTCGGTTTTACAGTGAAAACTGCAGGAACTTCAAACGAACACTAGGAAACAGACTGAGAAACCAGAGTAAAAGTTTCTCCTGCAACCCGTTCCCTTTGTGCTAGCTGAACGAACTTCTCTCCACATGCTCAGTTCTGAGAGATAAGTGTGTGTGAAAGCCGTCCTTCACCTAGCTTGTTGGGAACACAAAGTTTCTCTTCAGTTGCAAACTCCACTCCATACATATATATGGGGAGGTACTACCTCCAACTCGGTTTTACAGTGAAAACTGCAGGAACTTCAAACCGGCACTAGGAAACAGACTGAGAAACCAGAGTAAAAGTTTCTCCTGCAACCCGTTCCCTTTGTGCTAGATGAACGAACGTCTCTCCACATGCTCAGTTCTGAGAGATAAGTGTGTGTGAAAGCCGACCTTCACCTAGCTTGTTAGGAATACAAGGTTTCTCTTCAGTTGCCAACTCCACTCCATACATATATATACGGAGGTACTAGCTTCAACTCGGTTTTATAGTGAAAACTGCAGGAACTTCAAACCGGCACTAGGAAACAGACTGAGAAACCAGAGTAAAAATTTCTCCTGCAACACATTCCTTTGTGCTAGATGAACGAACGACTCTCCACATGCTCAGTTCTGAGAGATAAGTGTGTGTGAAATCAGTTCTTCACCTAGCTTGTTAGGAATACAAAGTTTCTCTTCAGTTGCAAAATCCACTCCATACATATATATACGGAGGTACTAGCTTCAACTCGGTTTTATAGTGAAAACTGCAGGAACTTCAAACCGGCACTAGGAAACAGACTGAGAAACCAGAGTAAAAGTTTCTCCTGCAAACCGTTCCGTTTGTGCTAGATGAACGAACGTCTCTCCACATGCTCAGTTCTGAGAGATAATTGTGTGTGAAAGCCGTCCTTCACCTAGCTTGTTGGGAACACAAAGATTCTCTTCAGTTGCAAACTCCTCTCCATACATATATATGGGGAGGAACTAGCTCCAACACGGTTTTACAGTGAAAACTGCAGGAACTTCAAACCGGCACTAGGAAACAGACTGAGAAACCAGAGTAAAAGGTTCTCCTGCAACCCGTTCCCTTTGTGCTAGATGAAAGAACGTCTCTCCACATGCTCAGTTCTGAGAGATAATTGTGTGTGAAAGCCGTCCTTCACCTAGCTTGTTGGGAACACAAAGTTTCTCTTCATTTGCAAACTCCACTCCATACATATATATGGGGATGTACTAGCTCCAACTCGGTTTTACAGTGAAAACTGCAGGAACTTCAAACCGGCACTAGGAAACAGACTGAGAAACCAGTGTAAAAGTTTCTCCTGCAACCCGTTCCCTTTGTGCTAGATGAACGAACGTCTCTCCACATTCTCAGTTCTGAGAGATAATTGTGTTTGAAAGCCGACCTTCACCTAGCTTGTTAGGAATACAAAGTTTCTCTTCAGTTGCAAACTCCACTCCATACATATATATGCGGAGGTACTAGCTCCAACTCGGTTTTACAGTGAAAACTGCAGGAACTTCAAACCGGCACTAGGAAACAGACTGAGAAACCAGAGTAAAAATTTCTCCTGCAACACATTCCTTTGTGCTAGATGAACGAACGAATCTCCACATGCTCAGTTCTGAGAGATAAGTGTGTGTGAAAGCCGTTCTTCATCTAGCTTGTTAGGAATACAAAGTTTCTCTTCAGTTGCAAACTCCACTACATACATATATATACGGAGGTACTAGCTTCAACTCGGTTTTATAGTGAAAACTGCAGGAACTTCAAACCGGCACTAGGAAACAGACTGAGAAACCAGAGTAAAAGTTTCTCCTGCAAACCGTTCCGTTTGTGCTAGATGAACGAACGTCTCTCCACATGCTCAGTTCTGAGAGATAATTGTGTGTGAAAGCCGTCCTTCACCTAGCTTGTTGGGAACACAAACATTCTCTTCAGTTGCAAACTCCACTCCATACATATATATGGGGAGGTACTAGCTCCAACTCGGTTTTACAGTGAAAACTGCAGGAACTTCAAACCGACACTAGGAAACAGACTGAGAACCCAGAGTTAAAGTTTCTCCTGCAACCCGTTCCCTTTGTGCTAGATGAACGAACGTCTCTCCACATGCTCAGTTCTGAGAGATAAGTGTGTGTGAAAGCCGTCCTTCACCTAGCTTGTTGGGAACACAAAGATTCTCTTCAGTTGCAAACTCCACTCCATACATATATATGGGGAGGTACTACCTCCAACTCGGTTTTACAGTGAAAACTGCAGGAACTTCAAACCGGCACTAGGAAACAGACTGAGAAACCAGAGTAAAAGTTTCTCCTGCAACCCGTTCCCTTTGTGCTAGATGAACGAACGTCTCTCCCCATGCTCAGTTCTGAGAGATAAGTGTGTGTGAAAGCCGTCCTTCACCTAGCTTGTTAGGAATACAAAGATTCTCTTCAGTTGCAAACTCCACTCCATACATATATATGCGGAGGTACTAGCTCCAACTCGGTTTTATAGTGAAAACTGCAGGAACTTCAAACCGGCACTAGGAAACAGACTGAGAAACCAGAGTAAAAGTTTCTCCTGCAAACCGTTCCCTTTGTGCTAGATGAACGAAAGTCTCTCCACATTCTCAGTTCTGAGAGATAGCTCTGTGTGAAAGCCGTCCTTCACCTACATTGTTGGGAAAACAAAGTTTCTCCTCAGTTGCAAACTCCACTCGATACATATATATGGGGAGGTACTAGCTCCAACTCGGTTTTACAGTGAAAACTGCAGGAACTTCAAACCGGCACTAGGAAACAGACTGAGAAACCAGAGTAAAAGTTTCCCCTGCAACCCGTTCCTTTGTGCTAAATGAACGAACGTCTCTCAACATGCTCAGTTCTGAGAGATAAGTGTGTGTGAAAGCCGTACTTCACGTAGCTTGTTAGGAATACAAAGTTTCTCTTCAGTTGCAAACTCCACTCCATACATATATATGCGGAGGTACTAGCTCCAACTCGGTTTTACAGTGAAAACTGCAGGAACTTCAAACCGGCACTAGGAAACAGACTGAGAAACCAGAGTAAAAGTTTCTCCTGCAACCCGTTCCCTTTGTGCTAGATGAACGAACGTCTCTCCACATGCTCAGTTCTGAGAGGTAAGTGTGTGTGAATGCCGTCCTTCACCTAGCTTGTTGGGAACACAAAGTTTCTCTTCAGTTGCAAACACCAGTCGATACATATATATGGGGAGGTACTAGCTCCAACTCGGTTTTACAGTGAAAACTGCAGGAACTTCAAACCGGCACTAGGAAACAGACTGAGAAACCAGAGTAAAAGTTTCTCCTGCAACCCGTTCCTTTGTGCTAGATGAACGAACGACTCTCCACATGCTCAGTTCTGAGAGATAAGTGTGTGTGAAAGCCGTCCATCACCTAGCTTGTTGGGAACACAAAGTATCTCTTCAGTTGCAACCTCCCCTCCATGCATATATATGGGGAGGAAATAGCTCCAACTCGGTTTTACAGTGAAAACTGCAGGAACTTCAAACCGGCACTAGGAAACAGACTGAGAAACCAGAGTAAAAGGTTCTCCTGCAACCCGATCCCTTTGTGCTAGATGAACGAACGTCTCTCCAAATGCTCAGTTCTGAGAGATAAGTGTGTGTGAAAGCAGTCCTTCACCTAGCTTGTTGGGAACACAAAGATTCTCTTAAGTTGCAAACTCCACTCGATACATATATATGGGGAGGTACTAGCTCCAACTCGGTTTTACAGTGAGAACTGCAGGAACTTCAAACCGGCACTAGGAAACAGACTGAGAAACCAGAGTAAAAGTTTCTCCTGCAACCCGTTCTTTGTGCTAGATGAACGAACGTCTCTCCACATGCTAAGTTCTGAGAGATAATTGTGTGTGAAAGCCGTCTTTCACCTAGCTTGTTGGGAATGCAAACTTTCTCTTCAGTTGCAAACTCCACTCCTTACATATATATGGGGAGGTAGTAGCTCCAACTCGGTTTTACAGTGAAAACTGCAGGAAGTTCAAACCGACACTAGGAAACAGACTGAGAATCCAGAGTAAAAGTTTCCCCTGAAACCCGTTCCCTTTGTGCTAGATGAACGAAAGTCTCTCCACATGCTCAGTTCTGAGAGATAAGTGTGTGTGAAAGCCGTCCATCACCTAGCTTGTTGGGAACACAAAGTTTCTCTTCAGTTGCAAACTCCACTCCATACATATATATGGGGAGGTACTAGCTCCAACTCGGTTTTACAGTGAAAACTGCAGGAACATCAAACCGGCACTAGGAAACAGACTGAGAAAGCAGAGTAAAAGTTTCTCCTACAACCCGTTCCCTTTGTGCTAGATGAACGAACGTCTCTCCACATGCTCAGTTCTGAGAGATAATTGTGTGTGAAAGCCGTCCTTCACTTAGCTTGTTAGGAATACAAAGATTCTCTTCAGTTGCAAACTCCACTCCATATATATATATGCGGAGGTACTAGCTCCAACTCGGTTTTATAGTGAAAACTGCAGGAACTTCAAACCGGCACTAGGAAACAGACTGAGAAACCAGAGTAAAAGTTTCCCCTGCAACCCGTTCCCTTTGGGCTAGATGAACGAACGTCTCTCCACATGCTCAGTTCTGAGAGATAAGTGTGTGTGAAAGCCGTCCTTCACCTAGCTTGTTGGGAACACAAAGTTTCTCTTCAGTTGCAAACTCCACTCCATACATATATATGGGGAGGAACTAGCTCCAACTCGGTTTTACAGTGAAAACTGCAGGAACTTCAAACCGGCACTAGGAAACAGAATGAGAAACCAGAGTAAAAGTTTCTCCTGCAACCCGTTCCCTTTGTGCTAGATGAACGAACGTATCTCCACATGCTCATTTCTGAGAGATAAGTGTGTGTGAAAGCCGTACTTCACCTAGCTTGTTGGGAACACAAAGTTTCTCTTCAGTTGCAAACTCCACTCCATACATATTTATGGGGAGGTACTAGCTCCAACTCGGTTTTACAGTGAAAACTGCAGGAACTTCAAACCGGCACTAGGAAACAGACTGAGAAACCAGAGTAAAAGTTTCTCCTGCAACCCGTTCCCTTTGTGCTAGATGAACGAACGACCCTCCACATGCTCAGTTCTGAGAGATAAGTGTGTGTGAAAGCCGTCCTTCACCTATCTTGTTAGGAATACAAAGTTTTTCTTCAGTTGCAAACTCCACTCCATACATATATATGGGGAGGTACTAGCTCCAACTCGGTTTTATAGTGAAAACTGCAGGAACTTCAAACCGGCACTAGGAAACAGACTGAGAAACCAGAGTAAAATGTTCTCCTGCAACCCGTTCCCTTTGTGCTAGATGAACGAACGTCTCTCCTCATGCTCAATTCTGAGAGATAAGTGTGTGTGAAAGTCGTACTTCACCAAGCTTGTTTGGAACACAAAGATTCTCTTTAGTTGCAAACTCCACTCCATACATATATATGGGGAGGAACTAGCTCCAACTCGGTTTAACAAGTGAAAACTGCAGGAACTTCAAACCGGCACTAGGAAACAGACTGATAAACCAGAGTAAAAGGTTCTCCTGCAACCCGTTCCCTTTGTGCTAGATGAACGAACGTCTCTCCACATGCTCAGTTCTGAGAGATAAGTTTTTGTGAAAGCCGTTCTTCACCTAGCTTGTTGGGAACACAAAGTTTCTCTTCAGTTGCAAACACCACTCGATACATATATATGGGGAGGTACAAGCTCCAACTCGGTTTTACAGTGATAACTGCAGGAACTTCAAACCGGCACTAGGAAACAGACTGAGTAACCAGAGTAAAACTTTCTCCTGCAACCCTTTCCCTTTGTGCTAGATGAACGAACGACTCTCCACATGCTCATTTCTGAGAGATAAGTGTGTGTGAAAGCCGTCCTTCTCCTAGCTTGTTAGGAATACAAAATTTCTCTTCAGTTGCAAACTCCACTCCATACATATATATGCGGAGGTACTAGCTCCAACTCGGTTTTATAGTGAAAACTGCTGGAACTTCAAACCGTCACTAGGAAAAGACCGAGAAACCAGAGTAAAAGTTTCTCCTGCAACCCGTTCCCTTTGTGCTAGATGAACGAACGTCTCTCCACATGCTCAGGTCTGAGAGATAAGTGTGTGTGAAAGCCGTCCTTCACCTAGCTTGTTGGGAACACAAAGTTTCTCTTCAGTTGCAAACTCCACTCCATACATATATATGGGGAGGTACTAGATCCAACTCGGTTTTACAGTGAAACGGCAGGAACTTCAAACCGGCACTAGGAAACAGACTGATAAACCAGAGTAAAAGGTTCTCCTGCAACCCGTTCCCTTTGTGCTAGATGAACGAACGTCTCTCCACATGCTCAGTTCTGAGAGATAAGTTTTTGTGAAAGCCGTTCTTCACCTAGCTTGTTGGGAACACAAAGTTTCTCTTCAGTTGCAAACACCACTCGATACATATATATGGGGAGGTACAAGCTCCAACTCGGTTTTACAGTGATAACTGCAGGAACTTCAAACCGGCACTAGGAAACAGACTGAGTAACCAGAGTAAAACTTTCTCCTGCAACCCTTTCCCTTTGTACTAGATGAACGAACGACTCTCCACATGCTCATTTCTGAGAGATAAGTGTGTGTGAAAGCCGTCCTTCTCCTAGCTTGTTAGGAATACAAAATTTCTCTTCAGTTGCAAACTCCACTCCATACATATATATGCGGAGGTACTAGCTCCAACTCGGTTTTATAGTGAAAACTGCTGGAACTTCAAACCGTCACTAGGAAAAGACCGAGAAACCAGAGTAAAAGTTTCTCCTGCAACCCGTTCCCTTTGTGCTAGATGAACGAACGTCTCTCCACATGCTCAGTTCTGAGAGATAAGTGTGTGTGAAAGCCGTCCTTCACCTAGCTTGTTGGGAACACAAAGTTTCTCTTCAGTTGCAAATTCCACTCCATACATATATATGGGGAGGTACTAGATCCAACTCGGTTTTACAGTGAAACGGCAGGAACTTCAAACCGGCACTAGGAAACAGACTGAGAAACCAGAGTAAAAGTTTCTTCTGCAACCCGTTCCCTTTGTGCTAGATGAACGAAAATCTCTCCACATGCTCAGTTTTGAGAGATAAGTGTGTGTGAAAGCCGTCCTTCACCTAGCTTGTTGGGAACAAAAGTTTCTCTTCAGTTGAAAACTCCACTCGATTCATATATATGGGGAGGTACTAGCTCCAACTCGGTTTTACAGTGAGAACTGAAGGAACTTCAACCCGGCACTAGGAAACAGACTGAGAAACCTGAGTAAAAGTTTCTCCTGCAAACCATTCCATTTGTGCTAGATGAACGAACGTCTCTCCACATGCTAAGTTCTGAGATATAATTGTGTGTGAAAGCCGTCCTTCACCTAGCTTGTTAGGAATACAAAGTTTCTCTTCAGTTGCAAACTCCAATTCATACATATATATGCGGATGTACTAGCTCCAACTCGGTTTTACAGTGAAAACTGCAGGAACTTCAAACCGGCACTAGGAAACAGACTGAGAAACCAGAGTAAAAGTTTCTCCTGCAACCCGTTCCCTTTGTGCTAGATGAACGAACGTCTCTCCACATGCTCAGTTCTGAGAGATAAGTGGGTGTGAAAGCCGTCCTTCAACTAGCTTGTTGGGAACACAAAGTTTCTCTTCAGTTGCAAACTCCACTCCATACATATATATGGGGAGGTACTAGCTCCAACTCGGTTTTACAGTGAAAACTGCAGGAACTTCAAACCGGCACTAGGAAACAGACTGAGAAACCAGAGTAAAAGTTTCTCCTGCAACCCTTTCCTTTGTGCTAGATGAACGAACGACTATCCTCATGCTCAGTTCTGAGAGATAAGTGTGTGTGAAAGCCGTCCTTCACCTAGCTTGTTGGGAACACAAAGCTTCTCTTCAGTTGCAAACTCCACTCCATACATATATATGGGTAGGTACTAGCTCCAACTCGGTTTTACAGTGAAAACTGCAGGAACTTCAAACCGGCACTAGGAAACAGACTGAGAAACCAGAGTAAAAGTTTCTCCTGCAACCCGTTACCTTTGTGCTAGATGAACGAACGTCTCTCCACATGCTCAGTTCTGAGAGATAATTGTGTGTGAAAGCCGTCCTTCACCTAGCATGTTAGGAATACAAAGTTTCCCTTCAGTTGCAAACTCCACTCCATACATATATATGCGGAGGTACTAGCTCCAACACGGTTTTATAGTGAAAACTGCAGGAACTTCAAACCGGCACTAGGAAACAGACTGAGAAACCAGAGTAAAAGGTTCCCCTGCAACCCGTTCCCTTTGGGCTTGATGAACGGACGTCTATACACATGCTCAGTTCTGAGAGATAAGTGTGTGTGAAAGCCGTCCTTCACCTAGCTTGTTGGGAACACAAAGTTTCTCTTCAGTTGCAAACTCCACTCCATACATATATATGGGGAGGAACTAGTTCCAACTCGGTTTTACAGTGAAAACGGCAGGAACTTCAAACCGGCACTAGGAAACAGACTGAGAAACCAGAGTAAAAGGTTCTCCTGCAACCCGTTCCCGTTGTGCTAGATGAACGAACGTATCCCAACATACTCAGTTCTGAGAGATAAGTGTGTGTGAAAGCCGTCCTTCACCTAGCTTGTTGGGAACACAAAGTTTCTCTTCAGTTGCAAACTCCACTCCATACATATTTATGGGGAGGTACTAGCTCCAACTCGGTTTTACAGTGAAAAATGCAGGAACTTCAAACCGGCACTAGGAAACAGCCTGAGAAACCAGAGTAAAATGTTCTCCTGCAACCCGTTCCCTTTGTGCTAGATGAACGAACGTCTCTCCTCATGTTCAATTCTGAGAGATAAGTGTGTGTGAAAGTCGTACTTCACCAAGCTTGTTTGGAACACAAAGATTCTCTTTAGTTGCAAACTCCACTCCATAGATATATATGGGGAGGAACTAGCTCCAACTCGGTTTAACAAGTGAAAACTGCAGGAACTTCAAACCGGCACTAGGAAACAGACTGAGAAACCAGAGTAAAAGGTTCTCCTGCAACCCGTTCCCTTTGTGCTAGATGAAAGAACGACTCTCCACATGCTCATTTCTGAGAGATAAGTGTGTGTGAAAGCCGTCCTTCTCCTAGCTTGTAGGAATACAAAGTTTCTCTTCAGTTGCAAACTCCACTCCATACATATATATGCGGAGGTACTAGTTCCAACTCGGTTTTATAGTGAAAAATGCTGGAACTTCAAACCGTCACTAGGAAAAGACCGAGAAACCAGAGTAAAAGTTTCTCCTGCAACCCGTTCCCTTTGTGCTAGATGAACGAACGTCTCTCCACATGCTCAGTTCTGAGAGATAAGTGTGTGTGAAAGCCGTCCTTCACCTAGCTTGTTGGGAACACAAAGTTTCTCTTCAGTTGCAAACTCCACTCCATACATATATATGGGGAGGTACTAGCTCCAACTCGGTTTAACAGTGAAACGGCAGGAACTTCAAACCGGCACTAGGAAACAGACTGAGAAACCAGAGTAAAAGTTTCTTCTGCAACCCGTTCCCTTTGTGCTAGATGAACGAACATCTCTCCACATGCTCAGTTCTGAGAGATAAGTGTGTGTGAAAGCCGTCCTTCACCTAGCTTGTTGGGAACAAAAAGTTTCTCTTCAGGTGAAAACTCCACTCGATACATATATATGGGGAGGTACTAGCTCCAACTCGGTTTTACAGTGAGAACTGCAGGAACTTCAACCCGGCACTAGGAAACAGACTGAGAAAGCTGAGTAAAAGTTTCTCCTGCAAACCATTCCATTTGTGCTAGATGAACGAACGTCTCTCCACATGCTAAGTTCTGAGAGATAATTGTGTGTGAAAGCCGTCCTTCACCTAGCTTGTTAGGAATACAAAGTTTCTCTTCAGTTGCAAACTCCAATTCATACATAAATATGCGGATGTACTAGCTCCAACTCGGTTTTACAGTGAAAACTGCAGGAACTTCAAACCGGCACTAGGAAACAGACTGAGAAACCAGAGTAAAAGTTTCTCCTGCAACCCGTTCCCTTTGTGCTAGATGAACGAACGTCTCTCCACATGCTCAGTTCTGAGAGATAAGTGTGTGTGAAAGCCGTCCTTCAACTAGCTTGTTGGGAACACAAAGTTTCTCTTCAGTTGCAAACTCCACTCCATACATATATATGGGGAAGTACTAGCTCCAACTCGGTTTTACAGTGAAAACTGCAGGAACTTCAAACCGGCACTAGGAAACAGACTGAGAAACCAGAGTAAAAGTTTCCCCTGCAACCCTTTCCTTTGTGCTAAATGAACGAACGACTCTCCACATGCTCAGTTCTGAGAGATAAGTGTGTGTGAAAGCCGTCCTTCACCTAGCTTGTTGGGAACACAAAGTATCTCTTCAGTTGCAAACTCTACTCCATACATATATATGGGGAGGAACTAGCTCCAACACGGTTTTACAGTGAAAACTGCAGGAACTTCAAACCGGCACTAGGAAACAGTCTGAGAAACCAGAGTAAAAGGTTCTCCTGCAACCCGTTCCCTTTGTGCTAGATGAACGAACTTCTTTCCACATGCACAGTTCTGAGAGATAAGTGTGTGTGAAAGCCGCCCTTCACCTAGCTTGTTGGGAACACAAAGCTTCTCTTCAGTTGCAAACTCCACTCCATACATATATATGGGTAGGTACTATCTCCAACTCGGTTTTACAGTGAAAACTGCAGGAACTTCAAACCGGCACTAGGAAACAGACTGAGAAACCAGAATAAAAGTTTCTCCTGCAACCCGTTATCTTTGTGCTAGATGAACGAACGTCTCTCCACATGCTCAGTTCTGAGAGATAATTGTGTGTGAAAGCCGTCCTTCTCCTAGCATGTTAGGAATACAAAGTTTCCCTTCAGTTGCAAACTCCACTCCATACATATATATGCGGAGGTACTAGCTCCAACACGGTTTTATAGTGAAAACTGCAGGAACTTCAAACCGGCACTAGGAAACAGACTGAGAAACCAGAGTAAAAGATTCCCCTGCAAACCGTTCCCTTTGGGCTAGATGAACGGACGTCTCTCCACATGCTCAGTTCTGAGAGATAAGTGTGTGTGAAAGCCGTCCTTCACCTAGCTTGTTGGGAACACAAAGTTTCTCTTCAGTTGCAAACTCCACTCCATACATATTTATGGGGAGGTACTAGCTCCAACTCGGTTTTACAGTGAAAACTGCAGGAACATCAAACCGGCACTAGGAAACAGACTGAGAAACCAGAGTAAAAGTTTCCCCTGCAACCCGTTCCCTTTGGGCTAGATGAACGAACGTCTCTCCACATGCTCAGTTCTGAGAGTTAAGTGTGTGTGAAAGCCGTCCTTCACCTAGCTTGTTGGGAACACAAAGTTTCTCTTCAGTTGCAAACTCCGCTCCATACATATATATGGGGAGGAAATAGCTCCAACACGGTTTTACAGTGAAAACTGCAGGAACTTCAAACCGGCACTAGGAAACAGTCTGAGAAACCAGAGTAAAAGTTTCTCCTGCAACCCGTTCCCTTTGTGCTAGATGAACGAACGTCTCTCCACATGCTCAGTTCTGAGAGATAAGTGTGTGTGAAAGCCGTCCTTCACCTAGCTTGTTGGGAACACAAAGTTTCTCTTCAGTTTCAAACTCCACTCGATACATATATATGGGGAGGTACTAGCTTCAAATCGGTTTTACAGTGAAAACTGCAGGAACTTCAAACCGGCACTAGGAAACAGACTGAGAAACCAGAGTAAAAGTTTCACCTGCAAACCGTTCCGTTTGTGCTAGATGAACGAACGTCTCTCCACATGCTCAGTTCTGAGAGATAAGTGTGTGTGAAAGCCGTCCTTCACATAGCTTGTTGGGAACACAAAGTTTCTCTTCAGATGCAAACTCCACTCCATACATATATATGGGGAGGTACTAGCTCCAACTCGGTTTTACAGTGAAAACTGCAGGAACTTCAAACCGACAATAGGAAACAGACGGATAAACCAGAGTTAAAGTTTCTCCTGCAAACCGTTCCCTTTGTCCTAGATGAACGAACGTCTCTCCACATGCTCAGTTCTGAGAGATAAGTGTGTGTGAAAGCCGTCCTTCACCTAGCTTGTTGGGAACGCAAAGTTCTCTTCATTTGCAAACTCCACTCCATACATATATATGGGGAGGTACTAGCTCCAACTCGGTTTTACAGTGAAAACTGCAGGAACTTCAAACCGGCACTAGGAAACAGACTGAGAAACCAGAGTAAAAATTTCTCCTGCAACCCATTCCTTTGTGCTAGATGAACGAACATCTCTCCACATGCTCAGTTCTGAGAGATAAGTGTGTGTGAAAGCCGTCCTTCACCTAGCTTGTTGGGAACACAAAGTATCTCTTCAGTTGCAAACTCCACTCCATACATATATATGGGGAGGATCTAGCTCCAAAACGGTTTTACAGTGAAAACTGCAGGAACTTCAAACCGGCACTAAGAAACAGACTGAGAACCCAGAGTAAAAGGTTCTCCTGCAACCCGTTCCTTTTGTGCTAGATGAACGAACGTCTCTCCACATGCTCAGTTCTGAGAGATAAGTGTGTGTGAAAGCAGTCCTTCACCTAGCTTGTTAGGAATACAAAGTTTCTCTTCAGTTGCAAACTCCACTCCATACATATATATGCGGAGGTACTAGCTCCAAATCGGTTTTATAGTGAAAACTGCAGGAACTTCAAACCGGCACTAGGAAACAGACTGAGAAACCAGAGTAAAAGTTTCTCCTGCAACCCGTTCCCTTTGTGCTAGATGAACGAACGTCTCTCCACATGCTCAGTTCTGAGAGATAAGTGTGTGTGAAAGCCGTCCTTCAACTAGCTTGTTGGGAACACAAAGTTTCTCTTCAGTTGCAAACTCCACTCCATACATATATATGGGGAGGTACTAGCTCCAACTCGGATTTACAGTGAAAACTGCAGGAACTTCAAACCGACACTAGGAAACAGACTGAGATACCAGAGTTAAAGTTTCTCCTGCAACCCGTTCCCTTTGTGCTACATGAACGAACGTCTCTCCACATGCTAGATTCTGAGAGATAAATGTGTGTGAAAGCCGTCCTTCACCTAGCTTGTTGGGAACACAAAGTTCTCTTCAGTTGCAAACTCCACTCCATACATATGTATGGGGAGGAACTAGCTCCAACTCGGTTTTACAGTGAAAACTGCAGGAACTTCAAACCGGCACTAGGAAACAGTCTGAGAAACCAGAGTAAAAGTTTCTCCTGCAACACGTTCCCTTTGTGCTAGATGAACGAACTTCTTTCCACATGCACAGTTCTGAGAGATAAGTGTGTGTGAAAGCCGCCCTTCACCTAGCTTGTTGGGAAAACAAAGCTTCTCTTCAGTTGCAAACTCCACTCCATACATATATATGGGTAGGTACTATCTCCAACTCGGTTTTACAGTGAAAACTGCAGGAACTTCAAACCGGCACTAGGAAACAGACTGAGAAACCAGAATAAAAGTTTCTCCTGCAACCCGTTATCTTTGTGCTAGATGAACGAACGTCTCTCCACATGCTCAGTTCTGAGAGATAATTGTGTGTGAAAGCCGTCCTTCTCCTAGCATGTTAGGAATACAAAGTTTCCCTTCAGTTGCAAACTCCACTCCATACATATATATGCGGAGGTACTAGCTCCAACACGGTTTTATAGTGAAAACTGCAGGAACTTCAAACCGGCACTAGGAAACAGACTGAGAAACCAGAGTAAAAGATTCCCCTGCAAACCGTTCCCTTTGGGCTAGATGAACGGACGTCTCTCCACATGCTCAGTTCTGAGAGATAAGTGTGTGTGAAAGCCGTCCTTCACCTAGCTTGTTGGGAACACAAAGTTTCTCTTCAGTTGCAAACTCCACTCCATACATATTTATGGGGAGGTACTAGCTCCAACTCGGTTTTACAGTGAAAACTGCAGGAACATCAAACCGGCCCTAGGAAACAGACTGAGAAACCAGAGTAAAAGTTTCCCCTGCAACCCGTTCCCTTTGGGCTAGATGAAGGAACGTCTCTCCACATGCTCAGTTCTGAGAGTTAAGTGTGTGTGAAAGCCGTCCTTCACCTAGCTTGTTGGGAACACAAAGTTTCTCTTCAGTTGCAAACTCCGCTCCATACATATATATGGGGAGGAAATAGCTCCAACACGGTTTTACAGTGAAAACTGCAGGAACTTCAAACCGGCACTAGGAAACAGTCTGAGAAACCAGAGTAAAAGTTTCTCCTGCAACCCGTTCCCTTTGTGCTAGATGAACGAACGTCTCTCCACATGCTCAGTTCTGAGAGATAAGTGTGTGTGAAAGCCGTCCTTCACCTAGCTTGTTGGGAACACAAAGTTTCTCTTCAGTTTCAAACTCCACTCGATACATATATATGGGGAGGTACTAGCTTCAAATCGGTTTTACAGTGAAAACTGCAGGAACTTCAAACCGGCACTAGGAAACAGACTGAGAAACCAGAGTAAAAGTTTCTCCTGCAAACCGTTCCGTTTGTGCTAGATGAACGAACGTCTCTCCACATGCTCAGTTCTGAGAGATAAGTGTGTGTGAAAGCCGTCCTTCACATAGCTTGTTGGGAACACAAAGTTTCTCTTCAGATGCAAACTCCACTCCATACATATATATGGGGAGGTACTAGCTCCAACTCGGTTTTACAGTGAAAACTGCAGGAACTTCAAACCGACAATAGGAAACAGACTGATAAACCAGAGTTAAAGTTTCTCCTGCAAACCGTTCCCTTTGTCCTAGATGAACGAACGTCTCTCCACATGCTCAGTTCTGAGAGATAAGTGTGTGTGAAAGCCGTCCTTCACCTAGCTTGTTGGGAACGCAAAGTTCTCTTCAGTTGCAAACTCCACTCCATACATATATATGGGGAGGTACTAGCTCCAACTCGGTTTTACAGTGAAAACTGCAGGAACTTCAAACCGGCACTAGGAAACAGACTGAGAAACCAGAGTAAAAATTTCTCCTGCAACCCATTCCTTTGTGCTAGATGAACGAACATCTCTCCACATGCTCAGTTCTGAGAGTTAAGTGTGTGTGAAAGCCGTCCTTCACCTAGCTTGTTGGGAACACAAAGTATCTCTTCAGTTGCAAACTCCACTCCATACATATATATGGGGAGGATCTAGCTCCAAAACGGTTTTACAGTGAAAACTGCAGGAACTTCAAACCGGCACTAAGAAACAGACTGAGAACCCAGAGTAAAAGGTTCTCCTGCAACCCGTTCCTTTTGTGCTAGATGAACGAACGTCTCTCCACATGCTCAGTTCTGAGAGATAAGTGTGTGTGAAAGCAGTCCTTCACCTAGCTTGTTAGGAATACAAAGTTTCTCTTCAGTTGCAAACTCCACTCCATACATATATATGCGGAGGTACTAGCTCCAAATCGGTTTTATAGTGAAAACTGCAGGAACTTCAAACCGGCACTAGGAAACAGACTGAGAAACCAGAGTAAAAGTTTCTCCTGCAACCCGTTCCCTTTGTGCTAGATGAACGAACGTCTCTCCACATGCTCAGTTCTGAGAGATAAGTGTGTGTGAAAGCCGTCCTTCAACTAGCTTGTTGGGAACACAAAGTTTCTCTTCAGTTGCAAACTCCACTCCATACATATATATGGGGAGGTACTAGCTCCAACTCGGATTTACAGTGAAAACTGCAGGAACTTCAAACCGACACTAGGAAACAGACTGAGAAACCAGAGTTAAAGTTTCTCCTGCAACCCGCTCCCTTTGTGCTACATGAACGAACGTCTCTCCACATGCTCAGTTCTGAGAGATAAATGTGTGTGAAAGCCGTCCTTCACCTAGCTTGTTGGGAACACAAAGTTCTCTTCAGTTGCAAACTCCACTCCATACATATGTATGGGGAGGGACTAGCTCCAACTCGGTTTTACAGTGAAAACTGCAGGAACTTCAAACCGGCACTAGGAAACAGTCTGAGAAACCAGAGTAAAAGTTTCTCCTGCAACACGTTCCCTTTGTGCTAGATGAACGAACGTCTCTCCACATGCTCAGTTCTGACAGATAAGTGTGTGTGAAAGCCGTCCTTCACCTAGCTTGTTGGGAACACAAAGTTTCTCTTCAGTTTCAAACTCCACTCGATACATATATATGGGGAGGTACAAGCTCCACCTCGGTTTTACAGTGAAAACTGCAGGAACTTCAAACCGGCACTAAGAAACAGACTGAGAAACCAGAGTAAAAGTTTCTCCTGGAAACCGTTCCGTTTGTGCTAGATGAACGAACGTCTCTCCACATGCTCAGTTCTGAGAGATAAGTGTGTGTGAAAGCCGTCCTTCACCTAGCTTTTTGGGAACACAAAGTTTCTCTTCAGTTGCAAACTCCACTCCATACATATATATGGGGAGGTACTAGCTCCAACTCGGTTTTACAGTGAAAACTGCAGGAACTTCAAACCGACACTAGGAAACAGACTGAGAAACCAGAGTTAAAGTTTCTCCTGCAACCCGTTCCCTTTGTGCTAGATGAACGAACGTCTCTCCACATGCTCAGTTCTGAGAGATAAGTGTGTGTGAAAGCCGTCCTTCACCTAGCTTGTTGGGAACACAAAGTTTCTCTTCATTTGCAAACTCCACTCCATACATATATATGGGGAGTTACTAGCTCCAACTCGGTTTTACAGTGAATACTGCAGGAACTTCAAACCGGCACTAGGAAACAGACTGAGAAACCAGAGTAAAAATTTCTTCTGCAACCCATTCCTCTGTGCTAGATGAACGAACGACTCTCCACATGCTCAGTTCTGAGAGATAAGTGTGTGTGAAAGCCGTACTTCAACTAGCTTGTTGGGAACACAAAGTATCTCTTCAGTTGCAAACTCCACTCCATACATATATATGGGGAAGAACTAGCTCCAACTCGGTTTTACAGTGAAAACTGCAGGAATTTCAAACCGGCACTAGGAAACAGACTGAGAACCCAGAGTAAAAGGTTCTCCTTAAATCCGTTCCTTTTGTGCTAGATGAACGAACGTCTCTCCACATGCTCAGTTCTGAGAGATAAGTGTGTGTGAAAGCCGTCCTTCACCTAGCTTGTAGGGAACACAAAGTTTCTCTTCAGTAGCAAACTCCACTCCATACATATATATGGGGAGGTACTAGCTCCAACTCGGTTTTACAGTGAAAACTGCAGGAACTTCAAACCGGCACTAGGAAACAGACTGAGAAACCAGAGTAAAAGTTTCTCCTGCAACCCGTTCCCTTTGTGCTAGATGAACGAACGTCTCTCCACATGCTCAGTTCTGAGAGATAAGTGTGTGTGAAAGCCGTCCTTCACCTAGCTTGTTAGGAATACAAAGTTTCTCTTCAGTTGCAAACTCCACTCCATACATATATATGCGGAGGTACAAGCTCCAACTCGGTTTTATAGTGAAAACTGCAGGAACTTCAAACCGGCACTAGGAAACAGACTGAGAAACCAGAGTAAAAGTTTCTCCTGCAACCCGTTCCCTTTGTGCTAGATGAACGAAAGTCTCTCCACATGCTCAGTTCTGAGAGATAGCTCTGTGTGAAAGCCGTGCTTCACCTCCATTGTTGGGAAAACAAAGTTTCTCCTCAGTTGCAAACTCCACTCGATACATATATATGGTGAGGTACTAGCTCCAACTCGGTTTTACAGTGAAAACTGCAGGAACTTCAAACCGGCACTAGGAAACAGACTGAGAAACCAGAGTAAAATTTTCTCCTGCAACCCGTTCCTTTGTGCTAAATGAACGAACGACTCTCAACATGCTCTGTTCTGAGAGATAAGTGTGTGTGAAAGCCGTACTTCACTTAGCTTGTTAGGAATACAAAGTTTCTCTTCAGTTGCAAACTCCACTCCATACATATATATGCGGAGGTACTAGCTCCAACTCGGTTTTACAGTGAAAACTGCAGGAACTTCAAACCGGCACTAGGAAACAGACTGAGAAACCAGAGTAAAAGTTTCTCCTGCATCCCGTTCCCTTTGTGCTAGATGAACGAACGTCTCTCCACATGCTCAGTTCTGAGAGATTAGTGTGTGTGAATGCCGTCCTTCACCTAGCTTGTTGGGAACACAAAGTTTCTCTTCAGTTGCAAACACCAGTCGATACATATATATGGGGAGGTACTAGCTCCAACTCGGTTTTACAGTGAAATCTGCAGGAACTTCAAACCGGCACTAGGAAACAGACTGAGAAACCAGAGTAAAAGTTTCTCCTGCAACCCGTTCCTTTGTGCTAGATGAACGAACGACTCTCCACATGCTCTGTTCTGAGAGATAAGTGTGTGTGAAAGCCGTCCATCACCTAGCTTGTTGGGAACACAAAGTATCTCTTCAGTTGCAACCTCCCCTCCATGCATATATATGGGGAGGAAATAGCTCCAACTCGGTTTTACAGTGAAAACTGCAGGAACTTCAAACCGGCACTAGGAAACAGACTGAGAAACCAGAGTAAAAAGTTCTCCTGCAACCCGTTCCCTTTGTGCTAGATGAACGAACGTCTCTCCAAATGCTCAGTTCTGAGAGATAAGTGTGTGTGAAAGCCGTCCTTCACCTAGCTTGTTGGGAACACAAAGATTCTCTTAAGTTGCAAACTCCACTCGATACATATATATGGGGAGGTACTAGCTCCAACTCGGTTTTACAGTGAGAACTGCAGGAACTTCAAACCGGCACTAGGAAACAGACTGAGAAACCAGAGTAAAAGTTTCTCCTGCAACCCGTTCCCTTTGTGCTAGATGAACGAACGTCTCTCCACATGCTAAGTTCTGAGAGATAATTGTGTGTGAAAGCCGTCTTTCACCTAGCTTGTTGGGAACGCAAACTTTCTCTTCAGTTGCAAACTCCACTCCTTACATATATATGGGGAGGTAGTAGCTCCAACTCGGTTTTACAGTGAAAACTGCAGGAAGTTCAAACCGACACTAGGAAACAGACTGAGAAACCAGAGTAAAAGTTTCTCCTGAAACCCGTTCCATTTGTGCTAGATGAACGAAAGTCTCTCCACATGCTCAGTTCTGAGAGATAAGTGTGTGTGAAAGCCGTCCTTCACCTAGCTTTTTGGGAACACAAAGTTTCTCTTCAGTTGCAAACTCCACTCCATACATATATATGGGGAGGAACTAGCTCCAAATCGGTTTTACAGTGAAAACTGCAGGAACTTCAAACCGGCACTAGGAAACAGACTGAGAAACCAGAGTAAAAATTTCTTCTGCAACCCATTCCTCTGTGCTAGATGAACGAACGACTCTCCACATGCTCAGTTCTGAGAGATAAGTGTGTGTGAAAGCCGTACTTCAACTAGCTTGTTGGGAACACAAAGTATCTCTTCAGTTGCAAACTCCACTCCATACATATATATGGGGAAGAACTAGCTCCAACTCGGTTTTACAGTGAAAACTGCAGGAATTTCAAACCGGCACTAGGAAACAGACTGAGAACCCAGAGTAAAAGGTTCTCCTTAAATCCGTTCCTTTTGTGCTAGATGAACGAACGTCTCTCCACATGCTCAGTTCTGAGAGATAAGTGTGTGTGAAAGCCGTCCTTCACCTAGCTTGTAGGGAACACAAAGTTTCTCTTCAGTAGCAAACTCCACTCCATACATATATATGGGGAGGTACTAGCTCCAACTCGGTTTTACAGTGAAAACTGCAGGAACTTCAAACCGGCACTAGGAAACAGACTGAGAAACCAGAGTAAAAGTTTCTCCTGCAACCCGTTCCCTTTGTGCTAGATGAACGAACGTCTCTCCACATGCTCAGTTCTGAGAGATAAGTGTGTGTGAAAGCCGTCCTTCACCTAGCTTGTTAGGAATACAAAGTTTCTCTTCAGTTGCAAACTCCACTCCATACATATATATGCGGAGGTACAAGCTCCAACTCGGTTTTATAGTGAAAACTGCAGGAACTTCAAACCGGCACTAGGAAACAGACTGAGAAACCAGAGTAAAAGTTTCTCCTGCAACCCGTTCCCTTTGTGCTAGATGAACGAAAGTCTCTCCACATGCTCAGTTCTGAGAGATAGCTCTGTGTGAAAGCCGTGCTTCACCTCCATTGTTGGGAAAACAAAGTTTCTCCTCAGTTGCAAACTCCACTCGATACATATATATGGTGAGGTACTAGCTCCAACTCGGTTTTACAGTGAAAACTGCAGGAACTTCAAACCGGCACTAGGAAACAGACTGAGAAACCAGAGTAAAATTTTCTCCTGCAACCCGTTCCTTTGTGCTAAATGAACGAACGACTCTCAACATGCTCTGTTCTGAGAGATAAGTGTGTGTGAAAGCCGTACTTCACTTAGCTTGTTAGGAATACAAAGTTTCTCTTCAGTTGCAAACTCCACTCCATACATATATATGCGGAGGTACTAGCTCCAACTCGGTTTTACAGTGAAAACTGCAGGAACTTCAAACCGGCACTAGGAAACAGACTGAGAAACCAGAGTAAAAGTTTCTCCTGCATCCCGTTCCCTTTGTGCTAGATGAACGAACGTCTCTCCACATGCTCAGTTCTGAGAGATTAGTGTGTGTGAATGCCGTCCTTCACCTAGCTTGTTGGGAACACAAAGTTTCTCTTCAGTTGCAAACACCAGTCGATACATATATATGGGGAGGTACTAGCTCCAACTCGGTTTTACAGTGAAATCTGCAGGAACTTCAAACCGGCACTAGGAAACAGACTGAGAAACCAGAGTAAAAGTTTCTCCTGCAACCCGTTCCTTTGTGCTAGATGAACGAACGACTCTCCACATGCTCTGTTCTGAGAGATAAGTGTGTGTGAAAGCCGTCCATCACCTAGCTTGTTGGGAACACAAAGTATCTCTTCAGTTGCAACCTCCCCTCCATGCATATATATGGGGAGGAAATAGCTCCAACTCGGTTTTACAGTGAAAACTGCAGGAACTTCAAACCGGCACTAGGAAACAGACTGAGAAACCAGAGTAAAAAGTTCTCCTGCAACCCGTTCCCTTTGTGCTAGATGAACGAACGTCTCTCCAAATGCTCAGTTCTGAGAGATAAGTGTGTGTGAAAGCCGTCCTTCACCTAGCTTGTTGGGAACACAAAGATTCTCTTAAGTTGCAAACTCCACTCGATACATATATATGGGGAGGTACTAGCTCCAACTCGGTTTTACAGTGAGAACTGCAGGAACTTCAAACCGGCACTAGGAAACAGACTGAGAAACCAGAGTAAAAGTTTCTCCTGCAACCCGTTCCCTTTGTGCTAGATGAACGAACGTCTCTCCACATGCTAAGTTCTGAGAGATAATTGTGTGTGAAAGCCGTCTTTCACCTAGCTTGTTGGGAACGCAAACTTTCTCTTCAGTTGCAAACTCCACTCCTTACATATATATGGGGAGGTAGTAGCTCCAACTCGGTTTTACAGTGAAAACTGCAGGAAGTTCAAACCGACACTAGGAAACAGACTGAGAAACCAGAGTAAAAGTTTCTCCTGAAACCCGTTCCATTTGTGCTAGATGAACGAAAGTCTCTCCACATGCTCAGTTCTGAGAGATAAGTGTGTGTGAAAGCCGTCCTTCACCTAGCTTTTTGGGAACACAAAGTTTCTCTTCAGTTGCAAACTCCACTCCATACATATATATGGGGAGGAACTAGCTCCAAATCGGTTTTACAGTGAAAACTGCAGGAACTTCAAACCGGCACTAGGAAACAGACTGAGAAACCAGAGTAAAAGGTTCTCCTGCATCCCGTTCCCTTTGTGCTAGATGAATTAATGTATTTCCACATGCTCAGTTCTGAGAGATAAGTGTGTGTGAAAGCCGTCCTTCACCTAGCTTGTTGGGAACACAAAGTTTCTCTTCAGTTGCAAACTCCACTCCATACATATATATGGGGAGGTACTAGCTCCAACTCGGTTTTACAGTGAAAACTGCAGGAACATCAAACCGGCACTAGGAAACAGACTGAGAAACCAGAGTAAAAGTTTCTCATACAACCCGTTCCATTTGTGCTAGATGAACGAACGTCTCTCCACATGCTCAGTTCTGAGAGATAATTGTGTGTGAAAGCCGTCCTTCACCTAGCTTGTTAGGAATACAAAGATTCTCTTCAGTTGCAAACTCCACTCCATATATATATATGCGGAGGTACTAGCCCCAACTCGGTTTTATAGTGAAAACTGCAGGAACTTCAAAAAGGCACTAGGAAACAGACTGAGAAACCAGAGTAAAAGTTTCCCCTGCAACCCGTTAACTTTGGGCTAGATGAACGAACGTCTCTCCACATGCTCAGTTCTGAGAGATAAGTGTGTGTGAAAGCCGTCCTTCACCTAGCTTGTTGGGAACACAAAGTTTCTCTTCAGTTTCAAACTCCACTCGAATCATATATATGGGGAGGTACTAGCTTCAACTCGGTTTTACAGTGAAAACTGCAGGAACTTCAAACCGGCACTAGGAAACAGACTGAGAAACAAGAGTAAAAGTTTCTCCTGCAAACCGTTCCGTTTGTGCTAGATGAACGAACGTCTCTCCACATGCTCAGTTCTGAGAGATAAGTGTGTGTGAAAGCCGTCCTTCACATAGCTTGTTGGGAACACAAAGTTTCTCTTCAGATGCAAACTCCACTCCATACATATATATGGGGAGGTACTAGCTCCAACTCGGTTTTACAGTGAAAACTGCAGGAACTTCAAACCGACAATAGGAAACAGACTGAGAAACCAGAGTTATAGTTTCTCCTGCAAACCGTTCCCTTTGTCCTAGATGAACGAACGTCTCTCCACATGCTCAGTTCTGAGAGATAAGTGTGTGTGAAAGCCGTCCTTCACCTAGCTTGTTGGGAACGCAAAGTTTCTCTTCAGTTGCAAACTCCACTCCATACATATATATGGGGAGGTACTAGCTCCAACTCGGTTTTACAGTGAAAACTGCAGGAACTTCAAACCGGCACTAGGAAACAGACTGAGAAACCAGAGTAAAAATTTCTCATGCAACCCATTCCTTTGTGCTAGATGAACGAACATCTCTCCACATGCTCAGTTCTGAGAGATAAGTGTGTGTGAAAGCCGTCCTTCAACTATCTTGTTGGGAACACAAAGTATCTCTTCAGTTGCAAACTCCACTCCATACATATATATGGGGAGGATCTAGCTCCAACACGGTTTTACAGTGAAAACTGCAGGAACTTCAAACCGGCACTAAGAAACAGACTGAGAACCCAGAGTAAAAGGTTCTCCTGCAACCCGTTCCTTTTGTGCTAGATGAACGAACGTCTCTCCACATGCTCAGTTCTGAGAGATAAGTGTGTGTGAAAGCCGTCCTTCACCTAGCTTGTTAGGAATACAAAGTTTCTCTTCAGTTGCAAACTCCACTCCATACATATATATGCGGAGGTACTAGCTCCAAATCGGTTTTATAGTGAAAACTGCAGGAACTTCAAACCGGCACTAGGAAACAGACTGAGAAACCAGAGTAAAAGTTTCTCCTGCAACCCGTTCCCTTTGTGCTAGATGAACGAACGTCTCTCCACATGCTCAGTTCTGAGAGATAAGTGTGTGTGAAAGCCGTCCTTCAACTAGCTTGTTGGGAACACAAAGTTTCTCTTCAGTTGCAAACTCCACTCCATAAATGTATATGGGGAGGTACTAGCTCCAACTCGGTTTTACAGTGAAAACTGCAGGAACTTCAAACCGGCACTAGGAAACATACTGAGAAACCAGAGTAAAAGTTTCTCCTGCAACCCGTTCCCTTTGTGCTAGATGAACGAACGTCTCTCCACATGCTAGATTCTGAGAGATAAATGTGTGTGAAAGCCGTCCTTCACCTAGCTTGTTGGGAACACAAAGTTCTCTTCAGTTGCATACTCCACTCCATACATATATATGGGGAGGAACTAGCTCCAACTCGGTTTTACAGTGAAAACTGCAGGAACTTCAAACCGGCACTAGGAAACAGTCTGAGAAACCAGAGTAAAAGTTTCTCCTGCAACACGTTCCCTTTGTGCTAGATGAACGAACGTCTCTCCACATGCTCAGTTCTGACAGATAAGTGTGTGTGAAAGCCGTCCTTCACCTAGCTTGTTGGGAACACAAAGTTTCTCTTCAGTTTCAAACTCCACTCGATACATATATATGGGGAGGTACAAGCTCCACCTCGGTTTTACAGTGAAAACTGCAGGAACTTCAAACCGGCACTAAGAAACAGACTGAGAAACCAGAGTAAAAGTTTCTCCTGCAAACCGTTCCGTTTGTGCTAGATGAACGAACGTCTCTCCACATGCTCAGTTCTGAGAGATAAGTGTGTGTGAAAGCCGTCTTTCACCTAGCTTGTTGGGAACACAAAGATTCTCTTAAGTTGCAAACTCCACTCGATACATATATATGGGGAGGTACTAGCTCCAACTCGGTTTTACAGTGAGAACTGCAGGAACTTCAAACCGGCACTAGGAAACAGACTGAGAAACCAGAGTAAATTTTCTCCTGCAACCAGTTCCTTTGTGCTAAATGAACGAACGACTCTCAACATGCTCAGTTCTGAGAGATAAGTGTGTGTGAAAGCCGTACTTCACCTAGCTTGTTAGGAATACAAAGTTTCTCTTCAGTTGCAAACTCCACTACATACATATATATGCGGAGGTACTAGCTCCAACTCGGTTTTACAGTGAAAACTGCAGGAACTTCAAACCAGCACTAGGAAACAGACTGAGAAACCAGAGTAAAAGTTTCTCCTGCATCCCGTTCCCTTTGTGCTAGATGAACGAACGTCTCTCCACATGCTCAGTTCTGAGAGATAAGTGTGTGTGAAAGCCGTCCTTCACCTAGCTTGTTGGGAACACAAAGCTTCTCTTCAGTTGCAAACTCCACTCCATACATATATATGGGTAGGTACTAGCTCCAACTCGGTTTTACAGTGAAAACTGCAGGAACTTCAAACTGGCACTAGGAAACAGACTGAGAAACCAGAGTAAAAGTTTCTCCTGCAACCCGTTACCTTTGTGCTAGATGAACGAACGTCTCTCCACATGCTCAGTTCTGAGACATAATTGTGTGTGAAAGCCGTCCTTCACCTAGCATGTTAGGAATACAAAGTTTCCCTTCAGCTGCAAACTCCACTCCATACATATATATGCGGAGGTACTAGCTCCAACACGTTTTTATAGTGAAAACTGCAGGAACTTCAAACCGGCACTAGGAAACAGTCTGAGAAACCAGAGTAAAATGTTCCCCTGCAACCCGTTCCCTTTGGGCTTGATGAACGGACGTCTCTCCACATGCTCAGTTCTGAGAGATAAGTGTGTGTGAAAGCCGTCCTTCACCTAGCTTGTTGGGAACACAAAGTTTCTCTTCAGTTGCAAACTCCACTCCATACATATATATGGGGAGGAACTAGTTCCAACTCGGTTTTACAGTGAAAACTGCAGGAACTTCAAACCGGCACTAGGAAACAGACTGAGAAACCAGAGTAAAAGGTTCTCCTGCAACCCGTTCCCTTTGTGCTAGATGAACGAACGTATCTCCACATACTCAGTTCTGAGAGATAAGTGTGTGTGAAAGCCGTCCTTCACCTAGCTTGTTGGGAACACAAAGTTTCTTTTCAGTTGCAAACCCCACTCCATACATATTTATGGGGAGGTACTAGCTCCAACTCGGTTTTACAGTGAAAACTGCAGGAACTTCAAACCGGCACTAGGAAACAGACTGAGAAACCAGAGTAAAATATTCTCCTGCAACCCGTTCCTTTGTGCTAGATGAACGAACGTCTCTCCTCATGCTCAATTCTGAGAGATAAGTTTGTGTGAAAGTCGTACTTCACCAAGCTTGTTTGGAACACCAAGATTCTCTTTAGTTGCAAACTCCACTCCATACATATATATGGGGTGGAACTAGCTCCAACTCGGTTTAACAAGTGAAAACTGCAGGAACTTCAAACCGGCACTAGGAAACAGACTGAGAAACCAGAGTAAAAGGTTCTCCTGCAACCCGTTCCCTTTGTGCTAGATGAAAGAACGTCTCTCCACATGCTCAGTTCTGAGAGATAAGTTTTTGTGAAAGCCGTTCTTCACCTAGCTTGTTGGGAACACAAAGTTTCTCTTCAGTTGCAAACACCACTCGATACATATATATGGGGAGGTACAAGCTCAACTCGGTTTTACAGTGAAAACTGCAGGAACTTCAAACCGGCACTAGGAAACAGACTGAGTAACCAGAGTAAAACTTTCTCCTGCAATCCTTTCCCTTTGTGCTAGATGAACGAACGACTCTCCACATGCTCATTTCTGAGAGATAAGTGTGTGTGAAAGCCGTCCTTCTCCTAGCTTGTTAGGAATACAAAGTTTCTCTTCAGTTGCAAACTCCACTCCATACATATATATGCGGAGGTACTAGCTCCAACTCGGTTTTATAGTGAAAACTGCTGGAACTTCAAACCGTCACTAGGAAAAGACCGAGAAACCAGAGTAAAAGTTTCTCCTGCAACCCGTTCCCTTTGTGCTAGATGAACGAACGTCTCTCCACATGCTCAGTTCTGAGAGATAAGTGTGTGTGAAAGCCGTCCTTCACCTAGCTTGTTGGGAACACAAAGTTTCTCTTCAGTTGCAAACTCCACTCCATACATATATATGGGGAGGTACTAGCTCCAACTCGGTTTTACAGTGAAACGGCAGGAACTTCAAACCGGCACTAGGAAACAGACTGAGAAACCAGAGTAAAAGTTTCTTCTGCAACCCGTTCCCTTTGTGCTAGATGAACGAACATCTCTCCACATGCTCAGTTCTGAGAGATAAGTGTGTGTGAAAGCCGTCCTTCACCTAGCTTGTTGGGAACAAAAAGTTTCTCTTCAGTTGAAAACTCCACTCGATACATATATATGGGGAGGTACTAGCTCCAACTCGGTTTTACAGTGAGAACTGCAGGAACTTCAACCCGGCACTAGGAAACAGACTGAGAAAGCTGAGTAAAAGTTTCTCCTGCAAACCATTCCATTTGTGCTAGATGAACGAACGTCTCTCCACATGCTAAGTTCTGAGAGATAATTGTGTGTGAAAGCCGTCCTTCACCTAGCTTGTTAGGAATACAAAGTTTCTCTTCAGTTGCAAACTCCAATTCATACATATATATGCGGATGTACTAGCTCCAACTCGGTTTTACAGTGAAAACTGCAGGAACTTCAAACCGGCACTAGGAAACAGACTGAGAAACCAGAGTAAAAGTTTCTCCTGCAACCCGTTCCCTTTGTGCTAGATGAACGAACGTCTCTCCACATGCTCAGTTCTGAGAGATAAGTGTGTGTGAAAGCCGTCCTTCAACTAGCTTGTTGGGAACACAAAGTTTCTCTTCAGTTGCAAACTCCACTCCATACATATATATGGGGAGGTACTAGCTCCAACTCGGTTTTACAGTGAAAACTGCAGGAACTTCAAACCGGCACTAGGAAACAGACTGAGAAACCAGAGTAAAAGTTTCTCCTGCAACCCTTTCCTTTGTGCTAGATGAACGAACGACTCTCCACATGCTCAGTTCTGAGAGATAAGTGTGTGTGAAAGCCGTCCTTCACCTAGCTTGTTGGGAACACAAAGTATCTCTTCAGTTGCAAACTCTACTCCATACATATATATGGGGAGGAACTAGCTCCAACACGGTTTTACAGTGAAAACTGCAGGAACTTCAAACCGGCACTAGGAAACAGTCTGAGAAACCAGAGTAAAAGGTTCTCCTGCAACCCGTTCCCTTTGTGATAGATGAACGAACTTCTTTCCACATGCACAGTTCTGAGAGATAAGTGTGTGTGAAAGCCGCCCTTCACCTAGCTTGTTGGGAACACAAAGCTTCTCTTCAGTTGCAAACTCCACTCCATACATATATATGGGTAGGTACTAGCTCCAACTCGGTTTTACAGTGAAAACTGCAGGAACTTCAAACCGGCACTAGGAAACAGACTGAGAAACCAGAGTAAAAGTTTCTCCTGCAACCCGTTATCTTTGTGCTAGATGAACGAACGTCTCTCCACATGCTCAGTTCTGAGAGATAATTGTGTGTGAAAGCCGTCCTTCACATAGCATGTTAGGAATACAAAGTTTCCCTTCAGTTGCAAACTCCACTCCATACATATATATGCGGAGGTATTAGCTCCAACACGGTTTTATAGTGAAAACTGCAGGAACTTCAAACCGGCACTAGGAAACAGACTGAGAAACCAGAGTAAAAGGTTCCGCTGCAACCCGTTCCCCTTGGGCTAGATGAACGGACGTCTCTCCACATGCTCACTTCTGAGAGATAAGTGTGTGTGAAAGCCGTCCTTCACCTAGCTTGTTGGGAACACAAAGTTTCTCTTCAGTTGCAAACTCCACTCCATACATATATATGGGGAGGAACTAGCTCCAACTCGGTTTTACAGTGAAAACTGCAGGAACTTCAAACCGGCACTAGGAAACAGACTGAGAAACCAGAGTAAAAGGTTCTCCTACAACCCGTTCCCGTTGTGCTAGATGAACGAACGTATCTCCACATACTCAGTTCTGAGAGATAAGTGTTTGTGAAAGCCGTCCTTCACCTAGCTTGTTGGGAACACAAAGTTTCTCTTCAGTTGCAAACTCCACTCCATACATATATATGCGGAGGTACTAGCTTCAACTCGGTTTTATAGTGAAAACTGCAGGAACTTCAAACCGGCACTAGGAAACAGACTGAGAAACCAAGGTAAAAGTTTCCCCTGCAACCCGTTCCCTTTGGGCTAGATGAACGAACGTCTCTCCACATGCTCAGTTCTGAGAGATAAGTGTGTGTGAAAGCCGTCCTTCACCTATCTTGTTGGGAACACAAAGTTTCTCTTCAGTTGCAAACTCCGCTCCATACATATATATGGGGAGGGAATAGCTCCAACACGGTTTTACAGTGAAAACTGCAGGAACTTCAAACCGGCACTAGGAAACAGTCTGAGAAACCAGAGTAAAAGTTTCTCCTGCAACCCGTTCCCTTTGTGCTAGATGAACGAACGTCTCTCCACATGCTCAGTTCTGAGAGATAAGTGTGTGTGAAAGCCGTCCTTCACCTAGCTTGTTGGGAACACAAAGTTTCTCTTCAGTTTCAAACTCCACTCGATACATATATATGGGGAGGTACTAGCTCCAACTCGGTTTTACAGTGAAAACTGCAGGAACTTCAAACCGTCACTAGGAAACAGACTGAGAAACCAGAGTAAAAGTTTCTCCTGCAAACCGTTCCGTTTGTGCTAGATGAACGAACGTCTCTCCACATGCTCAGTTCTGAGAGATAAGTGTGTGTGAAAGCCGTCCTTCACATAGCTTGTTGGGAACACAAAGTTTCTCTTCAGATGCAAACTCCACTCCATACATATATATGGGGAGGTACTAGCTCCAACTCGGTTTTACAGTGAAAACTGCAGGAACTTCAAACCGACAATAGGAAACAGACTAAGAAACCAGAGTTAAAGTTTCTCCTGCAACCCGTTCCCTTTGTCCTAGATGAACGAACGTCTCTCCACATGCTCAGTTCTGAGAGATAAGTGTGTGTGAAAGCCGTCCTTCACCTAGCTTGTTGGGAACGCAAAGTTTCTCTTCAGTTGCAAACTCCACTCCATACATATATATGAGGAGGTACTAGCTCCAACTCGGTTTTACAGTGAAAACTGCAGGAACTTCAAACCGGCACTAGGAAACAGACTGAGAAACCAGAGTAAAAATTTCTCCTGCAACCCATTCCTTTGTGCTAGATGAACGAACGGCTCTCCACATGCTCAGTTCTGAGAGATAAGTGTGTGTGAAAGCCGTCCTTCAACTCTCTTGTTGGGAACACAAAGTATCTCTTCAGTTGCAAACTCCACTCCATACATATATATGGGGAGGATCTAGCTCCAACACGGTTTTACAGTGAAAACTGCAGGAACTTCAAACCGGCACTAAGAAACAGACTGAGAACCCAGAGTAAAAGGTTCTCCTGCAACCCGTTCCTTTTGTGCTAGATGAACGAACGTCTCTCCACATGCTCAGTTCTGAGAGATAAGTGTGTGTGAAAGCCGTCCTTCACCTAGCTTGTTGGGGACACAAAGTTTCTCTTCAGTAGCAAACTCCACTCCATACATATATATGGGGAGGTACTAGCTCCAACTCGGTTTTACAGTGAAAACTGCAGGAACTTCAAACCGGCACTAGGAAACAGACTGAGAAACCAGAGTAAAAGTTTCTCCTGCAAACGGTTCCCTTTGTGCTAGATGAACGAACGTCTCTCCACATGCTCAGTTCTGAGAGATAAGTGTGTGTGAAAGCCGTCCTTCACCTAGCTTGTTAGGAATACAAAGTTTCTCTGCAGTTGCAAACTCCACTCCATACATATATATGCGGAGGTACTAGCTCCAACTTGGTGTTATAGTGAAAACTGCAGGAACTTCAAACAGGCACTAGGAAACAGACTGAGAAACCAGAGTAAAAGTTTCTCCTGCAACCCGTTCCCTTTGTGCTAGATGAACGAAAGTCTCTCCACATGCTCAGTTCTGAGAGATAACAGTGTGTGAAAGCCGTCCTTCACCTAGATTGTTGGGAAAACAAAGTTTCTCCTCAGTTGCAAACTCCACTCGATACATATATATGGGGAGGTACTAGCTCCAACTCGGTTTTACAGTGAAAACTGCAGGAACTTCAAACCGGCACTAGGAAACAGACTGAGAAACCAGAGTAAAAGTTTCTCCTGCAACCCGTTCCCTTTGTGCTAGATGAACGAACGACTCTCCACATGCTCAGTTCTGAGAGATAAGTGTGTGTGAAATCCGTACTTCACCTAGCTTGTTAGGAATACAAAGTTTCTCTTCAGTTGCAAACTCCACTCCATACATATATATGCGGAGGTACTAGCTCCAACTCGGTTTTACAGTGAAAACTGCAGGAACTTCAAACCGGCACTAGGAAACAGACTGAGAAACCAGAGTAAAAGTTTTTCCTGCAACCCGTTCCCTTTGTGCTAGATGAACGAACGTCTCTCCTCATGCTCAGTTCTGAGAGATAAGTGTGTGTGAAAGCCGTCCTTCACCTAGCTTGTTGGGAACACAAAGTTTCTCTTCAGTTGCAAACACCAGTCGATAAATATATATGGGGAGGTGCTAGCTCCAACTCGGTTTTACAGTGAAAACTGCAGGAACTTCAAACCGGCACTAGGAAACAGACTGAGAAACCAGAGTAAAAGTTTCTCCTGCAACACGTTCCTTTGTGCTAGATGAAAGAACGACTCTCCACATGCTCAGTTCTGAGAAAAAATTGTGTGTGAAAGCCGTCCATCACCTAGCTTGTTGGGAACACAAAGTATCTCTTCAGTTGCAACCTCCACTCCATTCATATATATGGGGTGTAACTAGCTCCAACTCGGTTTTACAGTGAAAACTGCAGGAACTTCAAACAGGCACTAGGAAACAGACTGAGAAACCAGAGTAAAAGGTTCTCCTGCAACCCGTTCCCTTTGTGCTAGATGAACGAACGTCTCTCCACATGCTCAGTTCTGAGAGATAAGTTTGTGTGAAAGCCGTCCTTCACCTAGCTTGTTGGGAACACAAAGTTTCTCTTATGTTACAAACTCCACTCGATACATATATATGGGGAGGTACTAGCTCCAACTCGGTTTTACAGTGAGAACTGCAGGAACTTCAAACCGGCACTAGGAAACAGACTGAGAAACCAGAGTAAAAGGTTCTCCTGCAACCCGTTCCCTTTGTGCTAGATGAACGAACGTCTCTCCACATGCTAATTTCTGAGAGATAATTGTGTGTGAAAGCCGTCCTTCACCTAGCTTGTTGGGAACACAAACTTTCTCTTCAGTTGCAAACTCCACTCCATACATATATAAGGGGAGGTAGTAGCACCAACTCGGTTTTACAGTGAAAACTGCAGGAAGTTCAAACCGACACTAGGAAACAGACTGAGAAACCAGAGTAAAAGTTTCTCCTGCAAACCGTTCCCTTTGTGCTAGATGAACGAACGTCTCTCCACATGCTCAGTTCTGAGAGATAAGTGTGTGTGAAAGCCGTCCTTCACCTAGCTTGTTGGGAACACAAAGTTTCTCTTCAGTTGCAAACTCCACTCCATACATATATATGGGGAGGAACTAGCTCCAACTCGGTTTTACAGTGAAAACTGCAGGAACTTCAAACCGGCACTAGGAAACAGACTGAGAAACCAGAGTTAAAGTTTCTCCTGCAACCCGTTCCCTTTGTGCTAGATGAACGAACGTCTCTCCACATGCTCAGTTCTGAGAGATAAGTGTGTGTGAAAGCCGTCCTTCACCTAGCTTGTTGGGAACGCAAAGTTTCTCTTCAGTTGCAAACTCCACTCCATACATATATATGGGGAGGTACTAGCTCCAACTCGGTTTTACAGTGAAAACTGCAGGAACTTCAAACCGGCACTAGGAAACAGACTGAGAAACCAGAGTAAAAATTTCTCCTGCAACCCATTCCTTTGTGCTAGATGAACGAACGACTCTCCACATGCTCAGTTCTGAGAGATAAGTGAGTGTGAAAGCCGTCCTTCACCTAGCTTGTTGGGAACACAAACTTTCTCTTCAGTTGCAAACTCCACTCCATACATATATATGGGGAGGTAGTAGCTCCAACTCGGTTTTACAGTGAAAATTGCAGGAAGTTCAAACCGACACTAGGAAACAGACTGAGAAACCAGAGTAAAAGTTTCTCCTACAACCCGTTCCCTTTGTGCTAGATGAACGAACGTCTCTCCACATGCTCAGTTCTGAGAGATAATTGTGTGTGAAAGCCTTCCTTCACCTAGCTTGTTAGGAATACAAAGTTTCTCTTCAGTTGCAAACTCCACTCCTTACATATATATGCGGAGGTACTAGCTCCAACTCGGTTTTATAGTGAAAACTGCAGGAACTTTAAACCGGCACTAGGAAACAGACTGAGAAACCAGAGTAAAAGTTTTCCCTGCAACCCGTTCCTTTTGGGCTAGATGAACGAACGTCTCTCCACATGCTCAGTTCTGAGAGATAAGTGTGTGTGAAAGCCGTACTTCACCTAGCTTGTTGGGAACACAAAGTTTCTCTTCAGTTGCAAACTCCGCTCCATACTTATATATGGGGAGGAACTAGCTCCAACACGGTTTTACAGTTAAAACTGCAGGAACTTCAAACCGGCACTAGGAAACAGACTGAGAAACCAGAGTAAAATGTTCTCCTGCAACCCGTTCCCTTTGTGCTAGATGAACGAACTTCTTTCCACATGCACAGTTCTGAGAGATAAGTGTGTGTGAAAGCCGTCCTTCACCTAGCTTGTTGGGAACACAAAGTTTCTCTTCATTTGCAAACTCCGCTCCATACATATATATGGGGAGGTACTAGCTCCAAATCAGTTTTACAGTGAAAACTGCAGGAACTTCATACCGGCACTAGGAAACAGACTGAGAAAACAGAGTAAAAATTTTCTCCTGCAACCCGTTCCCTTTGTGCTAGATGAACGAACGTCTTTCCACATGCTCAGTTCTGAGAGATAATTGTGTGTGAAAGCCGTCCTTCACCTAGCTAGTTGGCAACACAAAGTTTCTCTTCAGTTGCAAACTCCACTCCATACATATATATGGGGAGGAACTAGCTCCAACTCGGTTTTACAGTGAAAACTGCAGGAACTTCAAACCGGCACTAGGAAACAGACTGAGAACCCAGAGTAAAAGGTTCTCCTTAAATCCGTTCCTTTTGTGCTAGATGAACGAACGTCTCTCCACATGCTCAGTTCTGAGAGATAAGTGTGTGTGAAAGCCGTCCTTCACCTAGCTTGTAGGGAACACAAAGTTTCTCTTCAGTAGCAAACTCCACTGCATACATATATATGGGGAGGTACTAGCTCCAACTCGGTTTTACAGTGAAAACTGCAGGAACTTCAAACCGGCACTAGGAAACAGACTGAGAAACCAGAGTAAAAGTTTCTCCTGCAACCCGTTCCCTTTGTGCTAGATGAACGAACGTCTCTCCACATGCTCAGTTCTGAGAGATAAGTGTGTGTGAAAGCCGTCCTTCACCTAGCTTGTTAGGAATACAAAGTTTCTCTTCAGTTGCAAACTCCACTCCATACATATATATGCGGAGGTACAAGCTCCAACTCGGTTTTATAGTGAAAACTGCAGGAACTTCAAACCGGCACTAGGAAACAGACTGAGAAACCAGAGTAAAAGTTTCTCCTGCAACCCGTTCCCTTTGTGCTAGATGAACGAAAGTCCCTCCACATGCTCAGTTCTGAGAGATAGCTCTGTGTGAAAGCCGTGCTTCACCTCCATTGTTGGGAAAACAAAGTTTCTCCTCAGTTGCAAACTCCACTCCATACATATATATGGGGAGGTACTAGCTCCAACTCGGTTTTACAGTGAAATCTGCAGGAACTTCAAACCGGCACTAGGAAACAGACTGAGAAACCAGAGTAAAAGTTTCTCCTGCAACCCGTTCCTTTGTGCTAGATGAACGAACGACTCTCCACATGCTCTGTTCTGAGAGATAAGTGTGTGTGAAAGCCGTCCATCACCTAGCTTGTTGGGAACACAAAGTATCTCTTCAGTTGCAACCTCCCCTCCATGCATATATATGGGGAGGAAATAGCTCCAACTCGGTTTTACAGTGAAAACTGCAGGAACTTCAAACCGGCACTAGGAAACAGACTGAGAAACCAGAGTAAAAAGTTCTCCTGCAACCCGTTCCCTTTGTGCTAGATGAACGAACGTCTCTCCAAATGCTCAGTTCTGAGAGATAAGTGTGTGTGAAAGCCGTCCTTCACCTAGCTTGTTGGGAACACAAAGATTCTCTTAAGTTGCAAACTCCACTCGATACATATATATGGGGAGGTACTAGCTCCAACTCGGTTTTACAGTGAGAACTGCAGGAACTTCAAACCGGCACTAGGAAACAGACTGAGAAACCAGAGTAAAAGTTTCTCCTGCAACCCGTTCCCTTTGTGCTAGATGAACGAACGTCTCTCCACATGCTAAGTTCTGAGAGATAATTGTGTGTGAAAGCCGTCTTTCACCTAGCTTGTTGGGAACGCAAACTTTCTCTTCAGTTGCAAACTCCACTCCTTACATATATATGGGGAGGTAGTAGCTCCAACTCGGTTTTACAGTGAAAACTGCAGGAAGTTCAAACCGACACTAGGAAACAGACTGAGAAACCAGAGTAAAAGTTTCTCCTGAAACCCGTTCCATTTGTGCTAGATGAACGAAAGTCTCTCCACATGCTCAGTTCTGAGAGATAAGTGTGTGTGAAAGCCGTCCTTCACCTAGCTTTTTGGGAACACAAAGTTTCTCTTCAGTTGCAAACTCCACTCCATACATATATATGGGGAGGAACTAGCTCCAAATCGGTTTTACAGTGAAAACTGCAGGAACTTCAAACCGGCACTAGGAAACAGACTGAGAAACCAGAGTAAAAGGTTCTCCTGCATCCCGTTCCCTTTGTGCTAGATGAATTAATGTATTTCCACATGCTCAGTTCTGAGAGATAAGTGTGTGTGAAAGCCGTCCTTCACCTAGCTTGTTGGGAACACAAAGTTTCTCTTCAGTTGCAAACTCCACTCCATACATATATATGGGGAGGTACTAGCTCCAACTCGGTTTTACAGTGAAAACTGCAGGAACATCAAACCGGCACTAGGAAACAGACTGAGAAACCAGAGTAAAAGTTTCTCATACAACCCGTTCCATTTGTGCTAGATGAACGAACGTCTCTCCACATGCTCAGTTCTGAGAGATAATTGTGTGTGAAAGCCGTCCTTCACCTAGCTTGTTAGGAATACAAAGATTCTCTTCAGTTGCAAACTCCACTCCATATATATATATGCGGAGGTACTAGCCCCAACTCGGTTTTATAGTGAAAACTGCAGGAACTTCAAAAAGGCACTAGGAAACAGACTGAGAAACCAGAGTAAAAGTTTCCCCTGCAACCCGTTCCCTTTGGGCTAGATGAACGAACGTCTCTCCACATGCTCAGTTCTGAGAGATAAGTGTGTGTGAAAGCCGTCCTTCACCTAGCTTGTTGGGAACACAAAGTTTCTCTTCAGTTTCAAACTCCACTCGAATCATATATATGGGGAGGTACTAGCTTCAACTCGGTTTTACAGTGAAAACTGCAGGAACTTCAAACCGGCACTAGGAAACAGACTGAGAAACAAGAGTAAAAGTTTCTCCTGCAAACCGTTCCGTTTGTGCTAGATGAACGAACGTCTCTCCACATGCTCAGTTCTGAGAGATAAGTGTGTGTGAAAGCCGTCCTTCACATAGCTTGTTGGGAACACAAAGTTTCTCTTCAGATGCAAACTCCACTCCATACATATATATGGGGAGGTACTAGCTCCAACTCGGTTTTACAGTGAAAACTGCAGGAACTTCAAACCGACAATAGGAAACAGACTGAGAAACCAGAGTTATAGTTTCTCCTGCAAACCGTTCCCTTTGTCCTAGATGAACGAACGTCTCTCCACATGCTCAGTTCTGAGAGATAAGTGTGTGTGAAAGCCGTCCTTCACCTAGCTTGTTGGGAACGCAAAGTTTCTCTTCAGTTGCAAACTCCACTCCATACATATATATGGGGAGGTACTAGCTCCAACTCGGTTTTACAGTGAAAACTGCAGGAACTTCAAACCGGCACTAGGAAACAGACTGAGAAACCAGAGTAAAAATTTCTCATGCAACCCATTCCTTTGTGCTAGATGAACGAACATCTCTCCACATGCTCAGTTCTGAGAGATAAGTGTGTGTGAAAGCCGTCCTTCAACTATCTTGTTGGGAACACAAAGTATCTCTTCAGTTGCAAACTCCACTCCATACATATATATGGGGAGGATCTAGCTCCAACACGGTTTTACAGTGAAAACTGCAGGAACTTCAAACCGGCACTAAGAAACAGACTGAGAACCCAGAGTAAAAGGTTCTCCTGCAACCCGTTCCTTTTGTGCTAGATGAACGAACGTCTCTCCACATGCTCAGTTCTGAGAGATAAGTGTGTGTTAAAGCCGTCCTTCACCTAGCTTGTTAGGAATACAAAGTTTCTCTTCAGTTGCAAACTCCACTCCATACATATATATGCGGAGGTACTAGCTCCAAATCGGTTTTATAGTGAAAACTGCAGGAACTTCAAACCGGCACTAGGAAACAGACTGAGAAACCAGAGTAAAAGTTTCTCCTGCAACCCGTTCCCTTTGTGCTAGATGAACGAACGTCTCTCCACATGCTCAGTTCTGAGAGATAAGTGTGTGTGAAAGCCGTCCTTCAACTAGCTTGTTGGGAACACAAAGTTTCTCTTCAGTTGCAAACTCCACTCCATAAATGTATATGGGGAGGTACTAGCTCCAACTCGGTTTTACAGTGAAAACTGCAGGAACTTCAAACCGGCACTAGGAAACATACTGAGAAACCAGAGTAAAAGTTTCTCCTGCAACCCGTTCCCTTTGTGCTAGATGAACGAACGTCTCTCCACATGCTAGATTCTGAGAGATAAATGTGTGTGAAAGCCGTCCTTCACCTAGCTTGTTGGGAACACAAAGTTCTCTTCAGTTGCATACTCCACTCCATACATATATATGGGGAGGAACTAGCTCCAACTCGGTTTTACAGTGAAAACTGCAGGAACTTCAAACCGGCACTAGGAAACAGTCTGAGAAACCAGAGTAAAAGTTTCTCCTGCAACACGTTCCCTTTGTGCTAGATGAACGAACGTCTCTCCACATGCTCAGTTCTGACAGATAAGTGTGTGTGAAAGCCGTCCTTCACCTAGCTTGTTGGGAACACAAAGTTTCTCTTCATTTTCAAACTCCACTCGATACATATATATGGGGAGGTACAAGCTCCACCTCGGTTTTACAGTGAAAACTGCAGGAACTTCAAACCGGCACTAAGAAACAGACTGAGAAACCAGAGTAAAAGTTTCTCCTGCAAACCGTTCCGTTTGTGCTAGATGAACGAACGTCTCTCCACATGCTCAGTTCTGAGAGATAAGTGTGTGTGAAAGCCGTCTTTCACCTAGCTTGTTGGGAACACAAAGATTCTCTTAAGTTGCAAACTCCACTCGATACATATATATGGGGAGGTACTAGCTCCAACTCGGTTTTACAGTGAGAACTGCAGGAACTTCAAACCGGCACTAGGAAACAGACTGAGAAACCAGAGTAAATTTTCTCCTGCAACCCGTTCCTTTGTGCTAAATGAACGAACGACTCTCAACATGCTCAGTTCTGAGAGATAAGTGTGTGTGAAAGCCGTACTTCACCTAGCTTGTTAGGAATACAAAGTTTCTCTTCAGTTGCAAACTCCACTCCATACATATATATGCGGAGGTACTAGCTCCAACTCGGTTTTACAGTGAAAACTGCAGGAACTTCAAACCAGCACTAGGAAACAGACTGAGAAACCAGAGTAAAAGTTTCTCCTGCATCCCGTTCCCTTTGTGCTAGATGAACGAACGTCTCTCCACATGCTCAGTTCTGAGAGATAAGTGTGTGTGAAAGCCGTCCTTCACCTAGCTTGTTGGGAACACAAAGCTTCTCTTCAGTTGCAAACTCCACTCCATACATATATATGGGTAGGTACTAGCTCCAACTCGGTTTTACAGTGAAAACTGCAGGAACTTCAAACCGGCACTAGGAAACAGACTGAGAAACCAGAGTAAAAGTTTCTCCTGCAACCCGTTACCTTTGTGCTAGATGAACGAACGTCTCTCCACATGCTCAGTTCTGAGACATAATTGTGTGTGAAAGCCGTCCTTCACCTAGCATGTTAGGAATACAAAGTTTCCCTTCAGCTGCAAACTCCACTCCATACATATATATGCGGAGGTACTAGCTCCAACACGTTTTTATAGTGAAAACTGCAGGAACTTCAAACCGGCACTAGGAAACAGACTGAGAAACCAGAGTAAAAGGTTCCCCTGCAACCCGTTCCCTTTGGGCTTGATGAACGGACGTCTCTCCATATGCTCAGTTCTGAGAGATAAGTGTGTGTGAAAGCCGTCCTTCACCTAGCTTGTTGGGAACACAAAGTTTCTCTTCAGTTGCAAACTCCACTCCATACATATATATGGGGAGGAACTAGTTCCAACTCGGTTTTACAGTGAAAACTGCAGGAACTTCAAACCGGCACTAGGAAACAGACTGAGAAACCAGAGTAAAAGGTTCTCCTGCAACCCGTTCCCTTTGTGCTAGATGAACGAACGTATCTCCACATACTCAGTTCTGAGAGATAAGTGTGTGTGAAAGCCGTCCTTCACCTAGCTTGTTGGGAACACAAAGTTTCTTTTCAGTTGCAAACCCCACTCCATACATATTTATGGGGAGGTACTAGCTCCAACTCGGTTTTACAGTGAAAACTGCAGGAACTTCAAACCGGCACTAGGAAACAGACTGAGAAACCAGAGTAAAATATTCTCCTGCAACCCGTTCCTTTGTGCTAGATGAACGAACGTCTCTCCTCATGCTCAATTCTGAGAGATAAGTTTGTGTGAAAGTCGTACTTCACCAAGCTTGTTTGGAACACCAAGATTCTCTTTAGTTGCAAACTCCACTCCATACATATATATGGGGTGGAACTAGCTCCAACTCGGTTTAACAAGTGAAAACTGCAGGAACTTCAAACCGGCACTAGGAAACAGACTGAGAAACCAGAGTAAAAGGTTCTCCTGCAACCCGTTCCCTTTGTGCTAGATGAAAGAACGTCTCTCCACATGCTCAGTTCTGAGAGATAAGTTTTTGTGAAAGCCGTTCTTCACCTAGCTTGTTGGGAACACAAAGTTTCTCTTCAGTTGCAAACACCACTCGATACATATATATGGGGAGGTACAAGCTCAACTCGGTTTTACAGTGAAAACTGCAGGAACTTCAAACCGGCACTAGGAAACAGACTGAGTAACCAGAGTAAAACTTTCTCCTGCAATCCTTTCCCTTTGTGCTAGATGAACGAACGACTCTCCACATGCTCATTTCTGAGAGATAAGTGTGTGTGAAAGCCGTCCTTCTCCTAGCTTGTTAGGAATACAAAGTTTCTCTTCAGTTGCAAACTCCACTCCATACATATATATGCGGAGGTACTAGCTCCAACTCGGTTTTATAGTGAAAACTGCTGGAACTTCAAACCGTCACTAGGAAAAGACCGAGAAACCAGAGTAAAAGTTTCTCCTGCAACCCGTTCCCTTTGTGCTAGATGAACGAACGTCTCTCCACATGCTCAGTTCTGAGAGATAAGTGTGTGTGAAAGCCGTCCTTCACCTAGCTTGTTGGGAACACAAAGTTTCTCTTCAGTTGCAAACTCCACTCCATACATATATATGGGGAGGTACTAGCTCCAACTCGGTTTTACAGTGAAACGGCAGGAACTTCAAACCGGCACTAGGAAACAGACTGAGAAACCAGAGTAAAAGTTTCTCTGCAACCCGTTCCCTTTGTGCTAGATGAACGAACATCTCTCCACATGCTCAGTTCTGAGAGATAAGTGTGTGTGAAAGCCGTCCTTCACCTAGCTTGTTGGGAACAAAAAGTTTCTCTTCAGTTGAAAACTCCACTCGATACATATATATGGGGAGGTACTAGCTCCAACTCGGTTTTACAGTGAGAACTGCAGGAACTTCAACCCGGCACTAGGAAACAGACTGAGAAAGCTGAGTAAAAGTTTCTCCTGCAAACCATTCCATTTGTGCTAGATGAACGAACGTCTCTCCACATGCTAAGTTCTGAGAGATAATTGTGTGTGAAAGCCGTCCTTCACCTAGCTTGTTAGGAATACAAAGTTTCTCTTCAGTTGCAAACTCCAATTCATACATATATATGCGGATGTACTAGCTCCAACTCGGTTTTACAGTGAAAACTGCAGGAACTTCAAACCGGCACTAGGAAACAGACTGAGAAACCAGAGTAAAAGTTTCTCCTGCAACCCGTTCCCTTTGTGCTAGATGAACGAACGTCTCTCCACATGCTCAGTTCTGAGAGATAAGTGTGTGTGAAAGCCGTCCTTCAACTAGCTTGTTGGGAACACAAAGTTTCTCTTCAGTTGCAAACTCCACTCCATACATATATATGGGGAGGTACTAGCTCCAACTCGGTTTTACAGTGAAAACTGCAGGAACTTCAAACCGGCACTAGGAAACAGACTGAGAAACCAGAGTAAAAGTTTCTCCTGCAACCCTTTCCTTTGTGCTAGATGAACGAACGACTCTCCACATGCTCAGTTCTGAGAGATAAGTGTGTGTGAAAGCCGTCCTTCACCTAGCTTGTTGGGAACACAAAGTATCTCTTCAGTTGCAAACTCTACTCCATACATATATATGGGGAGGAACGAGCTCCAACACGGTTTTACAGTGAAAACTGCAGGAACTTCAAACCGGCACTAGGAAACAGTCTGAGAAACCAGAGTAAAAGGTTCTCCTGCAACCCGTTCCCTTTGTGATAGATGAACGAACTTCTTTCCACATGCACAGTTCTGAGAGATAAGTGTGTGTGAAAGCCGCCCTTCACCTAGCTTGTTGGGAACACAAAGCTTCTCTTCAGTTGCAAACTCCACTCCATACATATATATGGGTAGGTACTAGCTCCAACTCGGTTTTACAGTGAAAACTGCAGGAACTTCAAACCGGCACTAGGAAACAGACTGAGAAACCAGAGTAAAAGTTTCTCCTGCAACCCGTTATCTTTGTGCTAGATGAACGAACGTCTCTCCACATGCTCAGTTCTGAGAGATAATTGTGTGTGAAAGCCGTCCTTCACATAGCATGTTAGGAATACAAAGTTTCCCTTCAGTTGCAAACTCCACTCCATACATATATATGCGGAGGTACTAGCTCCAACACGGTTTTATAGTGAAAACTGCAGGAACTTCAAACCGGCACTAGGAAACAGACTGAGAAACCAGAGTAAAAGGTTCCGCTGCAACCCGTTCCCTTTGGGCTAGATGAACGGACGTCTCTCCACATGCTCACTTCTGAGAGATAAGTGTGTGTGAAAGCCGTCCTTCACCTAGCTTGTTGGGAACACAAAGTTTCTCTTCAGTTGCAAACTCCACTCCATACATATATATGGGGAGGAACTAGCTCCAACTCGGTTTTACAGTGAAAACTGCAGGAACTTCAAACCGGCACTAGGAAACAGACTGAGAAACCAGAGTAAAAGGTTCTCCTACAACCCGTTCCCGTTGTGCTAGATGAACGAACGTATCTCCACATACTCAGTTCTGAGAGATAAGTGTTTGTGAAAGCCGTCCTTCACCTAGCTTGTTGGGAACACAAAGTTTCTCTTCAGTTGCAAACTCCACTCCATACATATATATGCGGAGGTACTAGCTTCAACTCGGTTTTATAGTGAAAACTGCAGGAACTTCAAACCGGCACTAGGAAACAGACTGAGAAACCAAGGTAAAAGTTTCCCCTGCAACCCGTTCCCTTTGGGCTAGATGAACGAACGTCTCTCCACATGCTCAGTTCTGAGAGATAAGTGTGTGTGAAAGCCGTCCTTCACCTATCTTGTTGGGAACACAAAGTTTCTCTTCAGTTGCAAACTCCGCTCCATACATATATATGGGGAGGGAATAGCTCCAACACGGTTTTACAGTGAAAACTGCAGGAACTTCAAACCGGCACTAGGAAACAGTCTGAGAAACCAGAGTAAAAGTTTCTCCTGCAACCCGTTCCCTTTGTGCTAGATGAACGAACGTCTCTCCACATGCTCAGTTCTGAGAGATAAGTGTGTGTGAAAGCCGTCCTTCACCTAGCTTGTTGGGAACACAAAGTTTCTCTTCAGTTTCAAACTCCACTCGATACATATATATGGGGAGGTACTAGCTCCAACTCGGTTTTACAGTGAAAACTGCAGGAACTTCAAACCGTCACTAGGAAACAGACTGAGAAACCAGAGTAAAAGTTTCTCCTGCAAACCGTTCCGTTTGTGCTAGATGAACGAACGTCTCTCCACATGCTCAGTTCTGAGAGATAAGTGTGTGTGAAAGCCGTCCTTCACATAGCTTGTTGGGAACACAAAGTTTCTCTTCAGATGCAAACTCCACTCCATACATATATATGGGGAGGTACTAGCTCCAACTCGGTTTTACAGTGAAAACTGCAGGAACTTCAAACCGACAATAGGAAACAGACTAAGAAACCAGAGTTAAAGTTTCTCCTGCAACCCGTTCCCTTTGTCCTAGATGAACGAACGTCTCTCCACATGCTCAGTTCTGAGAGATAAGTGTGTGTGAAAGCCGTCCTTCACCTAGCTTGTTGGGAACGCAAAGTTTCTCTTCAGTTGCAAACTCCACTCCATACATATATATGAGGAGGTACTAGCTCCAACTCGGTTTTACAGTGAAAACTGCAGGAAATTCAAACCGGCACTAGGAAACAGACTGAGAAACCAGAGTAAAAATTTCTCCTGCAACCCATTCCTTTGTGCTAGATGAACGAACGGCTCTCCACATGCTCAGTTCTGAGAGATAAGTGTGTGTGAAAGCCGTCCTTCAACTCTCTTGTTGGGAACACAAAGTATCTCTTCAGTTGCAAACTCCACTCCATACATATATATGGGGAGGATCTAGCTCCAACACGGTTTTACAGTGAAAACTGCAGGAACTTCAAACCGGCACTAAGAAACAGACTGAGAACCCAGAGTAAAAGGTTCTCCTGCAACCCGTTCTTTTTGTGCTAGATGAACGAACGTCTCTCCACATGCTCAGTTCTGAGAGATAAGTGTGTGTGAAAGCCGTCCTTCACCTAGCTTGTTGGGGACACAAAGTTTCTCTTCAGTAGCAAACTCCACTCCATACATATATATGGGGAGGTACTAGCTCCAACTCGGTTTTACAGTGAAAACTGCAGGAACTTCAAACCGGCACTAGGAAACAGACTGAGAAACCAGAGTAAAAGTTTCTCCTGCAAACGGTTCCCTTTGTGCTAGATGAACGAACGTCTCTCCACATGCTCAGTTCTGAGAGATAAGTGTGTGTGAAAGCCGTCCTTCACCTAGCTTGTTAGGAATACAAAGTTTCTCTGCAGTTGCAAACTCCACTCCATACATATATATGCGGAGGTACTAGCTCCAACTTGGTGTTATAGTGAAAACTGCAGGAACTTCAAACAGGCACTAGGAAACAGACTGAGAAACCAGAGTAAAAGTTTCTCCTGCAACCCGTTCCCTTTGTGCTAGATGAACGAAAGTCTCTCCACATGCTCAGTTCTGAGAGATAACAGTGTGTGAAAGCCGTCCTTCACCTAGATTGTTGGGAAAACAAAGTTTCTCCTCAGTTGCAAACTCCACTCGATACATATATATGGGGAGGTACTAGCTCCAACTCGGTTTTACAGTGAAAACTGCAGGAACTTCAAACCGGCACTAGGAAACAGACTGAGAAACCAGAGTAAAAGTTTCTCCTGCAACCCGTTCCCTTTGTGCTAGATGAACGAACGACTCTCCACATGCTCAGTTCTGAGAGATAAGTGTGTGTGAAATCCGTACTTCACCTAGCTTGTTAGGAATACAAAGTTTCTCTTCAGTTGCAAACTCCACTCCATACATATATATGCGGAGGTACTAGCTCCAACTCGGTTTTACAGTGAAAACTGCAGGAACTTCAAACCGGCACTAGGAAACAGACTGAGAAACCAGAGTAAAAGTTTCTCCTGCAACCCGTTCCCTTTGTGCTAGATGAACGAACGTCTCTCCACATGCTCAGTTCTGAGAGATAAGTGTGTGTGAAAGCCGTCCTTCACCTAGCTTGTTGGGAACACAAAGTTTCTCTTCAGTTGCAAACACCAGTCGATAAATATATATGGGGAGGTGCTAGCTCCAACTCGGTTTTACAGTGAAAACTGCAGGAACTTCAAACCGGCACTAGGAAACAGACTGAGAAACCAGAGTAAAAGTTTCTCCTGCAACACGTTCCTTTGTGCTAGATGAAAGAACGACTCTCCACATGCTCAGTTCTGAGAAAAAATTGTGTGTGAAAGCCGTCCATCACCTAGCTTGTTGGGAACACAAAGTATCTCTTCAGTTGCAACCTCCACTCCATTCATATATATGGGGTGTAACTAGCTCCAACTCGGTTTTACAGTGAAAACTGCAGGAACTTCAAACAGGCACTAGGAAACAGACTGAGAAACCAGAGTAAAAGGTTCTCCTGCAACCCGTTCCCTTTGTGCTAGATGAACGAACGTCTCTCCACATGCTCAGTTCTGAGAGATAAGTTTGTGTGAAAGCCGTCCTTCACCTAGCTTGTTGGGAACACAAAGTTTCTCTTATGTTACAAACTCCACTCGATACATATATATGGGGAGGTACTAGCTCCAACTCGGTTTTACAGTGAGAACTGCAGGAACTTCAAACCGGCACTAGGAAACAGACTGAGAAACCAGAGTAAAAGGTTCTCCTGCAACCCGTTCCCTTTGTGCTAGATGAACGAACGTCTCTCCACATGCTAATTTCTGAGAGATAATTGTGTGTGAAAGCCGTCCTTCACCTAGCTTGTTGGGAACACAAACTTTCTCTTCAGTTGCAAACTCCACTCCATACATATATAAGGGGAGGTAGTAGCACCAACTCGGTTTTACAGTGAAAACTGCAGGAAGTTCAAACCGACACTAGGAAACAGACTGAGAAACCAGAGTAAAAGTTTCTCCTGCAAACCGTTCCCTTTGTGCTAGATGAACGAACGTCTCTCCACATGCTCAGTTCTGAGAGATAAGTGTGTGTGAAAGCCGTCCTTCACCTAGCTTGTTGGGAACACAAAGTTTCTCTTCAGTTGCAAACTCCACTCCATACATATATATGGGGAGGAACTAGCTCCAACTCGGTTTTACAGTGAAAACTGCAGGAACTTCAAACCGGCACTAGGAAACAGACTGAGAAACCAGAGTTAAAGTTTCTCCTGCAACCCGTTCCCTTTGTGCTAGATGAACGAACGTCTCTCCACATGCTCAGTTCTGAGAGATAAGTGTGTGTGAAAGCCGTCCTTCACCTAGCTTGTTGGGAACGCAAAGTTTCTCTTCAGTTGCAAACTCCACTCCATACATATATATGGGGAGGTACTAGCTCCAACTCGGTTTTACAGTGAAAACTGCAGGAACTTCAAACCGGCACTAGGAAACAGACTGAGAAACCAGAGTAAAAATTTCTCCTGCAACCCATTCCTTTGTGCTAGATGAACGAACGACTCTCCACATGCTCAGTTCTGAGAGATAAGTGAGTGTGAAAGCCGTCCTTCACCTAGCTTGTTGGGAACACAAACTTTCTCTTCAGTTGCAAACTCCACTCCATACATATATATGGGGAGGTAGTAGCTCCAACTCGGTTTTACAGTGAAAATTGCAGGAAGTTCAAACCGACACTAGGAAACAGACTGAGAAACCAGAGTAAAAGTTTCTCCTACAACCGGTTCCCTTTGTGCTAGATGAACGAACGTCTCTCCACATGCTCAGTTCTGAGAGATAATTGTGTGTGAAAGCCTTCCTTCACCTAGCTTGTTAGGAATACAAAGTTTCTCTTCAGTTGCAAACTCCACTCCTTACATATATATGCGGAGGTACTAGCTCCAACTCGGTTTTATAGTGAAAACTGCAGGAACTTTAAACCGGCACTAGGAAACAGACTGAGAAACCAGAGTAAAAGTTTTCCCTGCAACCCGTTCCTTTTGGGCTAGATGAACGAACGTCTCTCCACATGCTCAGTTCTGAGAGATAAGTGTGTGTGAAAGCCGTACTTCACCTAGCTTGTTGGGAACACAAAGTTTCTCTTCAGTTGCAAACTCCGCTCCATACTTATATATGGGGAGGAACTAGCTCCAACACGGTTTTACAGTTAAAACTGCAGGAACTTCAAACCGGCACTAGGAAACAGACTGAGAAACCAGAGTAAAATGTTCTCCTGCAACCCGTTCCCTTTGTGCTAGATGAACGAACTTCTTTCCACATGCACAGTTCTGAGAGATAAGTGTGTGTGAAAGCCGTCCTTCACCTAGCTTGTTGGGAACACAAAGTTTCTCTTCATTTGCAAACTCCGCTCCATACATATATATGGGGAGGTACTAGCTCCAAATCAGTTTTACAGTGAAAACTGCAGGAACTTCATACCGGCACTAGGAAACAGACTGAGAAAACAGAGTAAAAATTTTCTCCTGCAACCCGTTCCCTTTGTGCTAGATGAACGAACGTCTTTCCACATGCTCAGTTCTGAGAGATAATTGTGTGTGAAAGCCGTCCTTCACCTAGCTAGTTGGCAACACAAAGTTTCTCTTCAGTTGCAAACTCCACTCCATACATATATATGGGGAGGAACTAGCTCCAACTCGGTTTTACAGTGAAAACTGCAGGAACTTCAAACCGGCACTAGGAAACAGACTGAGAAACCAGAGTAAAAGGTTCTCCTGCAACCCGTTCCCTTTGTGCTAGATGAACGAACGTCTCTCCACATGCTCAGTTCTGAGAGATAAGTGTGTGTGAAAGCCGTCCTTCACCTATCTTGTTGGGAACACAAAGTTTCTCTTCAGTTGCAAACTCCACTCCATACATATTTATGGGGAGGTACTAGCTCCAACTCGGTTTTACAGTGAAAAATGCAGGAACTTCAAACCGGCACTAGGAAACAGACTGAGAAACCAGAGTAAAAGTTTCTCCTGCAACCCGTTCCCTTTGTGCTAGATGAACGAACGTCTCTCCACATGCTCAGTTCTGAGAGATAATTGTGTGTGAAAGCCGTCCTTCACCTAGCTTGTTAGGAATACAAAGTTTCTCTTCAGTTGCAAACTCCACTCCATACATATATATGCGGAGGTACTAGCTCCAACTCGGTTTTATAGTGAAAACTGCAGGAACTTCAAACCGGCACTAGGAAACAGAGTGAGAAACCAGAGTAAAAGTTTCCCCTGCAACCCGTTCCCTTTGGGCTAAATGAACGAACGTCTCTCCACATGCTCAGTTCTAAGAGATGTGTGTGTGAAAGCCGTCCTTCACCTAGCTTGTTGGGAACACAAAGTTTCTCTTCAGTTGCAAACTCCGCTCCATACATATATATGGGGAGGAACTAGCTCCAACACGGTTTAACAGTGAAAACTGCAGGAACTTCAAACCGGCACTAGGAAACAGACTGAGAAACAAGAGTAAAAGTTTCTCATGCAACCCGTTCCCTTTGTGCTAGATGAACGAACGACTCTCCACATGCTCAGTTCTGAGAGATAAGTGTGTGTGAAAGCCGTCCTTCACCTAGCTTGTTGGGAACACAAAGTTTCTCTTCAGTTGCAAACTCCAATCTATACATATTTTTGGGGAGGTACAAGCTCCAACTCGGTTTTACAGTGAAAACTGCAGGAACTTCAAACCGGCACTAGGAAACAGACTGAGAAACCAGAGTAAATGTTTCTCCTGCAACCTGTTCCCTTTGTGCTAGATGAATGAACGACTCTCCACATGCTCAGTTCTGAGAGATAATTGTGTGTGAAAGCCGTCCTTCACCTAGCTTGTTGGGAACACAAACTTACTCTTCAGTTGCAAACTCCACTCCATACATATATATGGGGAGGTAGTAGCTCCAACACGGTTTTACAGTGAAAACTTCAGGAAGTTCAAACCGACACTAGGAAACAGACTGAGAAACCAGAGTAAAAGTTTCTCCTGCAACCCGTTCCCTTTGTGCTAGATGAACGAACGTCTCTCCACATGCTCAGTTCTGAGAGATAAGTGTGTGTGAAAGCCGTCCTTCACCAAGCTTGTTGTGAACACAAAGTTTCTCTTCATTTGCAAACTCCACTCCATAAATATATATGGGGAGGAACTAGCTCCAACTCGGTTTTACAGTGAAAACTGCAGGAACTTCAAACCGGCACTAGGAAACAGACTGAGAATCCAGAGTAAAAGTTTCTCCTGCATCCCGTTCCCTTTGTGCTAGATGAACGAACGTATCTCCACATGCTCAGTTCTGAGAGATAAGTGTGTGTGAAAGCCGTCCTTCACCTATCTTGTTGGGAACACAAAGTTTCTCTTCAGTTGCAAACTCCACTCCATACATATTTATGGGGAGGTACTAGCTCCAAATCGGTTTTACAGTGAAAACTGCAGGAACTTCAAACCGACACTTGGAAACAGACTGAGAAACCAGAGTAAAAGTTTCCCCTGCAACCCGTTCCCTTTGGGCTAGATGAACGAACGTCTCTCCACATGCTCAGTTCTGAGAGGTATGTGTGTGTGAAAGCCTTACTTCACCTAGCTTGTTGGGAACACAAAGTTTCTCTTCAGTTGCAAACTCCACTCCATACATATATATGGGGAGGAACTAGCTCCAACTCGGTTTTACAGTGAAAACTGCAGGAACTTCAAACCGGCACTAGGAAACAGACTGGGAAACCAGAGTAAAAGTTTCTCCTGCAACCCGTTCCCTTTGTGCTAGATGAACAAACGTATCCCCACATGCTCATTTCTGAGAGATAAGTGTGTGTGAAAGCCGTACTTCACCTAGCTTGTTGGGAACACAAAGGTTCTCTTCAGTTGCAAACTCCACTCCATACATATTTATGGGGAGGTACTAGCTCCACCTCGGTTTTACAGTGAAAACTGCAGGAACTTCAAACCGGCACTAGGAAACAGACTGAAAATCCAGAGTAAAAGTTTCTCCTGCAACGCGTTCCCTTTGTGCTAGATGAACGAACGACTCTCCACATGCTCAGTTCTGAGAGATAAGTGTGTGTGAAAGCCGTCCTTCACCTATCTTGTTAGGAATACAAAGTTTTTATTCAGTTGCAAACTCCACTCCATACATATATATGGGGAGGTACTAGCTCCAACTCGGTTTTATAGTGAAAACTGCAGGAACTTCAAACCGGCACTAGGAAACAGACTGAGAAACCAGAGTAAAATGTTCTCCTGCAACCCGTTCCCTTTGTGCTAGATGAACGAACGTCTCTCCACATGCTCAGTTCTGAGAGATAAGTGTGTGTGAAAGTCGTACTTCACCAAGCTTGTTGGGAACACAAAGTTTCTCTTCAGTTGCAAACTCCACTCCATACATATATATGGGGAGGAACTAGCTCCAACTCGGTTTTACAGTGAAAAGTGCAGGAACTTCAAACCGGCACTAGGAAACAGACTGAGAAACCAGAGTAAAAGGTTCTCCTGCAACCCGTTCCCTTTGTGCTAGATGAACGAACGTCTCTCCACATGCTCAATTCTGAGAGATAAGTGTGTGTGAAAGTCGTACTTCACCAAGCTTGTTTGGAACACAAAGTTTCTCTTCAGTTGCAAACTCCACTCCATACATATATATGGGGAGGAACTAGCTCCAACTCGGTTTTACAGTGAAAACTGCAGGAACTTCAAACCGGCACTAGGAAACAGACTGAGAATCCAGAGTAAAAGTTTCTCCTGCATCCCGTTCCCTTTGTGCTAGATGAAAGAACGTATCTCCACATGCTCAGTTCTGAGAGATAAGTGTGTGTGAAAGCCGTCCTTCACCTAGGTTGTTTGGAACACAAAGTTTCTCTTCAGTTGCAAACTCCACTCCATACATATTTATCGGGAGGTACTAGGTCCAAATCGGTTTTACAGTGAAAACTGCAGGAACTTCAAACCGGCACTAGGAAACAGACTGAGAAACCAGAGTAAAAGTTTCTCCTACAACCCGTTCCCTTTGTGCTAGATGAACGAACGTCTCTCCACATGCTCAGTTCTGAGAGATAATTGTGTGTGAAAGCCGTCCTTCACCTAGCTTGTTAGGAATACAAAGATTCTCTTCAGTTGCAAACTCCACTCCATATATATATATGCGGAGGTACTAGCTCCAACACGGTTTTATAGTGAAAACTGCAGGAACTTCAAACCGACACTTGGAAACAGACTGAGAAACCAGAGTAAAAGTTTCCCCTGCAACCCGTTCCCTTTGGGCTAGATGAACGAACGTCTCTCCACATGCTGAGTTCTGAGAGATATGTGTGTGTGAAAGCCGTCCTTCACCTAGCTTGTTGGGAACACAAAGTTTCTCTTCAGTTGCAAACTCCACTCCATACATATATATGGGGAGGAACTAGCTCCAACTCGGTTTTACAGTGAAAACTGCAGGAACTTCAAACCGGCACTAGGAAACAGACTGAGAAACCAGAGTAAAAGTTTCTCCTGCAACCCGTTCCCTTTGTGCTAGATGAACGAACGTATCTCCACATGCTCATTTCTGAGAGATAAGTGTGTGTGAAAGCCGTACTTCACCTAGCTTGTTGGGAACACAAAGTTTCTCTTCAGTTGCAAACTCCGCTCCATACATATATATGGGGAGGTACTAGCTCCACCTCGGTTTTACAGTGAAAACTGCAGGAACTTCAAACCGGCACTAGGAAACAGACTGAGAATCCAGAGTAAAAGTTTCTCCTGCATCCCGTTCCCTTTGTGCTAGATGAACGAACGTCTCTCCACATGCTCAGTTCTGAGAGATAAGTGTGTGTGAAAGTCATACTTCACCAAGCTTGTTGGGAACACAAAGTTTCTCTTCAGTTGCAAACTCCACTCCATACATATATATGGGGAGGAACTAGCTCCAACTCGGTTTTACAGTGAAAAGTGCAGGAACTTCAAACCGGCACTAGGAAACAGACTGAGAAACCAGAGTAAAAGGTTCTCCTGCAACCCGTTCCCTTTGTGCTAGATGAACGAACGTCTCTCCACATGCTCAATTCTGAGAGATAAGTGTGTGTGAAAGTCGTACTTCACCAAGCTTGTTTGGAACACAAAGTATCTCTTCAGTTGCAAACTCCACTCCATACATATATATGGGGAGGAACTAGCTCCAACTCGGTTTTACAGTGAAAACTGCAGGAACTTCAAACCGGCACTAGGAAACAGACTGAGATTCCAGAGTAAAAGTTTCTCCTGCATCCCGTTCCCTTTGTGCTAGATGAAAGAACGTATCTCCACATGCTCAGTTCTGAGAGATAAGTGTGTGTGAAAGCCGTCCTTCACCTAGGTTGTTTGGAACACAAAGTTTCTCTTCAGTTGCAAACTCCACTCCATACATATTTATCGGGAGGTACTAGGTCCAAATCGGTTTTACAGTGAAAACTGCAGGAACTTCAAACCGGCACTAGGAAACAGACTGAGAAACCAGAGTAAAAGTTTCTCCTACAACCCGTTCCCTTTGTGCTAGATGAACGAACGTCTCTCCACATGCTCAGTTCTGAGAGATAATTGTGTGTGAAAGCCGTCCTTCACCTAGCTTGTTAGGAATACAAAGATTCTCTTCAGTTGCAAACTCCACTCCATATATATATAAGCGGAGGTACTAGCTCCAACACGGTTTTATAGTGAAAACTGCAGGAACTTCAAACCGACACTTGGAAACAGACTGAGAAACCAGAGTAAAAGTTTCCCCTGCAACCCGTTCCCTTTGGGCTAGATGAACGAACGTCTCTCCACATGCTGAGTTCTGAGAGATATGTGTGTGTGAAAGCCGTCCTTCACCTAGCTTGTTGGGAACACAAAGTTTCTCTTCAGTTGCAAACTCCACTCCATACATATATATGGGGAGGAACTAGCTCCAACTCGGTTTTACAGTGAAAACTGCAGGAACTTCAAACCGGCACTAGGAAACAGACTGAGAAACCAGAGTAAAAGTTTCTCCTGCAACCCGTTCCCTTTGTGCTAGATGAACGAACGTATCTCCACATGCTCATTTCTGAGAGATAAGTGTGTGTGAAAGCCGTACTTCACCTAGCTCGTTGGGAACACAAAGTTTCTCTTCAGTTGCAAACTCCGCTCCATACATATATATGGGGAGGTACTAGCTCCACCTCGGTTTTACAGTGAAAACTGCAGGAACTTCAAACCGGCACTAGGAAACAGACTGAGAATCCAGAGTAAAAGTTTCTCCTGCATCCCGTTCCCTTTGTGCTAGATGAACGAACGTATCTCCACATGCTCAGTTCTGAGAGATAAGTGTGTGTGAAAGCCGTCCTTCAACTAGCTTGTTGGGAACACAAAGTTTCTCTTCAGTTGCAAACTCCACTCCATACATATTTATGGGGAGGTACTAGCTCCAAATCGGTTTTACAGTGAAAACTGCAGGAACTTCAAACCGGCACTAGGAAACAGACTGAGAAACCAGAGTAAAAGTTTCTCCTACAACCCGTTCCCTTTGTGCTAGATGAACGAACGTCTCTCCACATGCTCAGTTCTGAGAGATAATTGTGTGTGAAAGCCGTCCTTCACCTAGCTTGTTAGGAATACCAAGATTCTCTTCAGTTGCAAACTCCACTCCATATATATATATGCGGAGGTACTAGCTCCAACTCGGTTTTATAGTGAAAACTGCAGGGACTTCAAACCGACACAAGGAAACAGACTGAGAAACCAGAGTAAAAGTTTCCCCTGCAACCCGTTCCCTTTGGGCTAGATGAACGAACGTCTCTCCACATGCTCAGTTCTGAGAGATATGTGTGTGTGAAAGCCTTCCTTCACCTAGCTTGTTGGGAACACAAAGTTTCTCTTCAGTTGCAAACTCCACTCCATACATATATATGGGGAGGAACTAGCTCCAACTCGGTTTTATAGTGAAAACTGCAGGAACTTCAAAACGGCACTAGGAAACACACTGGGAAACCAGAGTAAAAGTTTCTCCTGCAACCCGTTCCCTTTGTGCTAGATGAACAAACGTATCCCCACATGCTCATTTCTGAGAGATAAGTGTGTGTGAAAGCCGTACTTCACCTAGCTTGTTGGGAACACAAAGTTTCTCTTCATTTGCAAACTCCACTCCATACATATTTATGGGGAGGTACTAGCTCCACCTCGGTTTTACAGTGAAAACTGCAGGAACTTCAAACCGGCACTAGGAAACAGACTGAGAATCCAGAGTAAAAGTTTCTCCTGCAACCCGTTCCCTTTGTGCTAGATGAACGAACGACTCTCCACATGCTCAGTTCTGAGAGATAAGTGTGTGTGAAAGCCGTCCTTCACCTATCTTGTTAGGAATAAAAGTTTTTATTCAGTTGCAAACTCCACTCCATACATATATATGGGGAGGTACTAGCTCCAACTCGGTTTTATAGTGAAAACTGCAGGAACTTCAAACCGGGACTAGGAAACAGACTGAGAAACCAGAGTAAAATGTTCTCCTGCAACCCGTTCCTTTGTGCTAGATGAACGAACGTCTCTCCACATGCTCAGTTCTGAGAGATAAGTGTGTGTGAAAGTCGTACTTCACCAAGCTTGTTGGGAACACAAAGTTTCTCTTCAGTTGCAAACTCCACTCCATACATATATATGGGGAGGAACTAGCTCCAACTCGGTTTTACAGTGAAAACTGCAGGAATTTCAAACCGGCACTAGGAAAGAGACTGAGAAACCAGAGTAAAAGATTCTCCTGCAACCCGTTCCCTTTGTGCTAGATGAACGAACGTCTCTCCACATGCTCAATTCTGAGAGATAAGTGTGTGTGAAAGTCGTACTTCACCAAGCTTGTTGGGAACACAAAGTTTCTCTTCAGTTGCAAACTCCACTCCATACATATATATGGGGAGGTACTAGCTCCAACTCGGTTTTACAGTGAAAACTGCAGGAACTTCAAACCGGCACTAGGAAACACACTGAGAAACCAGAGTAAAAGTTTCTCCTGCAACCCGTTCCCTTTGTGCTAGATGAACGAACGTCTCTGCACATGCTCAGTTCTGAGAGATAATTGTGTGTGAAAGCCGTCCTTCACCTAGCTTGTTAGGAATACAAAGTTTCTCTTCAGTTGCAAACTCCACTCCATACATATATATGCGTAGGTACTAGCTCCAAAACGGTTTTATAGTGAAAACTGCAGGAACTTCAAACCGGCACTAGGAAACAGACTGAGAAACCAGAGTAAAAGGTTCCCCTGCAACCCGTTCCCTTTGTGCTAGATGAAAGAACATCTCTCCACAAGCTCAGTTCTGAGAGATAAGTGTGTGTGAAAGCCGTCCTTCACATAGCTTGTTGGGAACACAAAGTTTCTCTTCAGTTGAAAACTCCAATCAATACATATATATGGGGAGGTACAAGCTCCAACTCGGTTTTACAGTGAGAACTGCAGGAACTTCAAAGCGGCACTAGGAAACAGACTGAGAAACCAGAGTAAAAGTTTCTCCTGCAACCCATTCCAATTGTGCTAGATGAACGAACGTCTCTCCACATGCTAAGTTCTGAGAGATAATTCTGTGTGAAAGCCGTCCTTCACCTAGCTTGTTGGGAACACAAACTTTCTCTTCAGTTGCAAACTCCACTCCATACATATATATGGGGAGGTAGTAGCTCCTACTCGGTTTTACAGTGAAATCTGCAGGAAGTTCAAACTGACACTAGGAAACAGACTGAGAAACCAGAGTTAAAGTTTCTCCTGCAACCCGTTCCCTTTGTGCTAGATGAACGAACGTCTCTCCACATGCTCAGCTCTTAGAGATAATTGTGTGTGAAAGCCGTCCTTCACATAGCTTGTTAGGAATACAAAGTTTCTCTTCAGTTGCAAACTCCACTTCATACATATATATGCGGATGTACTAGCTCCAACTCGGTTTTACAGTGAAAAATGCAGGAACTTCAAACCGGCACTAGGAAACAGACTGAGAAACCAGTGTAAAAGTTTCTCCTGCAACCCGTTCCCTTTGTGCTAGATGTACGAACGTCTCTCCACATGCTCAGTTCTGAGAGATAAGTGTGTGTGAAAGCCGTCCTTCAACTAGCTTGTTGGGAACACAAAGTTTCTCTTCAGTTGCAAACTCCACTCCATACATATATATGGGGAGGTACTAGCTCCAACTCGGTTTTACAGTGAAAACTGCAGGAACTTCAAACCGGCAGTTGGAAACAGACTGAGAAACCAGAGTAAAAGTTTCTCCTGCAACACTTTCCTTTGTGCTAGATGAACGAACGACTCTCCACATGCTCAGTTCTGAGAGATAAGTGTGTGTGAAAGCCGTCCTTCACCTATCTTGTTAGGAATACAAAGTTTCTCTTCAGTTGCAAACTGCACTCCACACATATATATGCGGAGGTACTAGCTCCAACTCGGTTTTATAGTGAAAACTGCAGGAACTTCAAACCGGCACTAGGAAACAGACTGAGAAACCAGAGTAAAAGTTTCTCCTGCAACCCGTTCCCTTTGTGCTAGATGAACGAACGTCTCTCCACATGCTCAGTTCTGAGAGATAAGTGTGTGTGAAAGCCGTCCTTCACCTAACTTGTTGGGAACACAAAGTATCTCTTCAGATGCAAACTCTACTCCATACATATATATGGGGAGGAACTAGCTCCAACACGGTTTTACATTGAAAACTGCAGGAACTTCAAACCGGCACTAGGAAACAGACTGAGAAACCAGAGTAAAAGGTTCTCCTGCAACCCGTTCCCTTTGTGCTAGATGAACGAACTTCTTTCCACATGCACAGTTCTGAGAGTTAAGTGTGTGTGAATGCCGTCCTTCACCTAGCTTGTTGGGAACACAAAGTTTCTCTTCAGTTGCAAACTCCACTCCATACATATATATGGGGAGGTACTAGCTCCAACTCGGTTTTACAGTGAAAACTGCAGGAACTTCAAACCGGCACTAGGAAACAGACTGAGAAACCAGAGTAAATGTTTCTCCTGCAACCCGTTCCCTTTGTGCTAGATGAACGAACGTCTCTCCACATGCTCAGTTCTGAGAGATAATTGTGTGTGAAAGCCGTCCTTCACCTAGCTTGTTAGGAATACAAAGTTTCTCTTCAGTTGCAAACTCCACTCCATACATATATATGCGGAGGTACTAGCTCCAAAACGGTTTTATAGTGAAAACTGCAGGAACTTCAAACCGGCACTAGGAAAAAGACTGAGAAACCAGAGTAAAAGGTTCCCCTGCAACCCGTTCCTTTGGGCTAGATGAACGGACGTCTCTCCACATGCTCAGTTCTGAGAGATAAGTGTGTGTGAAAGCCGTCCTTCATCTAGCTTGTTGGGAACACAAAGTTTCTCTTCAGTTGCAAACTCCACTCCATACATATATATGAGGAGGATCTAGCTCCAACTCGGTTTTACAGTGAAAACTGCAGGAACTTCAAACCAGCACTAGGAAACAGACTGAGAAACCAGAGTAAAAGGTTCTCCTGCAACCCGTTCCCTTTGTGCTAGATGAACGAACGTATCTCCACATGCTCAGTTCTGAGAGATAAGAGTGTGTGAAAGCCGTCCTTCACCTAGCTTGTTGGGAACACAAAGTTTCTCTTCAGTTGCAAACTCCACTCCATACATATTTATGGGGAGGTACTAGCTCCAACTCGGTTTTACAGTGAAAACTGCAGGAACTTCAAACCGGCACTAGGAAACAGACTGAGAAACCAGAGTAAAAGTTTCTCCTACAACCCGTTCCGTTTGTGCTAGATGAACGAACGTCTCTCCACATGCTCTGTTCTGAGAGATAATTGTGTGTGAAAGCCGTCCTTCACCTAGCTTGTTAGGAATACAAAGTTTCTCTTCATTTGCAAACTCCACTCCGTACATATATATGCGGAGGTACTAGCTCCAACTCGATTTTATAGTGAAAACTGCAGGAACTTCAAACCGGCACTAGGAAACAGACTGAGAAACCAGAGTAAAAGTTTCCCCTGCAACCCGTTCCCTTTGGGCTAGATGAACAAACGTCTCTCCACATGCTCAGTTCTGAGAGATAAGTGTGTGTGAAAGCCGTCCTTCACCTAGCTTGTTGGGAACACAAAGTTTCTCTTCAGTTGCAAAATCCGCTCCATACATATATATGGGGAGGAACTAGCTCCAACACGGTTTTACAGTGAAAACTGCAGGAACTTCAAACCGGCACTAGGAAACAGACTGAGAAACCAGAGTAAAAGTTTCCCCTGCAACCCGTTCCCTTTGGGCTAGATGAACGAACTTCTTTCCACATGCACAGTTCTGAGAGAAAAGTGTGTGTGAAAGCAGTCCTTCACTTAGATTGTTGGGAACACAAAGTTTCTCTTCAGTTGCAAACTCCAATCCATACATATATATGGGGAGGTACTAGCTCCAACTCGGTTTTACAGTGAAAACTGCAGGAACTTCAAACCGGCACTAGGAAACAGACTGAGAAACCAGAGTAAAAGTTTCTCCTGCAACCCGTTCCCTTTGTGCTAGATGAACGAACGTCTCTCCACATGCTCAGTTCTGAGAGATAATTGTGTGTGGAAGCCGTCCTTCACCTAGCTTGTTAGGAATACAAAGTTTCTCTTCAGTTGCAAACTCCACTCCATACATATATATGCGGAGGTACTAGCTCCAACACGGTTTTATAGTGAAAACTGCAGAAACTTCAAACCGGCACTAGGAAACAGACTGAGAAACCAGAGTAAAAGTTTCCCCTGCAACCCGTTCCATTTGGGCTAGATGAACGGACGTCTCACCACATGCTCAGTTCTGAGAGATAAGTGTGTGTGAAAGCCGTCCTTCACCTAGCTTGTTGGGAACACAAAGTTTCTCTTCAGTTGCAAACTCCACTCCATACATATATATGGGGAGGAACTAGCTCCAACTCGGTTTTACAGTGAAAACTGCAGGAACTTCAAACCGGCACTAGGAAACAGACTGAGAAACCAGAGTAAAAGGTTCTCCTGCAACCCGTTCCCTTTGTGCTAGATGAACGAAAGTATCTCCACATGCTCAGTTCTGAGAGATAAGTGTGTGTGAAAGCCGTCCTTCACCTAGCTTGTTGGGAACACAAAGTTTCTCTTCAGTTGCAAACTCCACTCCATACATATTTATGGGGAGGTACTAGCTCCAACTCGGTTTTACAGTGAAAACTGCAGGAACTTCAAACGGGCACTAGGAAACAGACTGAGAAACCAGAGTAAAAGTTTCTCCTGCAACCCGTTCCCTTTGTGCTAGATGAACGAACGTCTCTCCACATGCTCAGTTCTGAGAGATAATTGTGTGTGAAAGCCGTCCTTCACCTAGCTTGTTAGGAATACAAAGTTTCTCTTCAGTTGCAAACCCCACTCCATACATATATATGCGGAGGTACTAGCTCCAACTCGGTTTTATAGTGAAAACTGCAGGAACTTCAAACCAGCACTAGGAAACAGACTGAGAAACCAGAGTAAAAGTTTCTCCTGCAACCCGTTCCCTTTGGGCTAGATGAACGAACGTCTCTCCACATGCTCAGTTCTGAGAGATAAGTGTGTGTGAAAGCCGTCCTTCACCTAGCTTGTTGGGAACACAAAGATTCTCTTCAGTTGCAAACTCCACTCCATACATATATATGGGGAGGAACTAGCTCCAACTCGGTTTTACAGTGAAAACTGCAGGAACTTCAAACCGGCACTAGGAAACAGACTGAGAAACTAGAGTAAAAGATTCTCCTGCAACCCGTTCCATTTTTGCTAGATGAACGAACGTATCTCCACATGCTCAGTTCTGAGAGATAAGTGTGTGGGAAAGCCGTCCTTCACCTAACTTGTTTGGAACACAAAGTTTCTCTTCAGTTGCAAACTCCACTCCATACATATTTAAGGGGTGGTACTAGCTCCAACTCGGTTTTACAGTGAAAAGTGCAGGAACTTCAAACCGGCACTAGGAAACAGACTGAGAAACCAGAGTAAAAGTTTCCCCTGCAACCCGTTCCCTTTGGGCTAGATGAACGAACTTCTTTCCACATGCACAGTTCTGAGAGAAAAGTGTGTGTGAAAGCAGTCCTTCACTTAGATTGTTGGGTACACAAAGTTTCTCTTCAGTTGCAAACTCCAATCCATACATATATATGGGGAGGTACTAGCTCCAACTCGGTTTTACAGTGAAAACTGCAGGAACTTCAAACCGGCACTAGGAAACAGACTGAGAAACCAGAGTAAAAGTTTCTCCTGCAACCCGTTCCCTTTGTGCTTGATGAACGAACGTCTCTCCACATGCTCAGTTCTGAGAGATAATTGTGTGTGGAAGCCGTCCTTCACCTAGCTTGTTAGGAATACAAAGTTTCTCTTCAGTTGCAAACTCCACTCCATACATATATATGCGGAGGTACTAGCTCCAACACGGTTTTATAGTGAAAACTGCAGAAACTTCAAACCGGCACTAGGAAACAGACTGAGAAACCAGAGTAAAAGTTTCCCCTGCAACCCGTTCCCTTTGGGCTAGATGAACGGACGTCTCACCACATGCTCAGTTCTGAGAGATAAGTGTGTGTGAAAGCCGTCCTTCACCTAGCTTGTTGGGAACACAAAGTTTCTCTTCAGTTGCAAACTCCATTCCATACATATATATGGGGAGGAACTAGCTCCAACTCGGTTTTACAGTGAAAACTGCAGGAACTTCAAACCGGCACTAGGAAACAGACTGAGAAACCAGAGTAAAAGGTTCTCCTGCAACCCGTTCCCTTTGTGCTAGATGAACGAAAGTATCTCCACATGCTCAGTTCTGAGAGATAAGTGTGTGTGAAAGCCGTCCTTCACCTAGCTTGTTGGGAACACAAAGTTTCTCTTCAGTTGCAAACTCCACTCCATACATATTTATGGGGAGGTACTAGCTCCAACTCGGTTTTACAGTGAAAACTGCAGGAACTTCAAACGGGCACTAGGAAACAGACTGAGAAACCAGAGTAAAAGTTTCTCCTGCAACCCGTTCCCTTTGTGCTAGATGAACGAACGTCTCTCCACATGCTCAGTTCTGAGAGATAATTGTGTGTGAAAGCCGTCCTTCACCTAGCTTGTTAGGAATACAAAGTTTCTCTCCAGTTGCAAACCCCACTCCATACATATATATGCGGGGGTACTAGCTCCAACTCGGTTTTATAGTGAAAACTGCAGGAACTTCAAACCAGCACTAAGAAACAGACTGAGAAACCAGAGTAAAAGTTTCTCCTGCAACCCGTTCCCTTTGTGCTAGATGAACGAACGTCTCTCCACATGCTCAGTTTTGAGAGATAAGTGTGTGTGAAAGTCGTACTTCACCAAGCTTGTTGGGAACACAAAGTTTCTCTTCAGTTGCAAACTCCACTCCATACATATATATGGGGAGGAACTTGCTCCAACTCGGTTTTACAGTGAAAACTGCAGGAACTTCAAACCGGCTCTAGGAAACAGACTGAGAAACCAGAGTAAAAGTTCTCCTGCAACCCGTTCCATTTGTGCTAGATGAACGAACGTCTCTCCGCATGCTCAGTTCTGAGAGATAAGTTTGTGTGAAAGCCGTCCTTCAACTAGCTTGTTGGGAACACAAAGATTCTCTTCAGTTGCAAACTCCACTCCATACATATATATGCGGAGTTACTAGCTCCAACTCGGTTTTATAGTGAAAACTACAGGAACTTCAAACCGGCACTAGGAAACAGACTGAGAAACCAGAGTAAAATTTTCCCCTGCAAACCGTTCCCTTTGGGCTAGATGAACGAACGTCTCTCCACATGCTCAGTTCTGAGAGATAAGTGTGTGTGAAAGCCGTCCTTCACCTAGCTTGTTGGGAACACAAAGTTTCTCTTTAGTTGCAAACTCCACTCCATACATATATATGGGGAGGAACTAGTTCCAACTCGGTTTTACAGTGAAAACTGCAGGAACTTCAAACCGGCACTAGGAAACAGACTGAGAAACCAGAGTAAAAGGTTCTCCTGCAAACCGTTCCCTTTGTGCTAGATGAACGAACGTATCTCCACATGCTCAGTTCTGAGAGATAAGTGTGTGTGAAAGCCGTCCTTCACCTAGCTTGTTGGGAACACAAAGTTTCTCTTCAGTTGCAAATTCCACTCCATACATATTTATGGGGAGGTACTAGCTCCAAATCGGTTTTACATTGAAAACTGCAGGAACTTCAAACCGGCACTAGGAAACAGACTGAGAATCCAGAGTAAAAGTTTCTCCTACAACCCGTTCCCTTTGTGCTAGATGAACGAACGTCTCTCCACATGCTCAGTTCTGAGAGATAATTGTGTGTGAAAGCCGTCCTTCACCTAGCTTGTTAGGAATACAAAGTTTCTCTTCAGTTGCAAATTCCACTCCATACATATATATGCGGAGGTACTAGCTCCAACTCGGTTTTATAGTGAAAACTGCAGGAACTTCAAACCGGCACTAGGAAACAGACTGAGAAAACAGAGTAAAAATTTCCCCTACAACCCGTTCCCTTTGGGCTAGATGAACGAACGTCTCTCCACATGCTCAGTTCTGAGAGATAAGTGTGTGTGAAAGCCGTCCTTCACCTAGCTTGTTGGGAACACAAAGTTTCTCTTCAGTTGCAAACTCCACTCCATACAAATATATGGGGAGGAACTAGCTCCAACTCGGTTTTACAGTGAAAACTGCAGGAACTTCAAACCGGCACTAGGAAACAGACTGAGAACCCAGAGTAAAAGGTTCTCCTGCAACCCTTTCCCTTTGTGCAAGATGAACGAACGTATCTCCACATGCTCAGTTCTGAGAGATAAGTGTGTGTGAAAGCCGTCCTTCACCTAGCTTGTTGGGAACACAAAGTTTCTCTTCAGTTGCAAACTCCACTCCATACATATTTATGGGCAGGTACTAGCTCCAACTCGGTTTTACAGTGAAAACTGCAGGAACTTCAAACCGGCACTAGGAAACAGACTGAGAAACCAGAGTAAAAGTTTCTCCTACAACCCGTTCCCTTTGTGCTAGATGAACGAACGTCTCTCCACATGCTCAGTTCTGAGAGATAATTGTGTGTGAAAGCCGTCCTTCACCTAGCTTGTTAGGAATACAAAGTTTCTCTTCAGTTGCAAATTCCACTCCATACATATATATGCGGAGGTACTAGCTCCAACTCGGTTTTATAGTGAAAACTGCAGGAACTTCAAACCGGCACTAGGAAACAGACTGAGAAAACAGAGTAAAAATTTCCCCTACAACCCGTTCCCTTTGGGCTAGATGAACGAACGTCTCTCCACATGCTCAGTTCTGAGAAATAAGTGTGTGTGAAAGCCGTCCTTCACCTAGCTTGTTGGGAACACAAAGTTTCTCTTCAGTTGCAAACTCCGCTCCATACATATATATGGGGAGGAACTAGCTCCAACTCGGTTTTACAGTGAAAACTGCAGGAACTTCAAACCAGCACTAGGAAACAGACTGAGAAACCAGAGTAAAATTTTCTCATGCAACCCGTTCCCTTTGTGCTAGATGAACGAACGTATCTCCACATGCTCAGTTCTGAAAGATAAGTGTGTGTGAAAGCCGTCCTTCACCTAGCTTGTTGGGAACACAAAGCTTCTCTTCAGTTGCAAACTCCACTCCATACATATATATGCGGAGGTACTAGCTCCAACTCGGTTTTACAGTGAAAACTGCAGGAACTTCAAACCGGCACTAGGAAACAGACTGAGAAACCAGAGTAAAAGTTTCTCCTACAACCCGTTCCCTTTGTGCTAGATGAACGAACGTCTCTCCACATGCTCAGTTCTGAGAGATAATTGTGTGTGAAAGCCGTCCTTCACTAGCTTGTTAGGAATACAAAGTTTCTCTTCAGTTGCAAACTCCGCTCCATACATATATATGGGGAGGTACTTGCTCCAACACGTTTTTATAGTGAAAACTGCAGGAACTTCAAACCGGCACTAGGAAACAGACTGAGAAACCAGAGTAAAAGGTTCCCCTGCAACCCGTTCCCTTTGGGCTAGATGAACGGACGTCTCTCCACATGCTCAGTTCTGAGAGATAAGTGTGTGTGAAAGCCGTCCTTCACCTAGCTTGTTGGGAACACAAAGTTTCTCTTCAGTTGCAAACTCCGCTCCATACATATATATGGGGAGGGACTAGCTCCAAATCAGTTTTACAGTGAAAACTGCAGGAACTTCATACCGGCACTAGGAAACAGACTGAGAAAACAGAGTAAAAATTTTCACCTGCAACCCGTTCCCTTTGTGCTAGATGAACGAACGTCTCTCCACATGCTCAGTTCTGAGAGATAATTGTGTGTGAAAGCCGTCCTTCACCTAGCTAGTTGGCAACACAAAGTTTCTCTTCAGTTGCAAACTCCACTCCATACATATATATGGGTAGGAACTAGCTCCAACTCGGTTTTACAGTGAAAACTGCAGGAACATCAAACCGGCACTAGGAAACAGACTGAGAAACCAGAGTAAAAGGTTCTCCTGCAACCCGTTCCCTTTGTGCTAGATGAACGAACGTATCTCCACATGCTCAGTTCTGAGAGATAAGTGTGTGTGAAAGCCGTCCTTCACCTAGCTTGTTGGGAACACAAAGTTTCTCTTCAGTTGCAAACTCCACTCCATACATATTTATGGGGAGGTACTAGCTCCAACTCGGTTTTACAGTGAAAAATGCAGGAACTTCAAACCGGCACTAGGAAACAGACTGAGAAACCAGAGTAAAAGTTTCTCCTGCAACCCGTTCCCTTTGTGCTAGATGAACGAACGTCTCTCCACATGCTCAGTTCTGAGAGATAATTGTGTGTGAAAGCCGTCCTTCACCTAGCTTGTTAGGAATACAAAGTTTCTCTTCAGTTGCAAACTCCACTCCATACATATTTTTGGGGAGGTACTAGCTCCAACTCGGTTTTACAGTGAAAACTGCAGGAACTTCAAACCGGCACTAGGAAACAGACTGAGAAACCAGAGTAAAAGTTTCTCCTGCAACCTGTTCCCTTTGTGCTAGATGAACGAACGACTCTCCACATGCTCAGTTCTGAGAGATAATTGTGTGTGAAAGCCGTCCTTCACCTAGCTTGTTGGGAACACAAACTTACTCTTCAGTTGCAAACTCCACTCCATACATATATATGGGGAGGTAGTAGCTCCAACTCGGTTTTACAGTGAAAACTTCAGGAAGTTCAAACCGACACTAGGAAACAGACTGAGAAACCAGAGTAAAAGTTTCTCCTGCAACCCGTTCCCTTTGTGCTAGATGAACGAACGTCTCTCCACATGATCAGTTCTGAGAGATAAGTGTGTGTGAAAGCCGTACTTCACCTAGCTTGTTGGGAACACAAAGTTTCTCTTCAGTTGCAAACTCCACTCCATACATATTTATGGGGAGGTACTAGCCCCACCTCGGTTTTACAGTGAAAACTGCAGGAACTTCAAACCGGCACTAGGAAACAGACTGAGAATCCAGAGTAAAAGTTTCTCCTGCAACCCGTTCCCTTTGTGCTAGATGAACGAACGACTCTCCACATGCTCAGTTCTGAGAGATAAGTGTGTGTGAAAGCCGTCCTTCACCTATCTTGTTAGGAATACAAAGTTTTTATTCAGTTGCAAACTCCACTCCATACATATATATGGGGAGGTACTAGCTCCAACTCGGTTTTATAGTGAAAACTGCAGGAACTTCAAACCGGCACTAGGAAACAGACTGAGAAACCAGAGTAAAAGTTTCTCCTGCAACCCGTTCCCTTTGTGCTAGATGAACGAACGTCTCTCCACATGCTCAGTTCTGAGAGATAAGTGTGTGTGAAAGCCGTACTTCACCTAGCTTGTTGGGAACACAAAGTTTCTCTTCAGTTGCAAACTCCACTCCATACATATTTATGGGGAGGTACTAGCTCCACCTCGGTTTTACAGTGAAAACTGCAGGAACTTCAAACCGGCACTAGGAAACAGACTGAGAATCCAGAGTAAAAGTTTCTCCTGCAACCCGTTCCCTTTGTGTTAGATGAACGAACGACTCTCCACATGCTCAGTTCTGAGAGATAAGTGTGTGTGAAAGCCGTCCTTCACCTATCTTGTTAGGAATACAAAGTTTTTATTCAGTTGCAAACTCCACTCCATACATATATATGGGGAGGTACTAGCTCCAACTCGGTTTTATAGTGAAAACTGCAGGAACTTCAAACCGGCACTAGGAAACAGACTGAGAAACCAGAGTAAAATGTTCTCCTGCAACCCGTTCCCTTTGTGCTAGATGAACGAACGTCTCTCCACATGCTCAGTTCTGAGAGATAAGTGTGTGTGAAAGTCGTACTTCACCAAGCTTGTTGGGAACACAAAGTTTCTCTTCAGTTGCAAACTCCACTCCATACATATATATGGGGAGGAACTAGCTCCAACTCGGTTTTACAGTGAAAACTGCAGGAACTTCAAACCGGCACTAAGAAACAGACTGAGAAAACAGAGTAAAAGGTTCTCCTGCAACCCGTTCCCTTTGTGCTAGATGAACGAACGTCTCTCCACATGCTCAATTCTGAGAGATAAGAGTGTGTGAAAGTCGTACTTCACCAAGCTTGTTTGGAACACAAAGTTTCTCTTCAGTTGCAAACTCCACTCCATACATATATATGGGGAGGAACTAGCTCCAACTCGGTTTTACAGTGAAAACTGCAGGAACTTCAAACCGGCACTAAGAAACAGACTGAGAATCCAGAGTAAAAGTTTCTCCTGCATCCCGTTCCCTTTGTGCTAGATGAAAGAACGTATCTCCACATGCTCAGTTCTGAGAGATAAGTGTGTGTGAAAGCCGTCCTTCACCTAGCTTGTTTGGAACACAAAGTTTCTCTTCAGTTGCAAACTCCACTCCATAAATATTTATCGGGAGGTACTAGCTCCAAATCGGTTTTACAGTGAAAACTGCAGGAACTTCAAACCGGCACTAGGAAACAGACTGAGAAACCAGAGTAAAAGTTTCTCCTACAACCCGTTCCCTTTGTGCTAGATGAACGAACGTCTCTCCACATGCTCAGTTCTGAGAGATAATTGTGTGTGAAAGCCGTCCTTCACCTAGCTTGTTAGGAATACAAAGATTCTCTTCAGTTGCAAACTCCACTCCATATATATATATGCGGAGGTACAAGCTCCAACTCGGTTTTATAGTGAAAACTGCAGGAACTTCAAACCGGCACTAGGAAACAGACTGAGAAACCAGAGTAAAAGTTTCCCCTGCAACCCGTTCCCTTTGGGCTAGATGAACGAACGTCTCTCCACATGCTCAGTTCTGAGAGATATGTGTGTGTGAAAGCCGTCCTTCACCTAGCTTGTTGGGAACACAAAGTTTCTCTTCAGTTGCAAACTCCACTCCATACATATATATGGGGAGGAACTAGCTCCAACTCGGTTTTACAGTGAAAACTGTAGGAACTTCAAACCGGCACTAGGAAACAGACTGAGAAACCAGAGTAAAAGTTTCTCCTGCAACCCGTTCCCTTTGTGCTAGATGAACGAACGTATCTCCACATGCTCATTTCTGAGAGATAAGTGTGTGTGAAAGCCGTACTTCACCTAGCTTGTTGGGAACACAAAGTTTCTCTTCAGTTGCAAACTCCACTCCATAAATATATATGGGGAGGTACTAGCTCCACCTCGGTTTTACAGTGAAAACTGCAGGAACTTCAAACCGGCACTAGGAAACAGACTGAGAATCCAGAGTAAAAGTTTCTCCTGCATCCCGTTCCCTTTGTGCTAGATGAACGAACGTATCTCCACATGCTCAGTTCTGAGAGATAAGTGTGTGTGAAAGCCGTCCTTCACCTAGCTTGTTGGGAACACAAAGTTTCTTTTCAGTTGCAAACTCCACTCCGTACATATTTATGGGGAGGTACTAGCTCCAAATCGGTTTTACAGTGAAAACTGCAGGAACTTCAAACCGGCACTAGGAAACAGACTGAGAAACCAGAGTAAAAGGTTCTCCTACAACCCGTTCCCTTTGTGCTAGATGAACGAACGTCTCTCCACATGCTCAGTTCTGAGAGATAATTGTGTGTGAAAGCCGTCCTTCACCTAGCTTGTTAGGAATAAAAAGATTCTCTTCAGTTGCAAACTCCACTCCATATATATATATGCGGAGGTACTAGCTCCAACTCGGTTTTATAGTGAAAACTGCAGGAACTTCAAACCGACACTAGGAAACAGACTGAGAAACCAGAGTAAAAGTTTCCCCTGCAACCCGTTCCCTTTGGGCTAGATGAACGAACGTCTCTCCACATGCTCAGTTCTGAGAGATATGTGTGTGTGAAAGCCTTCCTTCACCTAGCTTGTTGGGAACACAAAGTTTCTCTTCAGTTGCAAATTCCACTCCATACATATATATGGGGAGGAACTAGCTCCAACTCGGTTTTACAGTGAAAACTGCAGGAACTTCAAACCGGCACTAGGAAACAGACTGGGAAACCAGAGTAAAAGTTTCTCCTGCAACCCGTTCCCTTTGTGCTAGATGAACAAACGTATCCCCACATGCTCATTTCTGAGAGATAAGTGTGTGTGAAAGCCGTACTTCACCTAGCTTGTTGGGAACACAAAGTTTCTCTTCAGTTGCAAACTCCACTCCATACATATTTATGGGGAGGTACTAGCTCCACCTCGGTTTTACAGTGAAAACTGCAGGAACTTCAAACCGGCACTAGGAAACAGACTGAGAATCCAGAGTAAAAGTTTCTCCTGCAACCCGTTCCCTTTGTGCTAGATGAACGAACGACTCTCCAGATGCTCAGTTCTGAGAGATAAGTGTGTGTGAAAGCCGTCCTTCAACTATCTTGTTAGGAATACCAAGTTTTTTTTCAGTTGCAAACTCCACTCCATACATATATATGGGGAGGTACTAGCTCCAACTCGGTTTTATAGTGAAAACTGCAGGAACTTCAAACCGGCACTAGGAAACAGACTGAGAAACCAGAGTAAAATGTTCTCCTGCAACCCGTTCCCTTTGTGCTAGATGAACGAACGTCTCTCCACATGCTCAGTTCTGAGAGATAAGTGTGTGTGAAAGTCGTACTTCACCAAGCTTGTTGGGAACACAAAGTTTCTCTTCAGTTGCAAACTCCACTCCATACATATATATGGGGAGGAACTAGCTCCAACTCGGTTTTACAGTGAAAACTGCAGGAATTTCAAACCGGCACTAGGAAACAGACTGAGAAACCAGAGTAAAAGGTTTTCCTGCAACCCGTTCCCTTTGTGCTAGATGAACGAACGTCTCTCCACATGCTCAATTCTGAGAGATAAGTGTGTGTGAAAGTCGTACTTCACCAAGCTTGTTTGGAACACAAAGTTTCTCTTCAGTTGCAAACTCCACTCCATACATATATATGGGGAGGAACTAGCTCCAACTCGGTTTTACAGTGAAAACTGCAGGAACTTCAAACCGGCACTAGGAAACAGACTGAGAATCCAGAGTAAAAGTTTCTCCTGCATCCCGTTCCCTTTGTGCTAGATGAAAGAACGTATCTCCACATGCTCAGTTCTGAGAGATAAGTGTGTGTGAAAGCCGTCCTTCACCTAGCTTGTTTGGAACACAAAGTTTCTCTTCAGTTGCAAACTCCACTCCATACATATTTATCGGGAGGTACTACCTCCAAATCGGTTTTACAGTGAAAACTGCAGGAACTTCAAACCGGCACTAGGAAACAGACTGAGAAACCAGAGTAAAAGTTTTTCCTACAACCCGTTCCCTTTGTGCTAGATGAACGAACGTCTCTCCACATGCTCAGTTCTGAGAGATAATTGTGTGTGAAAGCCGTCCTTCACCTAGCTTGTTAGGAATACAAAGATTCTCTTCAGTTGCAAACTCCACTCCATATATATATATGCGGAGGTACTAGCTCCAACTCGGTTTTATAGAGAAAACTGCAGGAACTACAAACCGGCACTAGGAAACAGACTGAGAAACCGGAGTAAAAGTTTCCCCTGCAACCCGTTCCCTTTGGGCTAGATGAACGAACGTCTCTCCACATGCTCAGTTCTGAGAGATATGTGTGTGTGAAAGCCGTCCTTCACCTAGCTTGTTGGGAACACAAAGTTTCTCTTCAGTTGCAAACTCCACTCCATACATATATATGGGGAGGAACTAGCTCCAACTTGGTTTTACAGTGAAAACTGCAGGAACTTCAAACCGGCACTAGGAAACAGACTGAGAAACCAGAGTAAAAGTTTCTCCTGCAACCCGTTCCCTTTGTGCTAGATGAACGAACGTATCTCCACATGCTCATTTCTGAGAGATAATTGTGTGTGAAAGCCGTACTTCACCTAGCTTGTTGGGAACACAAAGTTTCTCTTCAGTTGCAAACTCCGCTCCATACATATATATGGGGAGGTACTAGCTCCAACTCGGTTTTACAGTGAAAACTGCAGGAACTTCAAACCGGCACTAGGAAACAGACTGAGAAACCAGAGTAAAAGTTTCTCCTGCAACCCGTTCCCTTTGTGCTAGATGAACGAACGACTCTCCACATGCTCATTTCTGAGTGATAAGTGTGTGTGAAAGCCGTCCTTCACCTATCTTGTTAGGAATACAAAGTTTTAATTCAGTTGCAAACTCCACTCCATACATATATATGGGGAGGTACTAGCTCCAACTCGGTTTTATAGTGAAAACTGCAGGAACTTCAATCCGGCACTAGGAAACAGACTGAGAAACCAGAGTAAAATGTTCTCCTGCAACCCGTTCCCTTTGTGCTAGATGAACGAACGTCTCTCCACATGCTCAGTTCTGAGAGATAAGTGTGTGTGAAAGTCGTACTTCACCAAGCTTGTTGGGAACACAAAGTTTCTCTTCAGTTGCAAACTCCACTGCATACATATATATGGGGAGGAACTAGCTCCAACTCGGTTTTACAGTGAAAACTGCAGGAACTTCAAACCGGCACTAGGAAACAGACTGAGAAACCAGAGTAAAAGGTTCTCCTGCAACCCGTTCCCTTTGTGCTAGATGAACGAACGTCTCTCCACATGCTCAATTCTGAGAGATAAGTGTGTGTGAAAGTCGTACTTCACCAAGCTTGTTTGGAACACAAAGTTTCTCTTCAGTTGCAAACTCCACTCCATACATATATATGGGGAGGAACTAGCTCCAACTCGGTTTTACAGTGAAAACTGCAGGAACTTCAAACCGGCACTAGGAAACAGACTGAGAAACCAGAGTAAAAGGTTCTCCTGCAACCCGTTCCCTTTGTGCTAGATGAACGAACGTCTCTCCACATGCTCAGTTCTGAGAGATATGTTTGTGTGAAAGCCGTTCTTCACCTAGCTTGTTGGGAACACAAAGTTTCTCTTCAGTTGCAAACACCAATCGATAAATATATATGGGGAGGTACAAGCTCCAACTCGATTTTACAGTGAAAATTGCAGGAACTTCAAACCGGCACTAGGAAACAGACTGAGAAACCAGAGTAAAAGGTTCCCCTGCAACCCGTTCCCTTTGTGCTAGATGAACGAACGTCTCTCCTCATGCTCATTTCTGAGAGATAAGTTTGTGTGAAAGCCGTTCTTCACCTAGCTTGTTGGGAACACAAAGTTTCTCTTCAGTTGCAAACACCAATCGATAAATATATATGGGGAGTTACTAGCTCCAACTCGATTTTACAGTGAAAACTGCAGGAAGTTCAAACCGGCACTAGGAAACAGACTGAGAATCCAGAGTAAAAGTTTCACCTGCAACCCGTTCCCTTTGTGCTAGATGAACGAACGACTCTCCACATGCTCAGTTCTGAGAGATAAGTGTGTGTGAAAGCCGTCCTTCTCCTAGCTTGTTAGGAACACAAAGTTTCTCTTCAGTTGCCAACTCCACTCCATACATATATATGCGGAGGTACTAGCTCCAACTCGGTTTTATAGTGAAAACTGCTGGAACTTCAAACCGTCACTAGGAAACAGACTGAGAAACCAGAGTAAAAGGTTCTCCTGCAACCCGTTCTGTTTGTGCTAGATGAACGAACGTCTCTCCACATGCTCAGTTCTGAGAGATAATTGTGTGTGAAAGCCGTCCTTCACCTAGCTTGTTGGGAACACAAAGTTTCTCTTCAGTTGCAAACTCCACTCCATACATATATATGGGGAGGTACTAGCTCCAAATCGGTTTTACAGTGAAATGGCAGGAACTTCAAACTGGCAGTAGGAAACAGACTGAGAAACCAGAGTAAAAGTTTCTCCTGCAACCCGTTCCCTTTGTGCTAGATGAACGAACATCTCTCCACAAGCTCAGTTCAGAAAGATAAGTGTGTGTGAATGCCGTCCTTCACATAGCTTGTTGGGAACACAAAGTTTCTCTTCAGTTGAAAACTCCAATCGATACATATATATGGGGAGGTACTAGCTCCAACTCGGTTTTACAGTGAGAATTGCAGGAACTTCAAAGCGGCACTAGGAAACAGACTGAGAAACCAGAGTAAAAGTTTCTCCTGCAACCCATTCCAATTGTGCTAGATGAACGAACGTCTCTCCACATGCTAAGTTCTGAGAGATAATTGTGTGTGAAAGCCGTCCTTCACCTAGCTTGTTGGGAACACAAACTTTCTCTTCAGTTGCAAACTCCACTCCATAAATATATATATGGGGAGGTAGTAGCTCCAACTCGGTTTTACAGTGAAAACTGCAGGAAGTTCAAACTGACACAAGGAAACAGACTGAGAAACCAGAGTTATAGTTTCTCCTGCAACCCGTTCCCTTTGTGCTAGGTGAACGAACGTCTCTCCACATGCTCAGTTCTTAGAGATAATTGTGTGTGAAAGCCGTCCTTCACATAGCTTGTTAGGAATACAAAGTTTCTCTTCAGTTGCAAACTCCACTTCATACATATATATGCGGATGTACTAGCTCCAACTCGGTTTTACAGTGAAAAATGCAGGAACTTCAAACCGGCACTAGGAAACAGACTGAGAAACCAGAGTAAAAGTTTCTCCTGCAACCCGTTCCCTTTGTGCTAGATGTACGAACGTCTCTCCACATGCTCAGTTCTGAGAGATAAGTGTGTGTGAAAGCCGTCCTTCAACTAGCTTGTTGGGAACACAAAGTTTCTCTTCAGTTGCAAACTCCACTCCATACATATATATGGGGAGGTACTAGCTCCAACTCGGTTTTACAGTGAAAACTGCAGGAACTTCAAACCGGCAGTAGGAAACAGACTGAGAAACCAGAGTAAAAGTTTCTCCTGCAACCCTTTCCTTTGTGCTAGATGAACGAACGACTCCCCACATGCTCAGTTCTGAGAGATAAGTGTGTGTGAAAGCCGTCCTTCACCTATCTTGTTAGGAATACAAAGTTTCTCTTCAGTTGCAAACTGCACTCCACACATATATATGCGGAGGTACTAGCTCCAACTCGGTTTTATAGTGAAAACTGCAGGAACTTCAAACCGGCACTAGGAAACAGACTGAGAAACCAGAGTAAAAGTTTCTCCTGTAACCCGTTCCCTTTGTGCTAGATGAACGAACGTCTCTCCACATGCTCAGTTCTGAGAGATAAGTGTGTATGAAAGCCGTCCTTCACCTAGCTTGTTGGGAACACAAAGTATCTCTTCAGTTGCAAACTCTACTCCATACATATATATGGGGAGGAACTAGCTCCAACACGGTTTTACATTGAAAACTGCAGGAACTTCAAACCGGCACTAGGAAACAGACTGAGAAACCAGAGTAAAAGGTTCTCCTGCAACCCGTTCCCTTTGTGCTAGATGAACGAACTTCTTTCCACATGGACAGTTCTGAGAGATAAGTGTGTGTGAAAGCCGTCCTTCACCTAGCTTGTTGGGAACACAAAGTTTCTCTTCAGTTGCAAACTCCACTCCATACATATATATGGGGAGGTACTAGCTGCAACTCCGTTTTACAGTGAAAACTGCAGGAACTTCAAACCGGCACTAGGAAACAGACTGAGAAACCAGAGTAAAAGTTTCTCCTGCAACCCGTTCCCTTTGTGCTAGATGAACGAACGTCTCTCCACATGCTCAGTTCTGAGAGATAATTGTGTGTGAAAGCCGTCCTTCACCTAGCTTGTTAGGAATATAAAGTTTCTCTTCAGATGCAAACTCCACTCCATACATATATATGCGGAGGTACTAGCTCCAAAACGGTTTTATAGTGAAAACTGCAGGAACTTCAAACCGGCAGTAGGAAACAGACTGAGAAACCAGAGTAAAAGTTTCTCCTGCAACCCTTTCCTTTGTGCTAGATGAACGAACGACTCTCCACATGCTCAGTTCTGAGAGATAAGTGTGTGTGAAAGCCGTCCTTCACCTATCTTGTTAGGAATACAAAGTTTCTCTTCAGTTGCAAACTGCACTCCACACATATATATGCGGAGGTACTAGCTCCAACTCGGTTTTATAGTGAAAACTTCAGGAACTTCAAACCGGCACTAGGAAACAGACTGAGAAACCAGAGTAAAAGTTTCTCCTGCAACCCGTTCCCTTTGTGCTAGATGAACGAACGTCTCTCCACATGCTCAGTTCTGAGAGATAAGTGTGTGTGAAAGCCGTCCTTCACCTAGCTTGTTGGGAACACAAAGTATCTCTTCAGTTGCAAACTCTACTCCATACATATATATGGGGAGGAACTAGCTCCAACACGGTTTTACATTGAAAACTGCAGGAACTTCAAACCGGCACTAGGAAACATACTGAGAAACCAGAGTAAAAGGTTCTCCTGCAACCCGTTCCCTTTGTGCTAGATGAACGAACTTCTTTCCACATGCACAGTTCTGAGAGATAAGTGTGTGTGAAAGCCGTCCTTCACCTAGCTTGTTGGGAACACAAAGTTTCTCTTCAGTTGCAAACTCCACTCCATACATATATATGGGGAGGTACTAGCTCCAACTCGGTTTTACAGTGAAAACTGCAGGAACTTCAAACCGGCACTAGGAAACACACTGAGAATCCAGAGTAAAAGTTTCTCCTGCAACCCGTTCCCTTTGTGCTAGATGAACGAACGTCTCTCCACATGCTCAGTTCTGAGAGATAATTGTGTGTGAAAGCCGTCCTTCACCTAGCTTGTTAGGAATACAAAGTTTCTCTTCAGTTGCAAACTCCACTCCATACATATATATGCGAAGGTACTAGCTCCAAAACGGTTTTATAGTGAAAACTGCAGGAACTTCAAACCGGCACTAGGAAACAGACTGAGAAACCAGAGTAAAAGGTTCCCCTGCAACCCGTTCCCTTTGTGCTAGATGAACGAACATCTCTCCACAAGCTCAGTTCTGAGAGATAAGTGTGTGTGAAAGCCGTCCTTCACATAGCTTGTTGGGAACACAAAGTTTCTCTTCAGTTGAAAACTCCAATCGATACATATATATGGGGAGGTACTAGCTCCAACTCGGTTTTACAGTGAGAACTGCAGGAACTTCAAAGCGGCACTAGGAAACAGACTGAGAAACCAGAGTAAAAGTTTCTCCTGCAACCCATTCCAATTGTGCTAGATGAACGAACGTCTCTCCACATGCTAAGTTCTGAGAGATAATTGTGTGTGAAAGCCGTCCTTCACCTAGCTTGTTGGGAACACAAACTTTCTCTTCAGTTGCAAACTCCACTCCATACATATATATGGGGAGGTAGTAGCTCCTACTCGGTTTTACAGTGAAAACTGCAGGAAGTTCAAACTGACACTAGGAAACAGACTGAGAAACCAGAGTTAAAGTTTCTCCTGCAACCCGTTCCCTTTGTGCTAGATGAACGAACGTCTCTCCACATGCTCAGTTCTTAGAGATAATTGTGTGTGAAAGCCGTCCTTCACATAGCTTGTTAGGAATACAAAGTTTCTCTTCAGTTGCAAACTCCACTTCATACATATATATGCGGATGTACTAGCTCCAACTCGGTTTTACAGTGAAAAATGCAGGAACTTCAAACCGGCACTAGGAAACAGACTGAGAAACCAGAGTAAAAGTTTCTCCTGCAACCCGTTCCCTTTGTGCTAGATGTACGAACGTCTCTCCACATGCTCAGTTCTGAGAGATAAGTGTGTGTGAAAGCCGTCCTTCAACTAGCTTGTTGGGAACACAAAGTTTCTCTTCAGTTGCAAACTCCACTCCATACATATATATGGGGAGGTACTAGCTCCAACTCGGTTTTACAGTGAAAACTGCAGGAACTTCAAACCGGCAGTAGGAAACAGACTGAGAAACCAGAGTAAAAGTTTCTCTTGCAACCCTTTCCTTTGTGCTAGATGAACGAACGACTCTCCACATGCTCAGTTCTGAGAGATAAGTGTGTGTGAAAGCCGTCCTTCACCTATCTTGTTAGGAATACAAAGTTTCTCTTCAGTTGCAAACTGCACTCCACACATATATATGCGGAGGTACTAGCTCCAAAACGGTTTTATAGTGAAAACTGCAGGAACTTCAAACCGGCACTAGGAAACAGACTGAGAAACCAGAGTAAAAGGTTCCCCTGCAACCCGTTCCCTTTGGGCTAGATGAACGGACGTCTCACCACATGCTCAGTTGTGAGAGATAAGTGTGTGTGAAAGCCGTCCTTCACCTAGCTTGTTGGGAACACAAAGTTTCTCTTCAGTTGCAAACTCCACTCCATACATATATATGAGGAGGAACTAGCTCCAACTCGGTTTTACAGTGAAAACTGCAGGAACTTCAAACCAGCACTAGGAAACAGACTGAGAAACCAGAGTAAAAGGTTCTCCTGCAACCCGTTCCCTTTGTGCTAGATGAACGAACGTATCTCCACATGCTCAGTTCTGAGAGATAAGTGTGTGTGAAAGCCGTCCTTCACCTAGCTTGTTGGGAACACAAAGTTTCTCTTCAGTTGCAAACTCCACTCCATACATATTTATGGGGAGGTACTAGCTCCAACTCGGTTTTACAGTGAAAACTGCAGGAACTTCAAACCGGCACTAGGAAACAGACTGAGAAACCAGAGTAAAAGTTTCCCCTGCAACCCGTTCCCTTTGGGCTAGATGAACGAACGTCTCTCCACATGCTCAGTTCTGAGAGATAAGTGTGTGTGAAAGCCGTCCTTCACCTAGCTTGTTGGGAACACAAAGTTTCTCTTCAGTTGCAAAATCCGCTCCATACATATATATGGGGAGGAACTAGCTCCAACACGGTTTTACATTGAAAACTGCAGGAACTTCAAACCGGCACTAGGAAACAGACTGAGAAACCAGAGTAAAAGTTTCCCCTGCAACCCGTTCCCTTTGGGCTAGATGAACGAACTTCTTTCCACATGCTCAGTTCTGAGAGATAAGTGTGTGTGAAAGCCGTCCTTCACCTAACTTGTTTGGAACACAAAGTTTCTCTTCAGTTGCAAACTCCACTCCATACATATTTAAGGGGAGGTACTAGCTCCAACTCGGTTTTACAGTGAAAACTGCAGGAATTTCATACCGGCACTAAGAAACAGACTGAGAAACCAGAGTAAAAGTTTCTCCTGCAACCCGTTCCCTTTGTGCTAGATGAACGAACGTCTCTCCACATGCTCAGTTTTGAGAGATAAGTGTGTTTGAAAGCCGTCCTTCATCTAGCTTGTTGGGAACACAAAGTTTCTCTTCAGTTGCAAACTCCACTCCATACATATATATGGGGAGGAACTTGCTCCAACTCAGTTTTACAGTGAAAACTGCAGGAACTTCAAACCGGCACTAGGAAACAGACTGAGAAACCAGAGTAAAAGTTCTCCTGCAACCCGTTCCATTTGTGCTAGATGAACGAACGTCTCTCCACATGCTCAGTTCTGAGAGATAAGTGTGTGTGAAAGCCGTCCTTCAACTAGCTTGTTGGGAACACAAAGTTTCTCTTCAGTTGCAAACTCCACTCCATACATATATATGCGGAGGTACTAGCTCCAACTCGGTTTTATAGTGAAAGCTGCAGGAACTTCAAACCGGCACTAGGAAACAGACTGAGAAACCAGAGTAAAATTTTCCCCTGCAAACCGTTCCCTTTGGGCTAGATGAACGAACGTCTCTCCACATGCTCAGTTCTGAGAGATAAGTGTGTGTGAAAGCCGTCCTTCACCTAGCTTGTTGGGAACACAAAGTTTCTCTTTAGTTTCAAACTCCACTCCATACATATATATGGGGAGGAACTAGTTCCAACTCGGTTTTACAGTGAAAACTGCAGGAACTTCAAACCGGCACTAGGAAACAGACTGAGAAACCAGAGTAAAAGGTTCTCCTGCAAACCGTTCCCTTTGTGCTAGATGAACGAACGTATCTCCACATGCTCAGTTCTGAGAGATAAGTGTGTGTGAAAGCCGTCCTTCACCTAGCTTGTTGGGAACACAAAGATTCTCTTCAGTTGCAAACCCCACTCCATATATATTTATGGGGAGGTACTAGCTCCAACTCGGTTTTACAGTGAAAACTGCAGGAACATCAAACCGGCACTAGGAAACAGACTGAGAAACCAGAGTAAAAGTTTCTCCTACAACCCGTTCCCTTTGTGCTAGATGAACGAACGTCTCTCCACATGCTCAGTTCTGAGAGATAATTGTGTGTTAAAGCCGTCCTTCACCTAGCTTGTTAGGAATACAAAGTTTCTCTTCAGTTGCAAATTCCACTCCATACATATATATGTGGAGGTACTAGCTCCAACTCGGTTTTATAGTGAAAACTGCAGGAACTTCAAACCGGCACTAGGAAACAGACTGAGAAACCAGAGTAAAAATTTCCCCTACAACCCGTTCCCTTTGGGCTAGATGAACGAACGTCTCTCCACATGCTTAGTTCTGAGAGATAAGTGTGTGTGAAAGCCGTCCTTCACCTAGCTTGTTGGGAACACAAAGTTTCTCTTCAGTTGCAAACTCCGCTCCATACATATATATGGGGAGGGACTAGCTCCAACTCGGTTTTACAGTGAAAACTGCAGGAACTTCAAACCGGCACTAGGAAACAGACTGAGAAACCAGAGTAAAATTTTCTCATGCAACCCGTTCCCTTTGTGCTAGATGAACGAACGTATCTCCACATGCTCAGTTCTGAAAGATAAGTGTGTGTGAAAGCGGTCCTTCACCTAGCTTGTTGGGAACACAAAGATTCTCTTCAGTTGCAAACTCCACTCCATACATATATATGGGGAGGTACTAGCTCCAACTCGGTTTTACAGTGAAAACTGCAGGAACTTCAAACCGGCACTAGGAAACAGACTGAGAAACCAGAGTAAAAGTTTCTCATGCAACCCGTTCCCTTTGTGCTAGATGAACGAACGACTCTCCACATGCTCAGTTCTGAGAGATAATTGTGTGTGAAAGCCGTCCTTCACCTAGCTTGTTGGGAACACAAACTTTCTCTTCAGTTGCAAACTCCACTCCATACATATATATGGGGAGGTAGTATCTCCAACTCGGTTTTACAGTGAAAACTGCAGGAAGTTCAAACCGACACTAGGAAACAGACTGAGAAACCAGAGTAAAAGTTTCTCCTGCAACACGTTCCCTTTGTGCTAGATGAACGAACGTCTCTCCACATGCTCAGTTCTGAGAGATAAGTGTGTGTGAAAGCCGTCCTTCACCTAGCTTGTTGGGAACACAAAGTTTCTCTTCAGTTGCAAACTCCACTCCATAAATATATATGGAGAGGAACTAGCTCCAACTCGGTTTTACAGTGAAAACTGCAGGAACTTCAAACCGGCACTAGGAAACAGACTGAGAAACCAGAGTAAAAGGTTCTCCTGCATCCCGTTCCCTTTGTGCTAGATGAACGAACGTATCTCCACATGCTCAGTTCTGAGAGATAAATGTGTGTGAAAGCCGTCCTTCACCTAGCTTGTTGGGAACACAAAGTTTCTCTTCAGTTGCAAACTCCATTCCATACATATTTATGGGGAGGTACTAGTTCCAACTCGGTTTTACAGTGAAAACTGCAGGAACTTCAAACCGGCACTAGGAATCAGACTGAGAAACAAGAGTAAAAGTTTCTCCTACAACCCGTTCCCTTTGTGCTAGATGAACGAACGTCTCTCCACATGCTCAGTTCTGAGAGATAATTGTGTGTGAAAGCCGTCCTTCACCTAGCTTGTTAGGAATACAAAGATTCTCTTCAGTTGCAAACTCCACTCCATATATATATATGCGGAGGTACTAGCTCCAACTCGGTTTTATAGTGAAAAATGCAGGAACTTCTTACCGGCACTAGGAAACAGACTGAGAAACCAGAGTAATCGTTTCCCCTGCAACCCGTTCCCTTTGGGCTAGATGAACGAACGTCTCTCCACATGCTCAGTTCTGAGAGATATGTGTGTGTGAAAGCCGTCCTTCACCTAGCTTGTTGGGAACACAAAGTTTCTCTTCAGTTGCAAACTCCACTCCATACATATATATGGGGAGGAACTAGCTCCAACTCGGTTTTACAGTGAAAACTGCAGGAACTTCAAACCGGCACTAGGAAACAGACTGAGAAACAAGAGTAAAAGTTTCTCCTGCAACCCTTTCCCTTTGTGCTAGATGAACGAACGACTCTCCACATGCTCAGTTCTGAGAGATAATTGTGTGTGAAAGCCGTCCTTCACCTAGCTTGTTGGGAACACAAACTTTCTCTTCAGTTGCAAACTCCACTCCATACATATATATGGGGAGGTAGTAGCTCCAACTCGGTTTTACAGTGAAAACTGCAGGAAGTTCAAACCGACACTGGGAAACAGACTGAGAAACCAGAGTAAAAGTTTCTCCTGCAACCCGTTCCCTTTGTGCTAGATGAACGAACGTCTCTCCACATGCTCAGTTCTGAGAGATAAGTGTGTGTGAAAGCCGTCCTTCACCTAGCTTGTTGGGAACACAAAGTTTCTCTTCAGTTGCAAACTCCACTCCATAAATATATATGGAGAGGAACTAGCTCCAACTCGGTTTTACAGTGAAAACTGCAGGAACTTCAAACCGGCACTAGGAAACAGACTGAGAAACCAGAGTAAAAGGTTCTCCTGCATCCCGTTCCCTTTGTGCTAGATGAACGAACGTATCTCCACATGCTCAGTTCTGAGAGATAAGTGTGTGTGAAAGCCGTCCTTCACCTAGCTTGTTGGGAACACAAAGTTTCTCTTCAGTTGCAAACTCCATTCCATACATATTTATGGGGAGGTACTAGTTCCAACTCGGTTTTACAGTGAAAACTGCAGGAACTTCAAACCGGCACTAGGAAACAGACTGAGAAACAAGAGTAAAAGTTTCTCCTACAACCCGTTCCCTTTGTGCTAGATGAACGAACGTCTCTCCACATGCTCAGTTCTGAGAGATAATTGTGTGTGAAAGCCGTCCTTCACCTAGCTTGTTAGGAATACAAAGATTCTCTTCATTTGCAAACTCCAATCCATATATATATATGCGGAGGTACTAGCTCCAACTCGGTTTTATAGTGAAAAATGCAGGAACTTCATACCGGCACTAGGAAACAGACTGAGAAACCAGAGTAATCGTTTCCCCTGCAACCCGTTCCCTTTGGGCTAGATGAACGAACGTCTCTCCACATGCTCAGTTCTGAGAGATATGTGTGTGTGAAAGCCGTCCTTCACCTAGCTTGTTGGGAACACAAAGTTTCTCTTCAGTTGCAAACTCCACTCCATACATATATATGGGGAGGAACTAGCTCCAACTCGGTTTTACAGTGAAAACTGCAGGAACTTCAAACCGGCACTAGGAAACAGACTGAGAAACCAGAGTAAAAGTTTCTCCTGCAACCCTTTCCCTTTGTGCTAGATGAACGAACGACTCTCCACATGCTCAGTTCTGAGAGATAATTGTGTGTGAAATCCGTCCTTCACCTAGCTTGTTGGGAACACAAACTTTCTCTTCAGTTGCAAACTCCACTCCATACATATATATGGGGAGGTAGTAGCTCCAACTCGGTTTTACAGTGAAAACTGCAGGAAGTTCAAACCGACACTGGGAAACAGACTGAGAAACCAGAGTAAAAGTTTCTCCTGCAACCCGTTCCCTTTGTGCTAGATGAACGAACGTCTCTCCACATGCTCAGTTCTGAGAGATAAGTGTGTGTGAAAGCCGTCCTTCACCTAGCTTGTTGGGAACACAAAGTTTCTCTTCAGTTGCAAACTCCACTCCATAAATATATATGGAGAGGAACTAGCTCCAACTCGGTTTTACAGTGAAAACTGCAGGAACTTCAAACCGGCACTAGGAAACAGACTGAGAAACCAGAGTAAAAGGTTCTCCTGCATCCCGTTCCCTTTGTGCTAGATGAACGAACGTATCTCCACATGCTCAGTTCTGAGAGATATGTGTGTGTGAAAGCCGTCCTTCACCTAGCTTGTTGGGAACACAAAGTTTCTCTTCAGTTGCAAACTCCATTCCATACATATTTATGGGGAGGTACTAGTTCCAACTCGGTTTTACAGTGAAAACTGCAGGAACTTCAAACCGGCACTAGGAAACAGACTGAGAAACAAGAGTAAAAGTTTCTCCTACAACCCGTTCCCTTTGTGCTAGATGAACGAACGTCTCTCCACATGCTCAGTTCTGAGAGATAATTGTGTGTGAAAGCCGTCCTTCACCTAGCTTGTTAGGAATACAAAGATTCTCTTCAGTTGCAAACTCCACTCCATAAATATATATGGAGAGGAACTAGCTCCAACTCGGTTTTACAGTGAAAAATGCAGGAACTTCAAACCGGCACTAGGAAACAGACTGAGAAACCAGAGTAAAAGGTTCTCCTGCATCCCGTTCCCTTTGTGCTAGATGAACGAACGTATCTCCACATGCTCAGTTCTGAGAGATAAGTGTGTGTGAAAGCCGTCCTTCACCTAGCTTGTTGGGAACACAAAGTTTCTCTTCAGTTGCAAACTCCACTCCATACATATTTATGGGGAGGTACTAGTTCCAACTCGGTTTTACAGTGAAAACTGCAGGAACTTCAAACCGGCACTAGGAAACAGACTGAGAAACAAGAGTAAAAGTTTCTCCTACAACCCGTTCCCTTTGTGCTAGATGAACGAACGTCTCTCCACATGCTCAGTTCTGAGAGATAATTGTGTGTGAAAGCCGTCCTTCACCTAGCTTGTTAGGAATACAAAGATTCTCTTCAGTTGCAAACTCCACTCCATATATATATATGCGGAGGTACTAGCTCCAACTCGGTTTTATAGTGAAAAATGCAGGAAATTCATACCGGCACTAGGAAACAGACTGAGAAAACAGAGTAAAAGTTTCTCCTGCAACCCGTTCCCTTTGGGCTAGATGAACGAACGTCTCTCCACATGCTCAGTTCTGAGAGATATGTGTGTGTGAAAGCCGTCCTTCACCTAGCTTGTTGGGAACACAAAGTTTCTCTTCAGTTGCAAACTCCACTCCATACATATATATGGGGAGGAACTAGCTACAACTCGGTTTTACAGTGAAAACTGCAGGAACTTCAAACCGGCACTAGGAAACAGACTGAGAAACCAGAGTAAAAGTTTCTCCTGCAACCCGTTCCCTTTGTGCTAGATGAACGAACGTCTCACTATATGCTCAGTTCTGAGAGATAAGTGTGTGTAAAAGCCGTCCTTCACCTAGCATGTTGGGAACACAAAGTTACTCTTCAGTTGCAAACTCCACTCCATACATATTTATGGGGAGGTACTAGCTCCAACTCGGTTTTACAGTGAAAACTGCAGGAACTTCAAACCGGCACTAGGAAACAGACTGAGAAACCAGAGTAAAAGTTTCTCCTGCAACCCGTTCCCTTTGTGCTAGATGAACGAACGTCTCTCCGCATGCTCAGTTCTGAGAGATAATGTGTGTGAAAGCCGTCCTTCACCTAGCTTGTTTGGAACACAAAGTTTCTCTTCAGTTGAAAACTCCACTCCATACATATATATGGGGAGGAACTAGCTCCAACTCGGTTTTACAGTGAAAACTGCAGGAACTTCAAACCGGCACTAGGAAACAGACTGAGAAACCAGAGTAAAAGTTTCTCCTGCAACCCGTTCCATTTGTGCTAGATGAACGAACGTCTCTCCACATGCTCAGTTCTGAGAGATATGTGTGTGTGAAAGCCGTCCTTCAACTAGCTTGTTAGGAATACAAAGTTTATCTTCAGTTGCAAACTCCACTCCATACATATATATGGGGAGGTACTAGCTCCAACTCGGTTTTACAGTGAAAACTGCAGGAACTTCAAACCGGCACTAGGAAACAGACTGAGAAACCAGAGTAAAAGTTTCTCCTGCAACCCGTTCCCTTTGTGCTAGATGAACGAACGTCTCACCATATGCTCAGGTCTGAGAGATTAGTGTGTGTAAAAGCCGTCCTTCACCTAGCATGTGGGAACACAAAGTTTCTCTTTAGTTGCAAACTCCACTCCATACATATTTATAGGGAGGTACTAGCTCCAAATCGGTTTTACAGTGAAAACTGCAGGAACTTCAAACCGGCACTAGGAAACAGACTGAGAAACCAGAGTAAAAGTTTCTCTTGCAACCCGTTCCCTTTGTGCTAGATGAACAAACGTCTCTCCACATGCTCAGTTCTGAGAGATAAGTGTGTGTAAAAGACGTCCTTCATCTAGCTTGTTGGGAACACAAAGTTTCTCTTCAGTTGCAAACTCCACTCCATACATATATATTGGGAGGAACTAGCTCCAACTCGGTTTTACAGTGAAAACTGCAGGAACTTCAAACCGACACTAGGAAACAGACTGAGAAACCAAAGTAAAAGGTTCTCCTGCAAACCGTTCCCTTTGAGCTAGATGAACGAACGTCTCTCCACATGCTCAGTTCTGAGAGAGAAGTGTGTGTGAAGGCCGCCCTTCACCTAGCTTGTTAGGAATACAAAGTTTCTCTTCAGTTGCAAACTCCACTCCATACATATATATGCGGAGGTACTAGCTCCAACTCGGTTTTATACTGAAAACTGCAGGAACTTCAAACCGGCACTAGGAAACAGACTGAGAAACCAGAGTAAAAGTTTCTCCTGCAACCCGTTCCCTTTGTGCTAGATGAACGAACGTCTCACTATATGCTCAGTTCTGAGAGATAAGTGTGTGTGAAAGCCGTCCTTCACCTAGCATGTTGGGAACACAAAGTTTCTCTTCAGTTGCAAACTCCACTCCATACATATTTATGGGGAGGTACTAGCTCCAACTGGGTTTTACAGTGAAAACTGCAGGAACTTCAAACCGGCACTAGGAAACAGACTGAGAAACCAGAGTAAAAGTTTCTCCTGCAACCCGTTCCCTTTGTGCTAGATGAACGAACGTCTCTCCACATGCTCAGTTCTGAGAGATAATGTGTGTGAAAGCCGTCCTTCACCTAGCTTGTTGGGAACATAAAGTTTCTCTTCAGTTGAAAATTCCACTCCATACATATATATGGGGATGTACTAGCTCCAACTCGGTTTTACAGTGAGAACTGCAGGAACTTCAAACCGGCACTAGGAAGAAGACTGAGAAACCAGAGTAAAAGTTTCTCCTGCAACCCGTTCCCTTTGTGCTAGATGAACGAACGTCTCTCCACATGCTCTGTTCTGAGAGATAAGTGTGTGTGAAAGCCGTCCTTCACCTAGCTTGTTAGGAATACAAAGTTTCTCTTCAGTTGCAAACTCCACTCCATACATATATATGGGGAGGTACTAGCTCCAACTCGGTTTTATAGTGAAAACTGCAGGAACTTCAAACCGGCACTAGGAAACAGACTGAGAAACCAGAGTAAAAGTTTCTCCTGCAACCCGTTCCCTTTGTGCTAGATGAACGAACGTCTCTCCACATGCTCAGTTCTGAGAGATAAGTGTGTGTGAAAGCCGTCCCTCACCTAGCTTGTTAGGAATACAAAGTATCTCTTCAGTTTCAAACTCCACTCCATACATATATATGCGGAGGTAATAGCTCCAACTCGGTTTTATAGTGAAAACTGCAGGAACTTCAAACCGGCACTAGGAAACAGACTGAGAAACCAGAGTAAAAGTTTCTCCTGCAACCCGTTCCCTTTGTGCTAGATGAACGAACGTCTCTCCACATGCTCAGATATGAGAGATAAGTGTGTGTGAAAGCCGTCCTTCATCTAGGTTGTTGGGATCACAAAGTTTCTCTTCAGTTGCAAACTCCACTCTATACACATATATATTGGGAGGAACTAGCTCCAACTCGGTTTTACAGTGAAAACTGCAGGAACTTCAAACCGGTACTAGGAAACAGACTGAGAAACCAAAGTAAAAGGTTCTCCTGCAAACCGTTCCCTTTGTGCTAGATGAACGAAAGTCTCTCCACATGCTCAGTTCTGAGAGATAAGTGTGTGTGAATGCCGTCCTTCATCTAGCTTGTTGGGAACACAAAGTTTCTCTTCAGTTGCAAACTCCACTCCATACATATTTATGGGGAGGTACTAGCTCCAACTCGGTTTTATAGTGAAAACTGCAGGAACTTCAAACCGGCACTAGGAAACAGACTGAGAAACCAGAGTAAAAGTTTCTCCTGCAACCCGTTCCCTTTGTGCTAGATGAACGAACGTCTCTCCACATGCTCAGTTCTGAGAGATAATTGTGTGTGAAAGCCGTACTTCATCTAGCTTGTTGGGAACACAAAGTTTCTCTTCAGTTGCTAACTCCACTCCATACACATATATGGGAAGGAACTAGCTCCAAATCGGTTTTCCAGTGAAAACTGCAGGAACTTCAAACCGGCACTAGGAAACAGACTGAGAAACCAGAGTAAAAGGTTCTCCTGCAACCCGTTCCCTTTGTGCTAGATGAACGAACGTCTCTCCACATGCTCAGTTCTGAGAGATAAGTGTGTGTGAAAGCCGTCCTTCATCTAGCTTGTTGGGAACACAAAGTTTCTCTTCAGTTGCAAACTCCACTCCATACATATATGTGGGGAGGATCTAGCTCCAACTCGGTTTTATAGTGAAAGCTGCAGGAACTTCAAACCGGCACTAGGAAACAGACTGAGAAACCAGAGTAATAGTTTCTCCTGCAACCCGTTCCCTTTGTGCTAGATGAACGAACGTCTCTCCACATGCTCAGTTCTGAGAGATAAGTGTGTGTGAAAGCCGTCCTTCACCTAGCTTGTTAGGAATACAAAGTTTATCTTCAGTTGCAAACTCCACTCCATACATATATATGCGGAGGTACTACCTCCAACTCGGTTTTATAGTGAAAACTGCAGGAACATCAAACCGGCACTAGGAAACAGACTGAGAAACCAGAGTAAAAGTTTCTCCTGCAACCCGATCCCTTTGTGATAGATGAACGAACGTCTCTCCACATGCTCAGTTCTGAGAGATAAGTGTGTGTGAAAGCCGTCCTTCACCTAGCTTGTTAGGAATACAAAGTTTCTCTTCAGTTGCAAACTCCAATCCATAAATATATATGCGGAGGTACTAGCACCAACTCGGTTTTATAGTGAAAACTGCAGGAATTTCAAACCGGCACTAGGAAACAGACTGAGAAACCAGAGTAAAAATTTCTCCTGCAACCCGTTCCCATTGTGCTAGATGAACGAACGTCTCTCCACATTCTCAGTTCTGAGAGATAAGTGTGTGTGAATGCCGTCCTTCATCTAGCTTGTTGGGAACACAAAGTTTCTCTTCAGTTGCAAACTCCACTAGATACATATATATGGGGAGGTACTAGCTCCAACTCGGTTTTACAGTGAAAACTGCAGGAACTTCAAACCGGCACTAGGAAACAGACTGAGAAACCAGAGTAAAAGTTTCTCCTGCAACCCGTTCCCTTTGTGCTAGATGAACGAACGTCTCTCCACATTCTCAGGTCTGAGAGATAAGTGTGTGTGAAAGCCGTCCTTCACCTAGCTTGTTAGGAATACAAAGTTTCTCTTCAGTTGCAAACTCCACTCCATACATATATATGCGGAGGTACTAGCTCCAACTCGGTTTTATAGTGAAAACTGCAGGAACTTCAAACCGGCACTAGGAAACAGACTGAGAAACCAGAGTAAAAGTTTCTCCTGCAACCCGTTCCCTTTGTGCTAGATGAAAGAACGTCTCTCCACATGCTCAGTTCTGAGAGAGAAGTGTGTGTGAAAGCCGTCCTTCATCTAGCTTGTTGGGAACACAAAGTTTCTCTTCAGTTGCAAACTCCACTCCATACATATATATGGGGAGGAACTAGCTCCAACTCGGTTTTACAGTGAAAACTGCAGGAACTTCAAACCGGCACTAGGAAACAGACTGAGAAACCAGAGTAATAGTTTGTCCTGCAAACCGTTCCCTTTGTGCTAGATGAACGAACGTCTCTCCACATGCTCAGTTCTGAGAGAGAAGTGTGTGTGAAAGCCGTCCTTCACCTAGCTTGTTGGGAACATAAAGTTTCTCTTCAGTTGCAAACTCCAGTCCATACATATATATGCGGAGGTACTAGCTCCAACTCGGTTTTACAGTGAAAACTGCAGGAACTTCAAACCGGCACTAGGAAACAGACTGAGAAACCAGAGTAAAAGTTTCTCCTGCAACCCGTTCCCTTTGTGCTAGATGAACGAACGTCTCACCATATGCACAGGTCTGAGAGATTAGTGTGTGTAAAAGCCGTCCTTCACCTAGCATGTGGGAACACAAAGTTTCTTTTCAGTTGCAAACTCCACTCCATACATATTTATGGGGAGGTACCTGCTCGAACTCGGTTTTACAGTGAAAACTGCAGGAACTTCAAACCGGCACTAGGAAACAGACTGAGAAACCAGAGTAAAATGTTCTCCTGCAACCCGTTCCCTTTGTGCTAGATGAACAAACGTCTCTCCACATGCTCAGTTCTGAGAGATAAGTGTGTATGAAAGCCGTCCTTCATCTAGCATGTTGGGAACACAAAGTTTCTCTTCAGTTGCAAACTCCACTCCATACATATATTTGGGAGGTACTAGCTACAACTCGATTTTACAGTGAAAACTGCAGGAACTTCAAACCGACACTAGGAAACAGACTGAGAAACCAAAGTAAAAGGTTCTCCTGCAAACCGTTCCCTTTGTGCTAGATGAACGAACGTCTCTCCACATGCTCAGTTCTGAGAGATAAGTGTGTGTGAAGGCCGTCCTTCACCTAGCTTGTTGGGAACACAAAATTTCTCTTCAGTTGCAAACTCCACTCCATATATATTTATGGGGAGGTACAAGCTCCAACTCGGTTTTACAGTGAAAACTGCAGGAACTTCAAACCGGCACTAGGAAACCGACTGAGAAACCAGAGTAAAAGGTTCTCCTGCAACCCGTTCCCTTTGTGCTAGATGAACAAACGTCTCTCCACATGCTCAGTTCTGAGAGAAAAGGGTGTGTGAAAGCCGTCCTTCATCTAACTTGTTGGGAACACAAAGTTTCTCTTCAGTTGCAAACTCCACTCCATACATATATATTGGGAGTAACAAGCTCCAACTCGGTTTTACAGTGAAAACTGCAGGAACTTCAAACCGACACTAGGAAACAGACTGAGAAACCAAAGAAAAAGGTTCTCCTGCAAACCGTTCCCTTTGTGCTAGATGAACGAATGTCTCTCCACATGCTCAGTTCTGAGAGATAAGTGTGTGTGAAGGCCGTCCTTCACCTAGCTTGTTGGGAACACAAATTTTTTCTTCAGTTGCAAACTCCACTCCATACATATATATGCGGAGGTACTAGCTCCAACTCGGTATTACAGTGAAAACTGCAGGAACATCAAACCGGCACTAGGAAACAGACTGAGAAACCAGAGTAAATGTTCCTCCTGCAACCCGTTCCTTTGTGCTAGATGAACGAACGTCTCACCATATGCTCAGGTCTGAGATATAAGTGTGTGTAAAAGCCGACCTTCACCTAGCATGTTGGGAACACAAAGTTTCTCTTCAGTTGCAAACTCCACTCCATACATATTTATGGGGAGGTACTCGCTCCAACTCGGTTTTACAGTGAAAACTGCAGGAACTTCAAACCGGCACTAGGAAACAGACCGAGAAACCAGAGTAAAAGTTTCTCCTGCAACCCGTTCCCTTTGTGCTAGATGAACGAACGTCTCTCCACATGCTCAGTTCTGAGAGATAAGTGTGTGTGAAAGCCGTCCTTCATCTAGCTTGTTGGGAATACAAAGTTTCTCTTCAGTTGCAAACTCCACTCCATACATATATATGGGGAGGAACTAGCTCCAAATCGGTTTTCCAGTGAAAACTGCAGGAACTTCAAACCGGCACTAGGAAACAGACTGAGAAACCAGAGTAAAAGGTTCTCCTGCAACCCGTTCCCTTTGTGCTAGATGAACGAACGTCTCTCCACATGCTCAGTTCTGAGAGATAAGTGTGTATGAAAGCCGTCCTTCAACTAGCTTGTTGGGAACACAAAATTTCTCTTCAGTTGCAAACTCCACTCCATACATATTTATGGGGAGGTACTAGCTCCAACTCGTTTTTACAGTGAAAACATCAGGAACATCAAACCGGCACTAGGAAACAGACAGAGAAACCAGAGTAAAAGTTTCTCCTGCAAACCGTTCCCTTTCTGCTAGATGAACGAACGTCTCTCCACATGCTCAGTTATGAGAGATAAGTGTGTGTGAAAGCCGTCCTTCATCTAGGTTGTTGGGATCACAAAGTTTCTCTTCAGTTGCAAACTCCACTTTATACATATATATATGGGGAGGAACTAGCTCCAACTCGGTTTTACAGTGAAAACTGCATGCACTTCAAACCGGCACTAGGAAACAGACTGAGAAACCAGAGAAAAATTTCCTCCTGCAACCCGTTCCATTTGTTCTAGATGAACGAACGTCTCACCATATGCTCATGTCTGAGAGATAAGTGTGTGTAAAAGCCGTCCTTCACCTAGCATGATGGGAACACAAAGTTTCTGTTCAGATGCAAACTCCACTCCATATATATTTATGGGGAGGTACTAGCTCCAACTCGGTTTTACAGTAATAACTGCAGGAACTTCAAACCGGCACTAGGAAACAGACTGAGAAACCAGAGTAAAAGTTTCTCCTGCAAACCGTTCCCTTTTTGCTAGATGAACGAACGTCTCTCCACATGCTCAGTTCTGAGAGATAATTGTGTGTGAAAGCCGTCCTTCATCTAGCTTGTTGGGAACACAAAGTTTCTCTTCAGTTGCAAACTCCACTCCATACATATATATGGGGAGGAACTAGCTCCAAATCGGTTTTCCAGTGAAAACTGCAGGAACTTCAAACCGGCACTAGGAAACAGACTGAGAAACCAGAGAAAAAGTTCCTCCTGCAAACCGTTCCATTTGTGCTAGATGAACGAACGTATCACCATATGCTCAGGTCTGAGAAATAAGTGTGTGTAAAAGCCGTCCTTCACCTAGCATGTTGGGAACCCAAAGTTTCTCTTCAGTTGCAAACTCCACTCCATACATATTTATGGGGAGGTACTAGCTCCAACACGGTTTTATAGTGAAAACTGCAGGAACTTCAAACCGGCACTAGGAAACAGACTGAGAAACCAGAGTAAAAGTTTCTCCTGCAACCCGTTCCCTTTGTGCTAGATGAACGAACGTCTCTCCACATGCTCAGTTCTGAGAGATAATTGTGTGTGAAAGCCGTACTTCATCTAGCTTGTTGGGAACACAAAGTTTCTCTTCAGTTGCAAACTCCACTCCATACATATATATGGGAAGGAACTAGCTCCAAATCGGTTTTCCAGTGAAAACTGCAGGAACTTCAAACCGGCACTAGGAAACAGACTGAGAAACCAGAGTAAAAGGTTCTCCTGCAACCCGTTCCCTTTGTGCTAGATGAACGAACGTCTCTCCACATGCTCAGTTCTGAGAGATAAGTGTGTGTGAAAGCCGTCCTTCATCTAGCTTGTTGGGAACACAAAGTTTCTCTTCAGTTGCAAACTCCACTCCATACATATATGTGGGGAGGATCTAGCTCCAACTCGGTTTTATAGTGAAACCTGCAGGAACTTCAAACCGGCACTAGGAAACAGACTGAGAAACCAGAGTAAAAGTTTCTCCTGCAACCCGTTCCCTTTGTGCTAGATGAACGAACGTCTCTCCACATGCTCAGTTCTGAGAGATAAGTGTGTGTGAAAGCCGTCCTTCACCTAGCTTGTTAGGAGTACAAAGTTTATCTTCAGTTGCAAACTCCACTCCATACATATATATGCGGAGGTACTACCTCCAACTCGGTTTTATAGTGAAAACTGCAGGAACTTCAAACCGGCACTAAGAAACAGACTGAGAAACCAGAGTAAAAGTTTCTCCTGCAACCCGTTCCCTTTGTGCTAGATGAACGAACGTCTCTCCACATGCTCAGTTCTGAGAGATAAGTGTGTGTGAAAGCCGTCCTTCACCTAGCTTGTTAGGAATACAAAGTTTATCTTCAGTTGCAAACTCCACTCCATACATATATATGCGGAGGTACTACCTCCAACTCGGTTTTATAGTGAAAACTGCAGGAACTTCAAACCGGCACTAAGAAACAGACTGAGAAACCAGAGTAAAAGGTTCTCCTGCAACCAGTTCCCTTTGTGCTAGACGAACGAACGTCTCTCCACATGCTCAGTTATGAGAGATAAGTGTGTGTGAAAGCCGTCCTTCAACTAGGTTGTTGGGAACACAAAGTTTCTCTTCAGTTGCAAACTCCACTCCATACATATATATATGGGGAGGAACTAGCTCCAACTCGGTTTTACAGTGAAAACTGCAGGAACATCAAACCGGCACTAGGAAACAGACTGAGAAACCAGAGTAAAAGTTTCTCCTGCAACCCGATCCCTTTGTGCTAGATGAACGAACGTCTCTCCACATGCTCATTTCTGAGAGATAAGTGTGTGTGAAAGCCGTCCTTCACCTAGCTTGTTAGGAATACAAAGTTTCTCTTCAGTTGCAAACTCCAATCCATACATATATATGCGGAGGTACTAGCACCAACTCGGTTTTATAGTGAAAACTGCAGGAATTTCAAACCGGCACTAGGAAACAGACTGAGAAACCAGAGTAAAAGTTTCTCCTGCAACCCTTTCCCATTGTGCTAGATGAACGAACGTCTCTCCACATGCTCAGTTCTGAGAGATAAGTGTGTGTGAATGCCGTCCTTCATCTAGCTTGTTGGGAACACAAAGTTTCTCTTCAGTTGCAAACTCCACTAGATACATATATATGGGGAGGTACTAGCTCCAACTCGGTTTTACAGTGAAAACTGCAGGAACTTTAAACCGGCACTAGGAAACAGACTGAGAAACCAGAGTAAAAGTTTCTCCTGCAACCCGTTCCCTTTGTGCTAGATGAACGAACGTCTCTCCACATTCTCAGTTCTGAGAGATAAGTGTGTGTGAAAGCCGTCCTTCACCTAGCTTGTTAGGAATACAAAGTTTCTCTTCAGTTGCAAACTCCACTCCATACATATATATGCGGAGGTACTAGCTCCAACTCGGTTTTATAGTGAAAACTGCAGGAACTTCAAACCGGCACTAGGAAACAGACTGAGAAACCAGAGTAAAAGTTTCTCCTGCAACCCGTTCCCTTTGTGCTAGATGAAAGAACGTCTCTCCACATGCTCAGTTCTGAGAGAGAAGTGTGTGTGAAAGCCGTCCTTCATCTAGCTTGTTGGGAACACAAAGTTTCTCTTCAGTTGCAAACTCCACTCCATACATATATATGGGGAGGAACTAGCTCCAACTCGGTTTTACAGTGAAAACTGCAGGAACTTCAAACCGGCACTAGGAAACAGACTGAGAAACCAGAGTAAAAGTTTGTCCTGCAAACCGTTCCCTTTGTGCTAGATGAACGAACGTCTCTCCACATGCTCAGTTCTGAGAGAGAAGTGTGTGTGAAAGCCGTCCTTCACCTAGCTTGTTGGGAACATAAAGTTTCTCTTCAGTTGCAAACTCCAGTCCATACATATATATGGGGAGGTACTAGCTCCAACTCGGTTTTACAGTGAAAACTGCAGGAACTTCAAACCGGCACTAGGAAACAGACTGAGAAACCAGAGTAAAAGTTTCTCCTGCAACCCGTTCCCTTTGTGCTAGATGAACGAACGTCTCACCATATGCACAGGTCTGAGAGATTAGTGTGTGTAAAAGCAGTCCTTCACCTAGCATGTGGGAACACAAAGTTTCTTTTCAGTTGCAAACTACACTCCATACATATTTATGGGGAGGTACCTGCTCGAACTCGGTTTTACAGTGAAAACTGCAGGAACTTCAAACCGGCACTAGGAAACAGACTGAGAAACCAGAGTAAAATGTTCTCCTGCAACCCGTTCCCTTTGTGCTAGATGAACAAACGTCTCTCCACATGCTCAGTTCTGAGAGATAAGTGTGTATGAAAGCCGTCCTTCATCTAGCATGTTGGGAACACAAAGTTTCTCTTCAGTTGCAAACTCCACTCCATACATATATATTGGGAGGTACTAGCTCCAACTCGGTTTTACAGTGAAAACTGCAGGAACTTCAAACCGACACTAGGAAACAGACTGAGAAACCAAAGTAAAAGGTTCTCCTGCAAACCGTTCCCTTTGTGCTAGATGAACGAACGTCTCTCCACATGCTCAGTTCTGAGAGATAAGTGTGTGTGAAGGCCGTCCTTCACCTAGCTTGTTGGGAACACAAATTTTCTCTTCAGTTGCAAACTCCACTCCATATATATTTATGGGGAGGTACAAGCTCCAACTCGGTTTTACAGTGAAAACTGCAGGAACTTCAAACCGGCACTAGGAAACCGACTGAGAAACCAGAGTAAAAGGTTCTCCTGCAACCCGTTCCCTTTGTGCTAGATGAACAAACGTCTCTCCACATGCTCAGTTCTGAGAGAAAAGGGTGTGTGAAAGCCGTCCTTCATCTAACTTGTTGGGAACACAAAGTTTCTCTTCAGTTGCAAACTCCACTCCATACATATATATTGGGAGTAACTAGCTCCAACTCGGTTTTACAGTGAAAACTGCAGGAACTTCAAACCGACACTAGGAAACAGACTGAGAAACCAAAGTAAAAGGTTCTCCTGCAAACCGTTCCCTTTGTGCTAGATGAACGAATGTCTCTCCACATGCTCAGTTCTGAGAGATAAGTGTGTGTGAAGGCCGTCCTTCACCTAGCTTGTTGGGAACACAAATTTTTTCTTCAGTTGCAAACTCCACTCCATACATATATATGCGGAGGTACTAGATCCAACTCGGTATTACAGTGAAAACTGCAGGAACATCAAACCGGCACTAGGAAACAGACTGAGAAACCAGAGTAAATGTTCCTCCTGCAACCCGTTCCTTTGTGCTAGATGAACGAACGTCTCACCATATGCTCAGGTCTGAGATATAAGTGTGTGTAAAAGCCGACCTTCACCTAGCATGTTGGGAACACAAAGTTTCTCTTCAGTTGCAAACTCCACTCCATACATATTTATGGGGAGGTACTCGCTCCAACTCGGTTTTACAGTGAAAACTGCAGGAACTTCAAACCGGCACTAGGAAACAGACCGAGAAACCAGAGTAAAAGTTTCTCCTGCAACCCGTTCCCTTTGTGCTAGATGAACGAACGTCTCTCCACATGCTCAGTTCTGAGAGATAAGTGTGTGTGAAAGCCGTCCTTCATCTAGCTTGTTGGGAATACAAAGTTTCTCTTCAGTTGCAAACTCCACTCCATACATATATATGGGGAGGAACTAGCTCCAAATCGTTTTTCCAGTGAAAACTGCAGGAACTTCAAACCGGCACTAGGAAACAGACTGAGAAACCAGAGTAAAAGGTTCTCCTGCAACCCGTTCCCTTTGTGCTAGATGAACGAACGTCTCTCCACATGCTCAGTTCTGAGAGATAAGTGTGTATGAAAGCCGTCCTTCAACTAGCTTGTTGGGAACACAAAATTTCTCTTCAGTTGCAAACTCCACTCCATACATATTTATGGGGAGGTACTAGCTCCAACTCGTTTTTACAGTGAAAACATCAGGAACATCAAACCGGCACTAGGAAACAGACAGAGAAACCAGAGTAAAAGTTTCTCCTGCAAACCGTTCCCTTTCTGCTAGATGAACGAACGTCTCTCCACATGCTCAGTTATGAGAGATAAGTGTGTGTGAAAGCCGTCCTTCATCTAGGTTGTTGGGATCACAAAGTTTCTCTTCAGTTGCAAACTCCACTTTATACATATATATATGGGGAGGAACTAGCTCCAACTCGGTTTTACAGTGAAAACTGCATGAACTTCAAACCGGCACTAGGAAACAGACTGAGAAACCAGAGAAAAATTTCCTCCTGCAACCCGTTCCATTTGTTCTAGATGAACGAACGTCTCACCATATGCTCATGTCTGAGAGATAAGTGTGTGTAAAAGCCGTCCTTCACCTAGCATGATGGGAACACAAAGTTTCTGTTCAGATGCAAACTCCACTCCATATATATTTATGGGGAGGTACTAGCTCCAACTCGGTTTTACAGTAATAACTGCAGGAACTTCAAACCGGCACTAGGAAACAGACTGAGAAACCAGAGTAAAAGTTTCTCCTGCAAACCGTTCCCTTTTTGCTAGATGAACGAACGTCTCTCCACATGCTCAGTTCTGAGAGATAATTGTGTGTGAAAGCCGTCCTTCATCTAGCTTGTTGGGAACACAAAGTTTCTCTTCAGTTGCAAACTCCAGTCCATACATATATATGGGGAGGAACTAGCTCCAAATCGGTTTTCCAGTGAAAACTGCAGGAACTTCAAACCGGCACTAGGAAACAGACTGAGAAACCAGAGTAAAAGATTCTCCTGCAACCCGTTCCCTTTGTGCTAGATGAACGAACGTCTATCCACATGCTCAGTTTTGAGAGATAAGTGTGTGTGAAAGCCGTCCATCATCTAGCTTGTTGGGAACACAAAGTTTCTCTTCAGTTGCAAACTCCACTCCATACATATATGTGGGGAGGAACTAGCTCCAACTCAGTTTTATAGTGAAAACTGCAGGAACTTCAAACCGGCACTAGGAAACAGACTGAGAAACCAGAGTAAAAGTTTCTCCTGCAACCCGTTCCCTTTGTGCTAGATGAACGAACGTCTCTCCACATGCTCAGTTCTGAGAGATAAGTGTGTGTGAAAGCCGTCCTTCACCTAGCTTGTTAGGAATACAAAGTTTCTCTTCAGTTGCAAACTCCACTCCATACATATATATGCGGAGGTACTAGCTCCAACTCGGTTTTATAGTGAAAACTGCAGGAACTTCAAACCGGCACTAGGAAACAGACTGAGAAACCAGAGTAAAAGTTTCTCCTGCAACCCGTTCCCTTTGTGCTAGATGAAAGAACGTCTCTCCACATGCTCAGTTCTGAGAGAGAAGTGTGTGTGAAAGCCGTCCTTCATCTAGCTTGTTGGGAACACAAAGTTTCTCTTCAGTTGCAAACTCCAGTCCATACATATATATGGGGAGGAACTAGCTCCAACTCGGTTTTACAGTGAAAACTGCAGGAACTTCAAACCGGCACTAGGAAACAGACTGAGAAACCAGAGTAAAAGTTTGTCCTGCAAACCGTTCCCTTTGTGCTAGATGAACGAACGTCTCTCCACATGCTCAGTTCTGAGAGATAAGTGTGTGTGAAAGCCGTCCTTCACCTAGCTTGTTGGGAACACAAAGTTTCTCTTCAGTTGCAAACTCCTCTCCATACATATTTATGGGGAGGTACTAGCTCCAACTCGGTTTTACAGTGAAAACTGCAGGAACTTCAAACCGGCACTAGGAAACAGACTGAGAAACCAGAGTAAAAGTTTCTCCTGCAACCCGTTCCTTTTGTGCTAGATGAACGAACGTCTCACAATATGCACAGGTCTGAGAGATTAGTGTGTGTAAAAGCCGTCCTTCACCTAGCATGTGGGAACACAAAGTTTCTTTTCAGTTGCAAACTCCACTCCATACATATTTATGGGGAGGTACCAGCTCGAACTCGGTTTTACAGTGAAAACTGCAGGAACTTCAAACCGGCCCTAGGAAACAGACTGAGAAACCAGAGTAAAAGGTTCTCCTGCAACCCGTTCCCTTTGTGCTAGATGAACAAACGTCTCTCCACATGCTCAGTTCTGAGAGATAAGTGTGTGTGAAAGCCGTCCTTCATCTAGCATGTTGGGAACACAAAGTTTCTCTTCAGTTGCAAACTCCACTCCATACATATATATTGGGAGGAACTAGCTCCAACTCGGTTTTCCAGTGAAAACTGCAGGAACTTCAAACCGGCACTAGGAAACAGACTGAGAAACCAGAGTAAAAGATTCTCCTGCAACCCGTTCCCTTTGTGCTAGATGAACGAACGTCTATCCACATGCTCAGTTTTGAGAGATAAGTGTGTGTGAAAGCCGTCCTTCATCTAGCTTGTTGGGAACACAAAGTTTCTCTTCAGTTGCAAACTCCACTCCATACATATATGTGGGGAGGAACTAGCTCCAACTCAGTTTTATAGTGAAAACTGCAGGAACTTCAAACCGGCACTAGGAAACAGACTGAGAAACCAGAGTAAAAGTTTCTCCTGCAACCCGTTCCCTTTGTGCTAGATGAACGAACGTCTCTCCACATGCTCAGTTCTGAGAGATAAGTGTGTGTGAAAGCCGTCCTTCACCTAGCTTGTTAGGAATACAAAGTTTCTCTTCAGTTGCAAACTCCACTCCATACATATATATGCGGAGGTACTAGCTCCAACTCGGTTTTATAGTGAAAACTGCAGGAACTTCAAACCGGCACTAGGAAACAGACTGAGAAACCAGAGTAAAAGTTTCTCCTGCAACCCGTTCCCTTTGTGCTAGATGAAAGAACGTCTCTCCACATGCTCAGTTCTGAGAGAGAAGTGTGTGTGAAAGCCGTCCTTCATCTAGCTTGTTGGGAACACAAAGTTTCTCTTCAGTTGCAAACTCCAGTCCATACATATATATGGGGAGGAACTAGCTCCAACTCGGTTTTACAGTGAAAACTGCAGGAACTTCAAACCGGCACTAGGAAACAGACTGAGAAACCAGAGTAAAAGTTTGTCCTGCAAACCGTTCCCTTTGTGCTAGATGAACGAACGTCTCTCCACATGCTCAGTTCTGAGAGATAAGTGTGTGTGAAAGCCGTCCTTCACCTAGCTTGTTGGGAACACAAAGTTTCTCTTCAGTTGCAAACTCCTCTCCATACATATTTATGGGGAGGTACTAGCTCCAACTCGGTTTTACAGTGAAAACTGCAGGAACTTCAAACCGGCACTAGGAAACAGACTGAGAAACCAGAGTAAAAGTTTCTCCTGCAACCCGTTCCCTTTGTGCTAGATGAACGAACGTCTCACAATATGCACAGGTCTGAGAGATTAGTGTGTGTAAAAGCCGTCCTTCACCTAGCATGTGGGAACACAAAGTTTCTTTTCAGTTGCAAACTCCACTCCATACATATTTATGGGGAGGTACCAGCTCGAACTCGGTTTTACAGTGAAAACTGCAGGAACTTCAAACCGGCCCTAGGAAACAGACTGAGAAACCAGAGTAAAAGGTTCTCCTGCAACCCGTTCCCTTTGTGCTAGATGAACAAACGTCTCTCCACATGCTCAGTTCTGAGAGATAAGTGTGTGTGAAAGCCGTCCTTCATCTAGCATGTTGGGAACACAAAGTTTCTCTTCAGTTGCAAACTCCACTCCATACATATATATTGGGAGGAACTAGCTCCAACTCGGTTTTACAGTGAAAACTGCAGGAACTTCAAACCGAAACTAGGAAACAGACTGAGAAACCAAAGTAAAAGGTTCTCCTGCAAACCGTTCCCTTTGTGCTAGATGAACGAACGTCTCTCCACATGCTCAGTTCTGAGAGATAAGTGTGTGTGAAGGCCGTCCTTCACCTAGCTTGTTGGGAACACAAATTTTCTCTTCAGTTGCAAACTCCACTCCATATATATTTATGGGGAGGTACAAGCTCCAACTCGGTTTTACAGTGAAAACTGCAGGAACTTCAAACCGGCACTAGGAAACAGACTGAGAAACCAGAGTAAAATTTCCTCCTGCAACCCGTTCCATTTGTTCTAGATGAACGAACGTCTCACCATATGCTCATGTCTGAGAGCTAAGTGTGTGTAAAAGCCGTCCTTCACCTAGCATGATGGGAACACAAAGTTTCTGTTCAGATGCAAACTCCACTCCATATATATTTATGGGGAGGTACTAGCTCCAACTCGGTTTTACAGTGATAACTGCAGGAACTTCAAACCGGCACTAGGAAACAGACTGAGAAACCAGAGTAAAAGTTTCTCCTGCAAACCGTTCCCTTTTTGCTAGATGAACGAACGTCTCTCCACATGCTCAGTTCTGAGAGATAATTGTGTGTGAAAGCCGTCCTTCATCTAGCTTGTTGGGAACACAAAGTTTCTCTTCAGTTGCAAACTCCACTCCATACATATATATGGGGAGGAACTAGCTCCAAATCGGTTTTCCAGTGAAAACTGCAGGAACTTCAAACCGGCACTAGGAAACAGACTGAGAAACCAGAGTAAAAGGTTCTCCTGCAACCCGTTCCCTTTGTGCTAGATGAACGAACGTCTATCCACATGCTCAGTTTTGAGAGATAAGTGTGTGTGAAAGCCGTCCTTCATCTAGCTTGTTGGGAACACAAAGTTTCTCTTCAGTTGCAAACTCCACTCCATACATATATGTGGGGAGGAACTAGCTCCAACTCGGTTTTATAGTGAAAACTGCAGGAACTTCAAACCGGCACTAGGAAACAGACTGAGAAACCAGAGTAAAAGTTTCTCCTGCAACCCGTTCCCTTTGTGCTAGATGAACGAACGTCTCTCCACATGCTCAGTTCTGAGAGATAAGTGTGTGTGAAAGCCGTCCTTCACCTAGCTTGTTAGGAATACAAAGTTTCTCTTCAGTTGCAAACTCCACTCCATACATATATATGCGGAGGTACTAGCTCCAACTCGGTTTTATAGTGAAAACTGCAGGAACTTCAAACCGGCACTAGGAAACAGACTGAGAAACCAGAGTAAAAGTTTCTCCTGCAACCCGTTCCCTTTGTGCTAGATGAAAGAACGTCTCTCCACATGCTCAGTTCTGAGAGAGAAGTGTGTGTGAAAGCCGTCCTTCATCTAGCTTGTTGGGAACACAAAGTTTCTCTTCAGTTGCAAACTCCACTCCATACATATATATGGGGAGGAACTAGCTCCAACTCGGTTTTACAGTGAAAACTGCAGGAACTTCAAAACGGCACTTGGAAACAGACTGAGAAACCAGAGTAAAAGTTTGTCCTGCAAACCGTTCCCTTTGTGCTAGATGAACGAACGCCTCTCCACATGCTCAGTTCTGAGAGATAAGTGTGTGTGAAAGCCGTCCTTCACCTAGCTTGTTGGGAACACAAAGTTTCTCTTCAGTTGCAAACTCCACTCCATACATATTTATGGGGAGGTACTAGCTCCAACTCGGTTTTACAGTGAAAACTGCAGGAACTTCAAACCGGCACTAGGAATCAGACTGAGAAACCAGAGTAAAAGTTTCTCCTGCAACCCGTTCCCTTTGTGCTAGATGAACGAACGTCTCACAATATGCACAGGTCTGAGAGATTAGTGTGTGTAAAAGCCGTCCTTCACCTAGCATGTGGGAACACAAAGTTTCTTTTCAGTTGCAAACTCCACTCCATACATATTTATGGGGAGGTACCAGCTCGAACTCGGTTTTACAGTGAAAACTGCAGGAACTTCAAACCGGCACTAGGAAACAGACTGAGAATCCAGAGTAAAAGGTTCTCCTGCAACCCGTTCCCTTTTTGCTAGATGAACAAACGTCTCTCCACATGCTCAGTTCTGAGAGATAAGTGTGTGTGAAAGCCGTCCTTCATCTAGCATGTTGGGAACACAAAGTTTCTCTTCAGTTGCAAACTCCACTCCATACATATATATTGGGAGGAACTAGCTCCAACTCGGTTTTACAGTCAAAACTGCAGGAACTTCAAACCGACACTAGGAAACAGACTGAGAAACCAAAGTAAAAGGTTCTCCTGCAAACCGTTCCCTTTGTGCTAGATGAACGAACGTCTCTCCACATGCTCAGTTCTGAGAGATAAGTGTGTGTGAAGGCCGTCCTTCACCTAGCTTGTTGGGAACACAAATTTTCTCTTCAGTTGCAAACTCCACTCCATATATATTTAAGGGGAGGTACAAGCTCCAACTCGGTTTTACAGTGAAAACTGCAGGAACTTCAAACCGGCACTAGGAAACAGACTGAGAAACCAGAGTAAAAGGTTCTCCTGCAACCCGTTCCCTTTGTGCTAGATGAACGAACGTCTCTCCACATGCTCAGTTCTGAGAGAAAAGGGTGTGTGAAAGCCGTCCTTCATCTAACTTGTTGGGAACACAAAGTTTCTCTTCAGTTGCAAACTCCACTCCATACATATATATTGGGAGGAACTAGCTCCAACTCGGTTTTACAGTGAAAACTGCAGGAACTTCAAACCGACACTAGGAAACAGACTGAGAAACCAAAGTAAAAGGTTCTCCTGCAAACCGTTCCCTTTGTGCTAGATGAACGAATGTCTCTCCACATGCTCAGTTCTGAGAGATAAGTGTGTGTGAAGGCCGTCCTTCACCTAGCTTGTTGGGAAGACAAATTTTTTCTTCAGTTGCAAACTCCACTCCATACATATATATGCGGAGGTACTAGCTCCAACTCGGTATTACAGTGAAAACTGCAGGAACATCAAACCGGCACTAGGAAACAGACTGAGAAACCAGAGTAAATGTTCCTCCTGCAACCCGTTCCTTTGTGCTAGATGAACGAACGTCTCACCATATGCTCAGGTCTGAGATATAAGTGTGTGTAAAAGCCGACCTTCACCTAGCATGTTGGGAACACAAAGTTTCTCTTCAGTTGCAAACTCCACTCCATACATATTTATGGGGAGGTACTCGCTCCAACTCGGTTTTACAGTGAAAACTGCAGGAACTTCAAACCGGCACTAGGAAACAGACCGAGAAACCAGAGTAAAAGTTTCTCCTGCAACCCGTTCCTTTTGTGCTAGATGAACGAACGTCTCTCCACATGCTCAGTTCTGAGAGATAAGTGTGTGTGAAAGCCGTCCTTCATCTAGCTTGTTGGGAATACAAAGATTCTCTTCAGTTGCAAACTCCACTCCATACATATATATGGGGAGGAACTAGCTCCAAATCGGTTTTCCAGTGAAAACTGCAGGAACTTCAAACCGGCACTAGGAAACAGACTGAGAAACCAGAGTAAAAGGTTCTCCTGCAACCCGTTCCCTTTGTGCTAGATGAACGAACGTCTCTCCACATGCTCAGTTCTGAGAGATAAGTGTGTATGAAAGCCGTCCTTCAACTAGCTTGTTGGGAACACAAAATTTCTCTTCAGTTGCAAACTCCACTCCATACATATTTATGGGGAAGTACTAGCTCCAACTCGTTTTTACAGTGAAAACATCAGGAACATCAAACCGGCACTAGGAAACAGACAGAGAAACCAGAGTAAAAGTTTCTCCTGCAAACCGTTCCCTTTCTGCTAGATGAACGAACGTCTCTCCACATGCTCAGTTATGAGAGATAAGTGTGTGTGAAAGCCGTCCTTCATCTAGGTTGTTGGGATCACAAAGTTTCTCTTCAGATGCAAACTCCACTCTATACATATATATATGGGGAGGAACTAGCTCCAACTCGGTTTTACAGTGAAAACTGCATGAACTTCAAACCGGCACTAGGAAACAGACTGAGAAACCAGAGAAAAATTTCCTCCTGCAACCCGTTCCATTTGTTCTAGATGAACGAACGTCTCACCATATGCTCATGTCTGAGAGATAAGTGTGTGTAAAAGCCGTCCTTCACCTAGCATGATGGGAACACAAAGTTTCTGTTCAGATGCAAACTCCACTCCATATATATTTATGGGGAGGTACTAGCTCCAACTCGGTTTTACAGTGATAACTGCAGGAACTTCAAACTGGCACTACGAAACAGACTGAGAAACCAGAGTAAAAGTTTCTCCTGCAAACCGTTCCCTTTTTGCTAGATGAACGAACGTCTCTCCACATGCTCAGTTCTGAGAGATAATTGTGTGTGAAAGCCGTACTTCATCTAGCTTGTTGGGAACACAAAGTTTCTCTTCAGTTGCAAACTCCACTCCATACATATATATGGGGAGGAACTAGCTCCAAATCGGTTTTCCAGTGAAAACTGCAGGAACTTCAAACCGGCACTAGGAAACAGACTGAGAAACCAGAGTAAAAGGTTCTCCTGCAACCCGTTCCCTTTGTGCTAGATGAACGAACGTCTATCCACATGCTCAGTTTTGAGAGATAAGTGTGTGTGAAAGCCGTCCTTCATCTAGCTTGTTGGGAACACAAAGTTTCTCTTCAGTTGCAAACTCCACTCCATACATATATGTGGGGAGGAACTAGCTCCAACTCGGTTTTATAGTGAATACTGCAGGAACTACAAACCGGCACTAGGAAACACACTGAGAAACCAGAGTAAAAGTTTCTCCTGCAACCCGTTCCCTTTGTGCTAGATGAACGAACGTCTCTCCACATGCTCAGTTCTGAGAGATAAGTGTGTGTGAAAGCCGTCCTTCACCTAGCTTGTTAGGAATACAAAGTTTATCTTCAGTTGCAAACTCCACTCCATACATATATATGCGGAGGTACTAGCTCCAACTCGGTTTTATAGTGAAAACTGCAGGAACTTCAAACCGGCACTAGGAAACAGACTGAGAAACCAGAGAAAAATTTCCTCCTGCAACCCGTTCCATTTGTTCTAGATGAACGAACGTCTCACCATATGCTCAGGTCTGAGAGATAAGTGTGTGTAAAAGCCGTCCTTCACCTAGCATGTTGGGAACACAAAGTTTCTGTTCAGTTGCAAACTCCACTCCATATATATTTATGGGGAGGTACTAGCTCCAACTCGGTTTTACAGTGAAAACTGCAGGAACTTCAAACCGGCACTAGGAAACAGACTGAGAAACCAGAGTAAAAGTTTCTCCTGCAAACCGTTCCCTTTTTGCTAGATGAACGAACGTCTCTCCACATGCTCAGTTCTGAGAGATAATTGTGTGTGAAAGCCGTCCTTCATCTAGCTTGTTGGGAACACAAAGTTTCTCTTCAGTTGCAAACTCCATTCCATACATATATATCTGGAAGAACTAGCTCCAAATCGGTTTTCCAGTGAAAACTGCAGGAACTTCAAACCGGCACTAGGAAACAGACTGAGAAACCAGAGTAAAAGGTTCTCCTGCAACCCGTTCCCTTTGTTCTAGATGAACGAACGTCTATCCACATGCTCAGTTCTGAGAGATAAGTGTGTGTGAAAGCCGTCCTTCACCTAGCTTGTTGGGAACACAAAGTTTCTCTTCAGTTGCAAACTCCACTCCATACATATATATTGGGAGGAACTAGCTCCAACTCGGTTTTACAGTGAAAACTGCAGGAACTTCAAACCGACACTAGGAAACAGACTGAGAAACCAAAGTAAAAGGTTCTCCTGCAAACCGTTCCCTTTGTGCTAGATGAACGAACGTCTCTCCACATGCTCAGTTATGAGAGATAAGTGTGTGTGAAGGCCGTCCTTCACCTAGCTTGTTGGGAACACAAATTTTCTCTTCAGTTGCAAACTCCACTCCATATATATTTATGGGGAGGTACAAGCTCCAACTCGGTTTTACAGTGAAAACTGCAGGAACTTCAAACCGGCACTAGGAAACAGACTGAGAAACCAGAGTAAAAGGTTCTCCTGCAACCCGTTCCCTTTGTGCTAGATGAACGAACGTCTCTCCACATGCTCAGTTCTGAGAGAAAAGGGTGTGTGAAAGCCGTCCTTCATCTAACTTGTTGGGAACACAAAGTTTCTCTTCAGTTGCAAACTCCACTCCATACATATATATTGGGAGGAACTAGCTCCAACTCGGTTTTACAGTGAAAACTGCAGGAACTTCAAACCGACACTAGGAAACAGACTGAGAAACCAAAGTAAAAGGTTCTCCTGCAAACCGTTCCCTTTGTGCTAGATGAACGAATGTCTCTCCACATGCTCAGTTCTGAGAGATAAGTGTGTGTGAAGGCCGTCCTTCACCTAGCTTGTTGGGAACACAAATTTTTTCTTCAGTTGCAAACTCCACTCCATACATATATATGCGGAGGTACTAGCTCCAACTCGGTATTACAGTGAAAACTGCAGGAACATCAAACCGGCACTAGGAAACAGACTGAGAATCCAGAGTAAATGTTCCTCCTGCAACCCGTTCCTTTGTGCTAGATGAACGAACGTCTCACCATATGCTCAGGTCTGAGATATAAGTGTGTGTAAAAGCCGACCTTCACCTAGCATGTTGGGAACACAAAGTTTCTCTTCAGTTGCAAACTCTACTGCATACATATTTATGGGGAGGTACTCGCTCCAACCCGGTTTTACAGTGAAAACTGCAGGAACTTCAAACCGGCACTAGGAAACAGACCGAGAAACCAGAGTAAAAGTTTCTCCTGCAACCCGTTCCCTTTGTGCTAGATGAACGAACGTCTCTCCACATGCTCAGTTCTGAGAGATAAGTGTGTGTGAAAGCCGTCCTTCATCTAGCTTGTTGGGAATACAAAGTTTCTCTTCAGTTGCAAACTCCACTCCATACATATATATGGGGAGGAACTAGCTCCAAATCGGTTTTCCAGTGAAAACTGCAGGAACTTCAAACAGGCACTAGGAAACAGACTGAGAAACCAGAGTAAAAGGTTCTCCTGCAACACGTTCCCTTTGTGCTAGATGAACGAACGTCTCTCCACATGCTCAGTTCTGAGAGATAAGTGTGTATGAAAGCCGTCCTTCAACTAGCTTGTTGGGAACACAAAATTTCTCTTCAGTTGCAAACTCCACTCCATACATATTTATGGGGAGGTACTAGCTCCAACTCGTTTTTACAGTGAAAACATCAGGAACATCAAACCGGCACTAGGAAACAGACAGAGAAACCAGAGTAAAAGTTTCTCCTGCAAACCGTTCCCTTTCTGCTAGATGAACGAACGTCTCTCCACATGCTCAGTTATGAGAGATAAGTGTGTGTGAAAGCCGTCCTTCATCTAGGTTGTTGGGATCACAAAGTTTCTCTTCAGATGCAAACTCAACTCTATACATATATATATGGGGAGGAACTAGCTCCAACTCGGTTTTACAGTGAAAACTGCATGAACTTCAAACCGGCACTAGGAAACAGACTGAGAAACCAGAGAATAATTTCCTCCTGCAACCCGTTCCATTTGTTCTAGATGAACGAACGTCTCACCATATGCTCATGTCTGAGAGATAAGTGTGTGTAAAAGCCGTCCTTCACCTAGCATGATGGGAACACAAAGTTTCTGTTCAGATGCAAACTCCACTCCATATATATTTATGGGGATGTACTAGCTCCAACTCGGTTTTACAGTGATAACTGCAGGAACTTCAAACTGGCACTAGGAAACAGACTGAGAAACCAGAGTAAAAGTTTCTCCTGCAAACCGTTCCCTTTTTGCTAGATGAACGAACGTCTCTCCACATGCTCAGTTCTGAGAGATAATTGTGTGTGAAAGCCGTCCTTCATCTAGCTTGTTGGGAACACAAAGTTTCTCTTCAGTTGCAAACTCCACTCCATACATATATATGGGGAGGAACTAGCTCCAAATCGGTTTTCCAGTGAAAACTGCAGGAACTTCAAACCGGCACTAGGAAACAGACTGAGAAACCAGAGTAAAAGGTTCTCCTGCAACCCGTTCCCTTTGTGCTAGATGAACGAACGTCTATCCACATGCTCAGTTTTGAGAGATAAGTGTGTGTGAAAGCCGTCCTTCATCTAGCTTGTTGGGAACACAAAGTTTCTCTTCAGTTGCAAACTCCACTCCATACATATATGTGGGGAGGAACTAGCTCCAACTCGGTTTTATAGTGAATACTGCAGGAACTACAAACCGGCACTAGGAAACAGACTGAGAAATCAGAGTAAAAGTTTCTCCTGCAACCCGTTCCCTTTGTGCTAGATGAACGAACGTCTCTCCACATGCTCAGTTCTGAGAGATAAGTGTGTGTGAAAGCCGTCCTTCACCTAGCTTGTTAGGAATACAAAGTTTATCTTCAGTTGCAAACTCCACTCCATACATATATATGCGGAGGTACTAGCTCCAACTCGGTTTTATAGTGAAAACTGCAGGAACTTCAAACCGGCACTAGGAAACAGACTGAGAAACCAGAGAAAAATTTCCTCCTGCAACCCGTTCCATTTGTTCTAGATGAACGAACGTCTCACCATATGCTCAGGTCTGAGAGATAAGTGTGTGTAAAAGCCGTCCTTCACCTAGCATGTTGGGAACACAAAGTTTCTGTTCAGTTGCAAACTCCACTCCATATATATTTATGGGGAGGTACTAGCTCCAACTCGGTTTTACAGTGAAAACTGCAGGAACTTCAAACCGGCACTAGGAAACAGACTGAGAAACCAGAGTAAAAGTTTCTCCTGCAAACCGTTCCCTTTTTGCTAGATGAACGAACGTCTCTCCACATGCTCATTTCTGAGAGATAATTGTGTGTGAAAGCCGTCCTTCATCTAGCTTGTTGGGAACACAAAGTTTCTCTTCAGTTGCAAACTCCACTCCATACATATATATCTGGAAGAACTAGCTCCAAATCGGTTTTCCAGTGAAAACTGCAGGAACTTCAAACCGGCACTAGGAAACAGACTGAGAAACCAGAGTAAAAGGTTCTCCTGCAACCCGTTCCCTTTGTTCTAGATGAACGAACGTCTATCCACATGCTCAGTTCTGAGAGATATGTGTGTGTGAAAGCCGTCCTTCATCTAGCTTGTTGGGAACACAAAGTTTCTCCTCAGTTGCAAACTCCACTCCATAGATATATGTGGGGAAGAACTAGCCCCAACTCGGTTTTATAGTGAAAACTGCAGGAACTACAAACCGGCACTAGGAAACAGACTGAGAAACCAGAGTAAAAGTTTCTCCTGCAACCCGTTCCCTTTGTGCTAGATGAACGAACGTCTCTCCACATGCTCAGTTCTGAGAGATAAGTGTGTGTGAAAGCCGTCCTTCACCTAGCTTGTTAGGAATACAAAGTTTATCTTCAGTTGCAAACTCCACTCCATACATATATATGCGGAGGTACTAGCTCCAACTCGGTTTTATAGTGAAAACTGCAGGAACTTCAAACCGGCACTAGGAAACAGACTGAGAAACCAGAGTAAAAGTTTCTCCTGCAACCCGTTCCCTTTGTGCTAGATGAACGAACGTCTCTCCACATGCTTAGTTATGAGAGATAAGTGTGTGTGAAAGCTGTCCTTCATCTAGGTTGTTGGGAACACAAAGTTTCTCTTCAGTTGCAAACTCCACTCCATACATATATATATGGGGAGGAACTAGCTCCAACTCGGTTTTACAGTGAAAACTACAGGAACTTCAACCCGGCACTAGGAAACAGACTGAGAAACCAAAGTAAAAGGTTCTCCTGCAAACTGTTCCCTTTGTGCTAGATGAACGAACGTCTCTCCACATGCTCAGTTCTGAGAGATAAGTGTGTGTGAAGGCCGTACTTCACCTAGCTTGTTGGGAACACAAAGTTTCTCTTCAGTTGAAAACTCCACTCCATACATATATATGCGGAGGTACTAGCTCCAAATCGGTTTTACAATGAAAACTGCAGGAACTTTAAACCGGCACTAGGAAACAGACTGAGAAACCAGAGTAAAAGTTCCTCCTGCAAACCATTCCCTTTGTGCTAGATGAACGAACGTCTCACCATATGCTCAGGTCTGAGAGAAAAGTGTGTGTAAAACCCGTCCTTCACCTAGCATGTTGGGAACACAGAGTCTCTCTTCAGTTGCAAACTCCACTCCATACATATTTATGGGGAGGTACTATCTCCAACTCGGTTTTACAGTGAAAACTGCAGGAACTTCAAACAGGCACTAGGAAACAGACTGAGAAACCAGAGTAAAAGGTTCTCCTGCAAACCGTTCCCTTTGTGCTAGATGAACGAACGTCTATCCACATGCTCAGTTCTGAGAGATAAGTGTGTGTGAAAGCCGTACTTCATCTATCTTGTTGGGAACACAAAGTTTCTCTTCAGTTGCAAACTCAACTCCATACATATATATGGGGAGGAACTAGCTCCAAATCGGTTTTCCAGTGAAAACTGCAGGAACTTCAAACCGGCACTAGGAAACAGACTGAGAAACCAGAGTAAAAGTTTCTCCTGCAACCCGTTCCATTTGTGCTAGATGAACGAACGTCTATCCACATGCTCAGTTCTGAGAGATAATTGTGTGTGAAAGCCGTCCTTCATCTAGCTTGTTGGGAACACAAAGTTTCTCTTCAGTTGCAAACTCCACTCCATACATATATGTGGGGAGGAACTAGCTCCAACTCGGTTTTATAGTGAAAACTGCAGGAACTACAAACCGGCACTAGGAAACAGACTGAGAAACCAGAGTAAAAGTTTCTCCTGCAACCCGTTCCCTTTGTGCTAGATGAACGAACGTCTCTCCACATGCTCAGTTCTGAGAGATAAGTGTGTGTGAAAGCCGTCCTTCACCTAGCTTGTTAGGAATACAAAGTTTATCTTCAGTTGCAAACTCCACTCCATACATATATATGCGGAGGTACTAGCTCCAACTCGGTTTTATAGTGAAAACTGCAGGAACTTCAAACCGGCACTAGGAAACAGACTGAGAAACCAGAGTAAAAGTTTCTCCTGCAACCCGTTCCCTTTGTGCTAGATGAACGAACGTCTCTCCACATGCTTAGTTATGAGAGATAAGTGTGTGTGAAAGCTGTCCTTCATCTAGGTTGTTGGGAACACAAAGTTTCTCTTCAGTTGCAAACTCCACTCCATACATATATATATGGGGAGGAACTAGCTCCAACTCGGTTTTACAGTGAAAACTGCAGGAACTTCAACCCGGCACTAGGAAACAGACTGAAAAACCAAAGTAAAAGGTTCTCCTGCAAACCGTTCCCTTTGTGCTAGATGAACGAACGTCTCTCCACATGCTCAGTTCTGAGAGATAAGTGTGTGTGAAGGCCGTACTTCAGCTAGCATGTTGGGAACACAAATTTTCTCTTCAGTTGCAAAATCCACTCCATACATATTTATGGGGAGGTACTAGCTCCAACTCGTTTTTACAGTGAAAAGTGCAGGAACTTCAAACCGGCACTAGGAAACAGACTGAGAAACCAGAGAAAAATTTCCTCCTGCAACCCGTTCCATTTGTTCTAGATGAACGAACGTCTCACCATATGCTCAGGTCTGAGAGATAAGTGTGTGTAAAAGCCGTCCTTCACCTAGCATGTTGGGAACACAAAGATTCTGTTCAGTTGCAAACTCCACTCCATATATATTTATGGGGAGGTACTAGCTCCAACTCGGTTTTACAGTGAAAACTGCAGGAACTTCAAACCGGCACTAGGAAACAGACTGAGAAACCAGAGTAAAAGTTTCTCCTGCAAACCGTTCCCTTTTTGCTAGATGAACGAACGTCTCTCCACATGCTCAGTTCTGAGAGATAATTGTGTGTGAAAGCCGTCCTTCATCTAGCTTGTTGGGAACACAAAGTTTCTCTTCAGTTGCAAACTCCACTCCATACATATATATGGGGAGGAACTAGCTCCAAATCGGTTTTCCAGTGAAAACTGCAGGAACTTCAAACCGGCACTAGGAAACAGACTGAGAAACCAGAGTAAAAGGTTCTCCTGCAACCCGTTCCCTTTGTGCTAGATGAACGAACGTCTATCCACATGCTCAGTTCTGAGAGATAAGTGTGTGTGAAAGCCGTCCTTCATCTAGCTTGTTGTGAACACAAAGTTTCTCTTCAGTTGCAAACTCCACTCCATACATATATGTGGGGAGGAACTAGCTCCAACTCGGTTTTATAGTGAAAACTGCAGGAACTACAAACCGGCACTAGGAAACAGACTGAGAAACCAGAGTAAAAGTTTCTCCTGCAACCCGTTCCCTTTGTGCTAGATGAACGAACGTCTCTCCACATGCTCAGTTCTGAGAGATAAGTGTGTGTGAAAGCTGTCCTTCACCTAGCTTGTTAGGAATACAAAGTTTATCTTCAGTTGCAAACTCCACTCCATACATATATATGCGGAGGTACTAGCTCCAACTCGGTTTTATAGTGAAAACTGCAGGAACTTCAAACCGGCACTAGGAAACAGACTGAGAAACCAGAGTAAAAGTTTCTCCTGCAACCCGTTCCCTTTGTGCTAGATGAACGAACGTCTCCCCACATGCTTAGTTATGAGAGATAAGTGTGTGTGAAAGCTGTCCTTCATCTAGGTTGTTGGGAACACAAAGTTACTCTTCAGTTGCAAACTCAACTCCATACATATATATATGGGGAGGAACTAGCTCCAACTCGGTTTTACAGTGAAAACTGCAGGAACTTCAACCCGGCACTAGGAAACAGACTGAGAAACCAAAGTAAAAGGTTCTCCTGCAAACCGTTCCCTTTGTGCTAGATGAACGAACGTCTCTCCACATGCTCAGTTCTGAGAGATAAGTGTGTGTGAAGGCCGTCCTTCACCTAGCTTGTTGGGAACACAAAGTTTCTCTTCAGTTGCAAACTCCACTCCATACATATTTATGGGGAGGTACTAGCTCCAACTCGTTTTTACAGTGAAAACTGCAGGAACTTCAAACCGGCACTAGGAAACAGACTGAGAAACCAGAGAAAAATTTCCTCCTGCAACCCGTTCCATTTGTTCTAGATGAACGAACGTCTCACCACATGCTCAGGTCTGAGAGATAAGTGTGTGTAAAAGCCGTCCTTCACCTAGCATGCTGGGAACACAAAGTTTCTGTTCAGTTGCAAACTCCACTCCATATATATTTATGGGGAGGTACTAGCTCCAACTCGGTTTTACAGTGAAAAGTGCAGGAACTTCAAACCGGCACTAGGAAACAGACTGAGAAACCAGAGTAAAAGTTTCTCCTGCAAACCGTTCCCTTTTTGCTAGATGAACGAACGTCTCTCCACATGCTCAGTTCTGAGAGATAATTGTGTGTGAAGGCCGTCCTTCATCTAGCTTGTTGGGAACACAAAGTTTCTCTTCAGTTGCAAACTCCACTCCATACATATATATCTGGAGGAACTAGCTCCAAGTCGGTTTTCCAGTGAAAACTGCAGGAACTTCAAACCGGCACTAGGAAACAGACTGAGAAACCAGAGTAAAAGGTTCTCCTGCAACCCGTTCCCTTTGTGCTAGATGAACGAACGTCTATCCACATGCTCAGTTCTGAGAGATAAGTGTGTGTGAAAGCCGTCCTTCATCTAGCTTGTTGGGAACACAAAGTTTCTCTTCAGTTGCAAACTCCACTCCATACATATATGTGGGGAGGAACTAGCTCCAACTCGGTTTTATAGTGAAAACTGCAGGAACAACAAACCGGCACTAGGAAACAGACTGAGAAACCAGAGTAAAAGTTTCTCCTGCAACCCGTTCCCTTTGTGCTAGATGAACGAAAGTCTCTCCACATGCTCAGTTCTGAGAGATAAGTGTGTGTGAAAGCCGTCCTTCACCTAGCTTGTTAGGAATACAAAGTTTATCTTCAGTTGCAAACTCCACTCCATACATATATATGCGGAGGTACTAGCTCCAACTCGGTTTTATAGTGAAAACTGCAGGAACTTCAAACCGGCACTAGGAAACAGACTGAGAAACCAGAGTAAAAGTTTCTCCTGCAACCCGTTCCCTTTGTGCTAGATGAACGAACGTCTCTCCACATGCTTAGTTATGAGAGAAAAGTGTGTGTGAAAGCTGTCCTTCATCTAGGTTGTTGGGAACACAAAGTTTCTCTTCAGTTGCAAACTCCACTCCATACATATATATATGGGGAGGAACTAGCTCCAACTCGGTTTTACAGTGAAAACTACAGGAACTTCAACCCGGCACTAGGAAACAGACTGAGAAACCAAAGTAAAAGGTTCTCCTGCAAACTGTTCCCTTTGTGCTAGATGAACGAACGTCTCTCCACATGCTCAGTTCTGAGAGATAAGTGTGTGTGAAGGCCGTCCTTCACCTAGCTTGTTGGGAACACAAAGTTTCTCTTCAGTTGCAAACTCCACTCCATACATATATATGCGGAGGTACTAGCTCCAAATCGGTTTTACAATGAAAACTGCAGGAACTTTAAACCGGCACTAGGAAACAGACTGAGAAACCAGAGTAAAAGTTCCTCCTGCAAACCATTCCCTTTGTGCTAGATGAACGAAGGTCTCACCATATGCTCAGGTCTGAGAGATAAGTGTGTGTAAAACCCGTCCTTCACCTAGCATGTTGGGAACACAAAGTCTCTCTTCAGTTGCAAACTCCACTCCATACATATTTATGGGGAGGTACTAGCTCCAACTCGGTTTTACAGTGAAAACTGCAGGAACTTCAAACAGGCACTAGGAAAAAGACTGAGAAACCAGAGTAAAATGTTCTCCTGCAACCCGTTCCCTTTGTGCTAGATGAACGAACGTCTCTCCACATGCTCAGTTCTGAGAGATAAGTGTGTGTGAAAGCCGTCCTTCATCTAGCTTTTTGGGAACACAAAGTTTCTCTTCATTTGCAAACTCCACTCCATACATATATATGGGGTGGAACTAGCTCCAAATCGGTTTTATAGTGAAAACTGCAGGAACTTCAAACCGGCACTAGGAAACAGACTGAGAAACCAGAGTAAAAGGTTCTCCTGCAACCCGTTCCATTTGTGCTAGATGAACGAACGTCTCTCCACATGCTCAGTTCTGAGAGATAAATGTGTGTGAAAGCCGTCCTTCATCTAGCTTGTTGGGAACACAAAGTTTCTCTTCAGTTGCAAACTCCACTCCATACATATATATGGGGAGGAACTAGCTCCAACTCGGTTTTACAGTGAAAACTGCAGGAACTTCAACCCGGCACTAGGAAACAGACTGAGAAACCAGAGTAAAAAGTTCCCCTAAAAACCATTCCCTTTGTGCTAGATGAACGAACGTCTCACCATATGCTCAGGTCTGAGAGAAAAGTGTGTGTAAAACCCGTCCTTCACCTAGCATGTTGGGAACACAAAGTCTCTCTTCAGTTGCAAACTCCACTCCATACATATTTATGGGGAGGTACTATCTCCAACTCGGTTTTACAGTGAAAACTGCAGGAACTTCAAACAGGCACTAGGAAACAGACTGAGAAACCAGAGTAAAATGTTCTCCTGCAACCCGTTCCCTTTGTGCTAGATGAACGAACGTCTCTCCACATGCTCAGTTCTGAGAGATAATTGTGTGTGAAAGCCGTCCTTCATCTAGCTTGTTGGGAACACAAAGTTTCTCTTCAGTTGCAAACTCCACTCCATACATATATATGGGGAGGAACTAGCTCCAAATCGGTTTTCCAGTGAAAACTGCAGGAACTTCAAACCGGCACTAGGAAACAGACTGAGAAACCAGAGTAAAAGGTTCTCCTGCAAACCGTTCCCTTTGTGCTAGAGGAACGAAAGTCTATTCACATGCTCAGTTCTGAGAGATAAGTGTGTGTGAAAGCCGTCCTTCATCTAGCTTGTTGGGAACACAAAGTTTCTCTTCAGTTGCAAACTCCACTCCATACATATATGTGGGGAGGAACTAGCTCCAACTCGGTTTTATAGTGAAAACTGCAGGAACTTCAAACCGGCACTAGGAAACAGACTGAGAAACCAGAGTAAAAGTTTCTCCTGCAACCCGTTCCCTTTGTGCTAGATGAACGAACGTCTCTCCACATGCTTAGTTATGAGAGATAAGTGTGTGTGAAAGCTGTCCTTCATCTAGGTTGTTGGGAACACAAAGTTTCTCTTCAGTTGCAAACTCCACTCCATACATATATATATGGGGAGGAACTAGCTCCAACTCGGTTTTACAGTGAAAACTGCAGGAACTTCAACCCGGCACTAGGAAACAGACTGAGAAACCAAAGTAAAAGGTTCTCCTGCAAACCGTTCCCTTTGTGCTAGATGAACGAACGTCTCTCCACATGCTCAGTTCTGAGAGATAATTGTGTGTGAAGGCCGTACTTCACCTAGCTTGTTGGGAACACAAATTTTCTCTTCAGTTGCAAACTCCACTCCATACATATTTATGGTGAGGTACTAGCTCCAACTCGTTTTTACAGTGAAAACTGCAGGAACTTCAAACCGGCACTAGGAAACAGACTGAGAAACCAGAGAAAAATTTCCTCCTGCAACCCGTTCCATTTGTTCTAGATGAACGAACGTCTCACCATATGCTCAGGTCTGAGAGATAAGTGTGTGTAAAAGCCGTCCTTCACCTAGCATGTTGGGAACACAAAGTTTCTGTTCAGTTGCAAACTCCACTCCATATATATTTATGGGGAGGTACTAGCTCCAACTCGGTTTTACAGTGAAAACTGCAGGAACTTCAAACCGGCACTAGGAAACAGACTGAGAAACCAGAGTAAAAGTTTCTCCTGCAAACCGTTCCCTTTTTGCTAGATGAACGAACGTCTCTCCACATGCTCAGTTCTGAGAGATAATTGTGTGTGAAAGCCGTCCTTCATCTAGCTTGTTGGGAACACAAAGTTTCTCTTCAGTTGCAAACTCCACTCCATACATATATATGGGGAGGAACTAGCTCCAAATCGGTTTTCCAGTGAAAACTGCAGGAACTTCAAACCGGCACTAGGAAACAGACTGAGAAACCAGAGTTAAAGGTTCCCCTGCAACCCGTTCCCTTTGTGCTAGATGAACGAACGTCTCTCCACATGCTCAGTTCTGAGAGATAAGTGTGTGTGAAAGCCGTCCTTCATCTAGCTTGTTGGGAACACAAAGTTTCTCTTCAGTTGCAAACTCCACTCCATACATATATGTGGGGAGGAACTAGCTCCAACTCGGTTTTATAGTGAAAACTGCAGGAACTACAAACCGGCACTAGGAAACAGACTGAGAAACCAGAGTAAAAGTTTCTCCTGCAACCCGTTCCCTTTGTGCTAGATGAACGAACGTCTCTCCACATGCTCAGTTCTGAGAGATAAGTGTGTGTGAAAGCTGTCCTTCACCTAGCTTGTTAGGAATACAAAGTTTATCTTCAGTTGCAAACTCCACTCCATACATATATGTGCGGAGGTACTAGCTCCAACTCGGTTTTATAGTGAAAACTGCAGGAACTTGAAACCGGCACTAGGAAACAGACTGAGAAACCAGAGTAAAAGTTTCTCCTGCAACCCGTTCCCTTTGTGCTAGATGAACGAACGTCTCCCCACATGCTTAGTTATGAGAGATAAGTGTGTGTGAAAGCTGTCCTTCATCTAGGTTGTTGGGAACACAAAGTTACTCTTCAGTTGCAAACTCCACTCCATACATATATATATGGGGAGGAACTAGCTCCAACTCGGTTTTACAGTGAAAACTGCAGGAACTTCAACCCGGCACTAGGAAACAGACTGAGAAACCAAAGTAAAAGGTTCTCCTGCAAACCGTTCTCTTTGTGCTAGATGAACGAATGTCTCTCCACATGCTCAGTTCTGAGAGATAAGTGTGTGTGAAGGCCGTCCTTCACCTAGCTTGTTGGGAACACAAAGTTTCTCTTCAGTTGCAAACTCCACTCCATACATATTTATGAGGAGGTACTAGCTCCAACTCGTTTTTACAGTGAAAACTGCAGGAACTTCAAACCGGCACTAGGAAACAGACTGAGAAACCAGAGAAAAATTTCCTCCTGCAACCCGTTCCATTTGTTCTAGATGAACGAACGTCTCACCACATGCTCAGGTCTGAGAGATAAGTGTGTGTAAAAGCCGTCCTTCACCTAGCATGCTGGGAACACAAAGTTTCTGTTCAGTTGCAAACTCCACTCCATATATATTTATGGGGAGGTAATAGCTCCAACTCGGTTTTACAGTGAAAACTGCAGGAACTTCAAACCGGCACTAGGAAACAGACTGAGAAACCAGAGTAAAAGTTTCTCCTGCAAACCGTTCCCTTTTTGCTAGATGAACGAACGTCTCTCCACATGCTCAGTTCTGAGAGATAATTGTGTGTGAAAGCCGTCCTTCATCTAGCTTGTTGGGAACACAAAGTTTCTCTTCAGTTGCAAACTCCACTCCATACATATATATCAGGAGGAACTAGCTCCAAGTCGGTTTTCCAGTGAAAACTGCAGGAACTTCAAACCGGCAATAGGAAACAGACTGAGAAACCAGAGTAAAAGGTTCTCCTGCAACCCGTTCCCTTTGTGCTAGATGAACGAACGTCTATCCACATGCTCAGTTCTGAGAGATAAGTGTGTGTGAAAGCCGTCCTTCATCTAGCTTGTTGGGAACACAAAGTTTCTCTTCAGTTGCAAACTCCACTCCATACATATATGTGGGGAGGAACTAGCTCCAACTCGGTTTTATAGTGAAAACTGCAGGAACTTCAAACCGGCACTAGGAAACAGACTGAGAAACCAGAGTAAAAGTTTCTCCTGCAACCCGTTCCCTTTGTGCTAGATGAACGAACGTCTCTCCACATGCTTAGTTATGAGAGATAAGTGTGTGTGAAAGCTGTCCTTCATCTAGGTTGTTGGGAACACAAAGTTTCTCTTCAGTTGCAAACTCCACTCCATACATATATATATGGGGAGGAACTAGCTCCAACTCGGTTTTACAGTGAAAAGTGCAGGAACTTCAAACCGGCACTAGGAAACAGACTGAGAAACCAAAGTAAAAGGTTCTCCTGCAAACTGTTCCCTTTGTGCTAGATGAACGAACGTCTCTCCACATGCTCAGTTCTGAGAGATAAGTGTGTGTGAAGGCCGTCCTTCACCTAGCTTGTTGGGAACACAAAGTTTCTCTTCAGTTGCAAACTCCACTCCATACATATATATGCGGAGGTACTAGCTCCAAATCGGTTTTACAATGAAAACTGCAGGAACTTTAAACCGGCACTAGGAAACAGACTGAGAAACCAGAGTAAAAGTTCCTCCTGCAAACCATTTCCTTTGTGCTAGATGAACGAACGTCTCACCATATGCTCAGTTCTGAGAGATAAGTGTCTGTAAAACCCGTCCTTCACCTAGCATGTTGGGAACACAAAGTCTCTCTTCAGTTGCAAACTCCACTCCATACATATTTATGGGGAGGTACTAGCTCCAACTCGGTTTTACAGTGAAAACTGCAGGAACTTCAAACAGGCACTAGGAAACAGACTGAGAAACCAGAGTAAAATGTTCTCCTGCAACCCGTTCCCTTTGTGCTAGATGAACGAACGTCTCTCCACATGCTCAGTTCTGAGAGATAAGTGTGTGTGAAAGCCGTCCTTCATCTAGCTTGTTGGGAACACAAAGTTTCTCTTCAGTTGCAAACTCCACTCCATACATATATGTGGGGAGGAACTAGCTCCAACTCGGTTTTATAGTGAAAACTGCAGGAACTACAAACCGGCACTAGGAAACAGACTGAGAAACCAGAGTAAAAGTTTCTCCTGCAACCCGTTCCCTTTGTGCTAGATGAACGAACGTCTCTCCACATGCTCAGTTCTGAGAGATAAGTGTGTGTGAAAGCTGTCCTTCACCTAGCTTGTTAGGAATACAAAGTTTATCTTCAGTTGCAAACTCCACTCCATACATATATATGCGGAGGTACTAGCTCCAACTCGGTTTTATAGTGAAAACTGCAGGAACTTGAAACCGGCACTAGGAAACAGACTGAGAAACCAGAGTAAAAGTTTCTCCTGCAACCCTTTCCCTTTGTGCTAGATGAACGAACGTCTCCCCACATGCTTAGTTATGAGAGATAAGTGTGTGTGAAAGCTGTCCTTCATCTAGGTTGTTGGGAACACAAAGTTACTCTTCAGTTGCAAACTCCACTCCATACATATATATATGGGGAGGAACTAGCTCCAACTCGGTTTTACAGTGAAAACTGCAGGAACTTCAACCCGGCACTAGGAAACAGACTGAGAAACCAAAGTAAAAGGTTCTCCTGCAAACCGTTCTCTTTGTGCTAGATGAACGAATGTCTCTCCACATGCTCAGTTCTGAGAGATAAGTGTGTGTGAAGGCCGTCCTTCACCTAGCTTGTTGGGAACACAAAGTTTCTCTTCAGTTGCAAACTCCACTCCATACATATTTATGAGGAGGTACTAGCTCCAACTCGTTTTTACAGTGAAAACTGCAGGAACTTCAAACCGGCACTAGGAAACAGACTGAGAAACCAGAGAAAAATTTCCTCCTGCAACCCGTTCCATTTGTTCTAGATGAACGAACGTCTCACCACATGCTCAGGTCTGAGGGATAAGTGTGTGTAAAAGCCGTCCTTCACCTAGCATGCTGGGAACACAAAGTTTCTCTTCAGTTGCAAACTCCACTCCATACATATATGTGGGGAGGAACTAGCTCCAACTCGGTTTTATAGTGAAAACTGCAGGAACTTCAAACCGGCACTAGGAAACAGACTGAGAAACCAGAGTAAAAGTTTCTCCTGCAACCCGTTCCCTTTGTGCTAGATGAACGAACGTCTCTCCACATGCTTAGTTATGAGAGATAAGTGTGTGTGAAAGCTGTCCTTCATCTAGGTTGTTGGGAACACAAAGTTTCTCTTCAGTTGCAAACTCCACTCCATACATATATATATGGGGAGGAACTAGCTCCAACTCGGTTTTACAGTGAAAACTACAGGAACTTCAACCCGGCACTAGGAAACAGACTGAGAAACCAAACTAAAAGGTTCTCCTGCAAACTGTTCCCTTTGTGCTAGATGAACGAACGTCTCTCCACATGCTCAGTTCTGAGAGATAAGTGTGTGTGAAGGCCGTCCTTCACCTAGCTTGTTGGGAACACAAAGTTTCTCTTCAGTTGCAAACTCCACTCCATACATATATATGCGGAGGTACTAGCTCCAAATCGGTTTTACAATGAAAACTGCAGGAACTTTAAACCGGCACTAGGAAACAGACTGAGAAACCAGAGTAAAAGTTCCTCCTGCAAACCATTCCCTTTGTGCTAGATGAACGAACGTCTCACCATATGCTCAGGTCTGAGAGATAAGTGTCTGTAAAACCCGTCCTTCACCTAGCATGTTGGGAACACAAAGTCTCTCTTCAGTTGCAAACTCCACTCCATACATATTTATGGGGAGGTACTAGCTCCAACTCGGTTTTACAGTGAAAACTGCAGGAACTTCAAACCGGCACTAGGAAACAGACTGAGAAACCAGAGTAAAAGTTTCTCCTGCAACCCGTTCCCTTTGTGCTAGATGAACGAACGTCTCTCCACATGCTCAGTTCTGAGAGATAAGTGTGTGTGAAAGCCGTCCTTCACCTAGCTTGTTAGGAATACAAAGTTTATCTTCAGTTGCAAACTCCACTCCATACATATATATGCGGAGGTACTAGCTCCAACTCGGTTTTATAGTGAAAACTGCAGGAACTTCAAACCGGCACTAGGAAACAGACTGAGAAACCAGAGTAAAAGTTTCTCCTGCAACCCGTTCCCTTTGTGCTAGATGAACGAACGTCTCTCCACATGCTTAGTTATGAGAGAAAAGTGTGTGTGAAAGCTGTCCTTCATCTAGGTTGTTGGGAACACAAAGTTTCTCTTCAGTTGCAAACTCCACTCCATACATATATATATGGGGAGGAACTAGCTCCAACTCGGTTTTACAGTGAAAACTACAGGAACTTCAACCCGGCACTAGGAAACAGACTGAGAAACCAAAGTAAAAGGTTCTCCTGCAAACTGTTCCCTTTGTGCTAGATGAACGAACGTCTCTCCACATGCTCAGTTCTGAGAGATAAGTGTGTGTGAAGGCCGTCCTTCACCTAGCTTGTTGGGAACACAAAGTTTCTCTTCAGTTGCAAACTCCACTCCATACATATATATGCGGAGGTACTAGCTCCAAATCGGTTTTACAATGAAAACTGCAGGAACTTTAAACCGGCACTAGGAAACAGACTGAGAAACCAGAGTAAAAGTTCCTCCTACAAACCATTCCCTTTGTGCTAGATGAACGAACGTCTCACCATATGCTCAGGTCTGAGAGATAAGTGTGTGTAAAACCCGTCCTTCACCTAGCATGTTGGGAACACAAAGTCTCTCTTCAGTTGCAAACTCCACTCCATACATATTTATGGGGAGGTACTAGCTCCAACTCGGTTTTACAGTGAAAACTGCAGGAACTTCAAACAGGCACTAGGAAACAGACTGAGAAACCAGAGTAAAATGTTCTCCTGCAACCCGTTCCCTTTGTGCTAGATGAACGAACGTCTCTCCACATGCTCAGTTCTGAGAGATAAGTGTGTGTGAAAGCCGTCCTTCATCTAGCTTTTTGGGAACACAAAGTTTCTCTTCATTTGCAAACTCCACTCCATACATATATATGGGGTGGAACTAGCTCCAAATCTGTTTTATAGTGAAAACTGCAGGAACTTCAAACCGGCACTAGGAAACAGACTGAGAAACCAGAGTAAAAGGTTCTCCTGCAACCCGTTCCCTTTGTGCTAGATGAACGAACGTCTCTCCACATGCTCAGTTCTGAGAGATAAATGTGTGTGAAAGCCGTCCTTCATCTAGCTTGTTGGGAACACAAAGTTTCTCTTCAGTTGCAAACTCCACTCCATACATATATATGGGGAGGAACTAGCTCCAACTCGGTTTTACAGTGAAAACTGCAGGAACTTCAACCCGGCACTAGGAAACAGACTGAGAAACCAGAGTAAAAAGTTCCCCTACAAACCATTCCCTTTGTGCTAGATGAACGAACGTCTCACCATATGCTCAGGTCTGAGAGAAAAGTGTGTGTAAAACCCGTCCTTCACCTAGCATGTTGGGAACACAAAGTCTCTCTTCAGTTGCAAACTCCACTCCATACATATTTATGGGGAGGTACTATCTCCAACTCGGTTTTACAGTGAAAACTGCAGGAACTTCAAACAGGCACTAGGAAACAGACTGAGAAACCAGAGTAAAATGTTCTCCTGCAAACCGTTCCCTTTGTGCTAGATGAACGAACGTCTCTCCACATGCTCAGTTCTGAGAGATAATTGTGTGTGAAAGCCGTCCTTCATCTAGCTTGTTGGGAACACAAAGTTTCTCTTCAGTTGCAAACTCCACTCCATACATATATATGGGGAGGAACTAGCTCCAAATCGGTTTTCCAGTGAAAACTGCAGGAACTTCAAACCGGCACTAGGAAACAGACTGAGAAACCAGAGTAAAAGGTTCTCCTGCAAACCGTTCCCTTTGTGCTAGATGAACGAACGTCTATCCACATGCTCAGTTCTGAGAGATAAGTGTGTGTGAAAGCCGTACTTCATCTATCTTGTTGGGAACACAAAGTTTCTCTTCAGTTGCAAACTCCACTCCATACATATATATGGGGACGAACTAGCTCCAAATCGGTTTTCCAGTGAAAACTGCAGGAACTTCAAACCGGCACTAGGAAACAGACTGAGAAACCAGAGTAAAAGTTTCTCCTGCAACCCGATTCATTTGTGCTAGATGAACGAACGTCTATCCACATGCTCAGTTCTGAGAGATAAGTGTGTGTGAAAGCCGTCCTTCATCTAGCTTGTTGGGAACACAAAGTTTCTCTTCAGTTGCAAACTCCACTCCATACATATATGTGGGGAGGAACTAGCTCCAACTCGGTTTTATAGTGAAAACTGCAGGAACTACAAACCGGCACTAGGAAACAGACTGAGAAACCAGAGTAAAAGTTTCTCCTGCAACCCGTTCCCTTTGTGCTAGATGAACGAACGTCTCTCCACATGCTCAGTTCTGAGAGATAAGTGTGTGTGAAAGCCGTCCTTCACCTAGCTTGTTAGGAATACAAAGTTTATCTTCAGTTGCAAACTCCACTCCATACATATATATGCGGAGGTACTAGCTCCAACTCGGTTTTATAGTGAAAACTGCAGGAACTTCAAACCGGCACTAGGAAACAGACTGAGAAACCAGAGTAAAAGTTTCTCCTGCAACCCGTTCCCTTTGTGCTAGATGAACGAACGTCTCTCCACATGCTTAGTTATGAGAGATAAGTGTGTGTGAAAGCTGTCCTTCATCTAGGTTGTTGGGAACACAAAGTTTCTCTTCAGTTGCAAACTCCACTCCATACATATATATATGGGGAGGAACTAGCTCCAACTCGGTTTTACAGTGAAAACTGCAGGAACTTCAACCCGGCACTAGGAAACAGACTGAGAAACCAAAGTAAAAGGTTCTCCTGCAAACCGTTCCCTTTGTGCTAGATGAACGAACGTCTCTCCACATGCTCAGTTCTGAGAGATAAGTGTGTGTGAAGGCCGTACTTCACCTAGCTTGTTGGGAACACAAATTTTCTCTTCAGTTGCAAACTCCACTCCATACATATTTATGGGGAGGTACTAGCTCCAACTCGTTTTTACAGTGAAAACTGCAGGAACTTCAAACCGGCACTAGGAAACAGACTGAGAAACCAGAGAAAAATTTCCTCCTGCAACCCGTTCCATTTGTTCTAGATGAACGAACGTCTCACCATATGCTCAGGTCTGAGAGATAAGTGTGTGTAAAAGCCGTCCTTCACCTAGCATGTTGGGAACACAAAGTTTCTGTTCAGTTGCAAACTCCACTCCATATATATTTATGGGGAGGTACTAGCTCCAACTCGGTTTTACAGTGAAAACTGCAGGAACTTCAAACCCCACTAGGAAACAGACTGAGAAACCAGAGTAAAAGTTTCTCCTGCAAACCGTTCCCTTTTTGCTAGATGAACGAACGTCTCTCCACATGCTCAGTTCTGAGAGATAATTGTGTGTGAAAGCCGTCCTTCATCTAGCTTGTTGGGAACACAAAGTTTCTCTTCAGTTGCAAACTCCACTCCATACATATATATGGGGAGGAACTAGCTCCAAATCGGTTTTCCAGTGAAAACTGCAGGAACTTCAAACCGGCACTAGGAAACAGACTGAGAAACCAGAGTTAAAGGTTCTCCTGCAACCCGTTCCCTTTGTGCTAGATGAACGAACGTCTATCCACATGCTCAGTTCTGAGAGATAAGTGTGTGTGAAAGCCGTCCTTCATCTAGCTTGTTGGGAACACAAAGTTTCTCTTCAGTTGCAAACTCCACTCCATACATATATGTGGGGAGGAACTAGCTCCAACTCGGTTTTATAGTGAAAACTGCAGGAACTACAAACCGGCACTAGGAAACAGACTGAGAAACCAGAGTAAAAGTTTCTCCTGCAACCCGTTCCCTTTGTGCTAGATGAACGAACGTCTCCCCACATGCTTAGTTATGAGAGATAAGTGTGTGTGAAAGCTGTCCTTCATCTAGGTTGTTGGGAACACAAAGTTACTCTTCAGTTGCAAACTCCACTCCATACATATATATATGGGGAGGAACTAGCTCCAACTCGGTTTTACAGTGAAAACTGCAGGAACTTCAACCCGGCACTAGGAAACAGACTGAGAAACCAAAGTAAAAGGTTCTCCTGCAAACCGTTCCCTTTGTGCTAGATGAACGAACGTCTCTCCACATGCTCAGTTCTGAGAGATAAGTGTGTGTGAAGGCCGTCCTTCACCTAGCTTGTTGGGAACACAAAGTTTCTCTTCAGTTGCAAACTCCACTCCATACATATTTATGGGGAGGTACTAGCTCCAACTCGTTTTTACAGTGAAAACTGCAGGAACTTCAAACCGGCACTAGGAAACAGACTGAGAAACCAGAGAAAAATTTCCTCCTGCAACCCGTTCCATTTGTTCTAGATGAACGAACGTCTCACCACATGCTCAGGCCTGAGAGATAAGTGTGTGTAAAAGCCGTCCTTCACCTAGCATGCTGGGAACACAAAGTTTCTGTTCAGTTGCAAACTCCACTCCATATATATTTATGGGGAGTTACTAGCTCCAACTCGGTTTTACAGTGAAAACTGCAGGAACTTCAAACCGGCACTAGGAAACAGACTGAGAAACCAGAGTAAAAGTTTCTCCTGCAAACCGTTCCCTTTTTGCTAGATGAACGAACGTCTCTCCACATGCTCAGTTCTGAGAGATAATTGTGTGTGAAAGCCGTCCTTCATCTAGCTTGTTGGGAACACAAAGTTTCTCTTCAGTTGCAAACTCCACTCCATACATATATATCTGGAGGAACTAGCTCCAAGTCGGTTTTCCAGTGAAAACTGCAGGAACTTCAAACCGGCACTAGGAAACAGACTGAGAAACCAGAGTAAAAGGTTCTCCTGCAACCCGTTCCCTTTGTGCTAGATGAACGAACGTCTATCCACATGCTCAGTTCTGAGAGATAAGTGTGTGTGAAAGCCGTCCTTCATCTAGCTTGTTGGGAACACAAAGTTTCTCTTCAGTTGCAAACTCCACTCCATAAATATATGTGGGGAGGAACTAGCTCCAACTCGGTTTAATAGTGAAAACTGCAGAAACTACAAACCGGCACTAGGAAACAGACTGAGAAACCAGAGTAAAAGTTTCTCCTGCAACCCGTTCCCTTTGTGCTAGATGAACGAACGTCTCTCCACATGCTCAGTTCTGAGAGATAAGTGTGTGTGAAAGCCGTCCTTCACCTAGCTTGTTAGGAATACAAAGTTTATCTTCAGTTGCAAACTCCACTCCATACATATATATGCGGAGGTACTAGCTCCAACTCGGTTTTATAGTGAAAACTGCAGGAACTTCAAACCGGCACTAGGAAACAGACTGAGAAACCAGAGTAAAAGTTTCTCCTGCAACCCGTTCCCTTTGTGCTAGATGAACGAACGTCTCTCCACATGCTTAGTTATGAGAGATAAGTGTGTGTGAAAGCTGTTCTTCATCTAGGTTGTTGGGAACACAAAGTTTCTCTTCAGTTGCAAACTCCACTCCATACATATATATATGGGGAGGAACAAGCTCCAACTCGGTTTTACAGTGAAAACTACAGGAACTTCAACCCGGCACTAGGAAACAGACTGAGAAACCAAAGTAAAAGGTTCTCCTGCAAACTGTTCCCTTTGTGCTAGATGAACGAACGTCTCTCCACATGCTCAGTTCTGAGAGATAAGTGTGTGTGAAGGCCGTCCTTCACCTAGCATGTTGGGAACACAAAGTTTCTCTTCAGTAGCAAACTCCACTCCATACATATATATGCGGAGGTACTAGCTCCAAATCGGTTTTACAATGAAAACTGCAGGAACTTTAAACCGGCACTAGGAAACAGACTGAGAAACCAGAGTAAAAGTTCCTCCTGCAAACCATTTCCTTTGTGCTAGATGAACGAACGTCTCACCATATGCTCAGGTCTGAGAGATAAGTGTGTGTAAAACCCGTCCTTCACCTAGCATGTTGGGAACACAAAGTCTCTCTTCAGTTGCAAACTCCACTCCATACATATTTATGGGGAGGTACTAGCTCCAACTCGGTTTTACAGTGAAAACTGCAGGAACTTCAAACAGGCACTAGGAAACAGACTGAGAAACCAGAGTAAAATGTTCCCCTGCAAACCGTTCCCTTTGTGCTAGATGAACGAACGTCTCTCCTCATGCTCAGTTCTGAGAGATAAGTGTGTGTGAAAGCCGTCCTTCATCTAGCTTTTTGGGAACACAAAGTTTCTCTTCATTTGCAAACTCCACTCCATACATATATATGGGGTGGAACTAGCTCCAAATCGGTTTTATAGTGAAAACTGCAGGAACTTCAAACCGGCACTAGGAAACAGACTGAGAAACCAGAGTAAAAGGTTCTCCTGCAACCCGTTCCCTTTGTGCTAGATGAACGAACGTCTCTCCACATGCTCAGTTCTGAGAGATAAATGTGTGTGAAAGCCGTCCTTCATCTAGCTTGTTGGGAACACAAAGTTTCTCTTCAGTTGCAAACTCCACTCCATACATATATATGGGGAGGAACTAGCTCCAACTCGGTTTTACAGTGAAAACTGCAGGAACTTCAACCCGGCACTAGGAAACAGACTGAGAAACCAGAGTAAAAAGTTCCCCTACAAACCGTTCCCTTTGTGCTAGATGAACGAACGTCTCTCCACAAGCTCAGTTCTGAGAGATAAGTGTGTGTGAAAGCCGTCCTTCACTTAGCTTGTTGGGAACACAAAGTTTCTCTTCAGTTGCAAACTCCACTCCATACATATATATGAGGAGGTACTAGCTCCAACTCGGTTTTACAGTGAAAACTGCAGGAACTTCAAACCGGCACTAGGAAACAGACTGAGAATCCAGAGTAAAAGTTTTTCCTGCAACCCGTTCCATTTGTGCTAGATGAACGAACGTCTCTCCACATGCTCAGTTCTGAGAGATAAGTGTGTGTGAAAGCCGTCCTTCATCTAGCTTGTTGGGAACACAAAGTTTCTCTTCAGTTGCAAACTCCACTCCATACATATATATGGGGAGGAACTAGCTCCAACTCGGTTTTACAGTGAAAACTGCAGGAACTTCAAACCGGCACTAGGAAACAGACTGAAAAACCAGAGTAAAAGGTTCTCCTGCAAACCGTTCCATTTGTGCTAGATGAACGAACGTCTCTCCACATGCTCAGTTCTGAGAGATAAGTGTGTGTGAAAGCCGTCCTTCACTTAGCTTGTTGGGAACACAAAGTTTCTCTTCAGTTGCAAACTCCACTCCATACATATATATGGGGAGGAACTAGCTCCAACTCGGTTTTACAGTGAAAACTGCAGGAACTTCAAACTGGCACTAGGAAACAGACTGAGAAATCAGAGTAAAAAGTTCTCCTGCAAACCGTTCCCTTTGTGCTAGATGAACGAACGTCTCTCCACATGCTCAGTTCTGAGAGATAAGTGTGTGTGAAAGCCGTCCTTCACTTAGCTTGTTGGGAACACAAAGTTTCTCTTCAGTTGCAAACTCCACTCCATACATATATATGCGGAGGTACAAGCTCCAACTCGGTTTTACAGTGAAAACTGCAGGAACTTCAAACCGGCACTAGGAAACAGACTGAGAAACCAGAGTAAAAGGTTCTCCTGCAACCCGTTCCCTTTTTGCTAGATGAACGAACGTCTCACCATATGCTCAGTTCTGAGAGATAAGTGTGTGTAAAAGCCGTCCTTCACCTAGCATGTTGGGAACACAAAGTTTCTCTTCAGTTGCAAACTCCACTCCATACATATTTATGGGGAGGTACTAGCTCCAACTCGGTTTTACAGTGAATACTGCAGGAACTTCAAACCGGCACTAGGAAATAGACTGAGAAACCAGAGAAAAAGTATCTCCTGCAAACCGTTCCCTTTGTGCTAGATGAACGAACGTCTCACCATATGCTCAGGTCTGAGAGATAAGTGTGTGTAAAAGCCGTACTTCACCTAGCATGTTGGGAACACAAAGTTTCTGTTCAGTTGCAAACTCCACTCCATATATATTTATGGGGAGGTACTAGCTCCAACTCGGTTTTACAGTGAAAACTGCAGGAACTTCAAACCGGCACTAGGAAACAGACTGAGAAACCAGAGTAAAAGGTTCTCCTGCAAACCGTTCCCTTTGTGCTAGATGAACGAACGTCTCTCCACATGCTCAGTTCTGAGAGATAAGTGTGTGTGAAAGCCGTCCTTCATCTAGCTTGTTGGGAACACAAAGTTTCTCTTCAGTTGCAAACTCCACTCCATACATATATATGGGGAGGAACTAGCTCCAACTCGGTTTTCCAGTGAAAACTGCAGGAACTTCAAACCGGCACTAGGAAACAGACTGAGAAACCAGAGTAAAAGGTTCTCCTGCAACCCGTTCCCTTTGTGCTAGATGAACAAACGTCTCTCCACATGCTCAGTTCTGAGAGATAAGTGTGTGTGAAAGCCGTCCTTCATCTAGCTTGTTGGGAACACAAAGTTTCTCTTCAGTTGCAAACTCCACTCCATACATATATGTGGGGAGGAACTAGCTCCAACTCGGTTTTATAGTGAAAACTGCAGGAACTACAAACCGGCACTAGGAAACAGACTGAGAAACCAGAGTAAAAGTTTCTCCTGCAACCCGTTCCCTTTGTGCTAGATGAACGAACGTCTCTCCACATGCTCAGTTCTGAGAGATAAGTGTGTGTGAAAGCCGACCTTCACCTAGCTTGTTAGGAATACAATGTTTATCTTCAGTTGCAAACTCCAATCCATACATATATATGCGGAGGTACTAGCACCAACTCGGTTTTATAGTGAAAACTGCAGGAACATCAAACCGGCACTAGGAAACAGACTGAGAAACCAGAGTAAAAGTTTCTCCTGCAACCCGTTCCCTTTGTGCTAGATGAACGAACGTCTCTCCACATGCTCAGTTATGAGAGATAAGTGTGTGTGAAAGCCGTCCTTCATCTAGGTTGTTGGGAACACAAAGTTTCTCTTCAGTTGCAAACTCCACTCCATACATATATATATGGGGAGGAACTAGCTCCAACTCGGTTTTACAGTGAAAACTGCAGGAACTTCAAACCGGCACTAGGAAACAGACTGAGAAACCAAAGTAAAAGGTTCTCCTGCAAACCGTTCCCTTTGTGCTAGATGAACGAACGTCTCTCCACATGCTCAGTTCTGAGAGATAAGTGTGTGTGAAGGCCGTCCTTCACCTAGCTTGTTGGGAACACAAAGTTTCTCTTCAGTTGCAAACTCCATTGCATACATATATATGCGGAGGTACTAGCTCCAAATCGGTTTTACAATGAAAACTGCAGGAACTTTATACCGGCACTAGGAAACAGACTGAGAAACCAGAGTAAAAGTTCCTCCTGCAACCCGTTCCCTTTGTGCTAGATGAACGAACGTCTCACCATATGCTCAGGTCTGAGAGATAAGTGTGTGTAAAACCCGTCCTTCACCTAGCATGTTGGGAACACAAAGTCTCTCTTCAGTTGCAATCTCCACTCCATACATATATATGGGGAGGAACTAGCTCCAACTCGGTTTTACAGTGAAAACTGCAGGAACTTCAAACCGGCACTAGGAAACAAACTGAGAAACCAGAGTAAAAAGTTCTCCTGCAAACCGTTCCCTTTTTGCTAGATGAACGAACGTCTCTCCACATGCTCAGTTCTGAGAGATAAGTGTGTGTGAAAGCCGTCCTTCAATAAGCTTGTTGGGAACACAAAGTTTCTCTTCAGTTGCAAACTCCACTCCATACATATATATGGGGAGGAACAAGCTCCAACTCGGTTTTACAGTGAAAACTGCAGGAACTTCAAACCGGCACTAGGAAACAGACTGAGAAACCAGAGTAAAAGGTTCTCCTGCAAACCGTTCCATTTGTGCTATATGAACGAACGTCTCTCCACATGCTCAGTTCTGAGAGATAAGTGTGTGTGAAAGCCGTCCTTCACTTAGCTTGTTGGGAACACAAAGTTTCTCTTCAGTTGCAAACTCCACTCCATACATATATATGCGAAGGTACAAGCTCCAACTCGGTTTTACAGTGAAAACTGCAGGAACTTCAAACCGGCACTAGGAAACCGTCTGAAAAACCAGAGTAAAAGTTTCTCCTGCAACCCGTTCCCTTTGTGCTAGATGAACGAACGTCTCACCATATGCTCAGTTCTGAGAGATAAGTGTGTGTAAAAGCCGTCCTTCACCTAGCATGTTGGGAACACAAAGTTTCTCTTCAGTTGCAAATTCCACTCCATACATATTTATGGGGAGGTACTAGCTCCAACTCGGTTTTACAGTGAAAACTGCAGGAACTTCAAACCGGCACTAGGAAACAGACTGATAAACCAAAGTAAAAGTTTCTCCTGCAACCCGTTCCCTTTGTGCTAGATGAACGAACGTCTCTCCACATGCTCAGTTCTGAGAGATAAGTGTGTGTGAAAGCCGTCCTTCATCTAGCTTGTTGGGAACACAAAGTTTCTCTTCAGTTGCAAACTCCACTCCATACATATATGTGGGGAGGAACTAGCTCCAACTCGGTTTTATAGTGAAAACTGCAGGAACTACAAACCGGCACTAGGAAACAGACTGAGAAACCAGAGTAAAAGTTTCTCCTGCAACCCGTTCCCTTTGTGCTAGATGAACGAACGTCTCTCCACATGCTCAGTTCTGAGAGATAAGTGTGTGTGAAAGCCGTCCTTCACCTAGCTTGTTGGGAACACAAAGTTTCTCTTCAGTTGCAAACTCCACTCCATACATATATATGGGGAGGTACTAGCTCCAACTCGGTTTTACAGTGAAAACTGCAGGAACTTCAAACCGGCACTAGGAAAAAGACTGAGAAACCAGAGTAAATGTTTCTCCTGCAACGCGTTCCCTTTGTGCTAGATGAACGAACGTCTCTCCACATGCTCAGTTCTGAGAGATAAGTGTGTGTGAAACCGTCCTTCATCTAGCTTGTTGGGAACTCAAAGTTTCTCTTCAGTTGCAAACTCCACTCCATACATATATATATGGGGAGAAACTAGCTCCAACTCGGTTTTACAGTGAAAACTGCAGGAACTTCAAACCGGCACTAGGAAACAGACTGAGAAACCAGAGTAAAAGGTTCTCCTGCAAACCGTTCCCTTTGTGCTAGATGAACGAACGTCTCTCCACATGCTCAGTTCTGAGAGATAAGTGTGTGTGAAAGCCGTCCTTCACCTAGCTTGTTGGGAACACATAGTTTCTCTTCAGTTGCAAACTTCACTCGATACATACATATGGGGAGGTACTAGCTCCAACTCGGTTTTACAGTGAATACTGCAGGAACTTCAAACCGGCACTAGGAAACAGAATGAGAAACCAGAGTAAAAGTTTCTCCTGCAACCCTTTCCAATTGTGCTAGATGAACGAACGTCTCTCCACATGCTCAGTTCTGAGAGATAACTGTGTGTGAAAGCCATCCTACACCTAGCTTGTTGGGAACACTAAGTTTCTCTTCAGTTGCAAACTCCACTCCATACATATATATGGGGAGGTACTAGCTCCAACTCGGTTTTACAGTGAAAACTGCAGGAACTTCAAACCGGCACTAGGAAAAAGACTGAGAAACCAGAGTAAAAGTTTCCCCTGCAACCCGTTCCCTTTGTGCTAGAAGAACGAACGTCTCTCCACATGCTCAGTTCTGAGAGATAAATGTGTGTTAAAGCCGTCCTTCACCTAGCTTGTTAGGAATACAAAGTTTATCTTCAGTTGCAAAATCCACTCCATACATATATATGCGGAGGTACTAGCTCCAACTCGGTTTTATAGTGAAAACTGCAGGAACTTCAAACCGGCACTAGGAAACATACTGAGAAACCAGAGTAAAAGTTTCTCCTGCAACCCGTTCCATTTGTGCTAGATGAATGAATGTCTCTCCACATGCTCAGTTCTGAGAGATAAGTGTGTGTGAAAGCCGTCCTTCATCTAGCTTGTTGGGAACTCAAAGTTTCTCTTCAGTTGCAAACTCCACTCCATACATATATATATGGGGAGGAACTAGCTCCAACTCGGATTTACAGTGAAAACTGCAGGAACTTCAAACCGGCACTAGGAAACAGACTGAGAAACCAGAGTAAAAGGTTCTCCTGCAAACCGCTCCCTTTGTGCTAGATGAACGAACGTCTCTCCACATGCTCAGTTCTGAGAGATATGTGTGTGTGAAAGCCGTCCTTCACCTAGCTTGTTGGAAACACAAAGTTTCTCTTCAGTTGCAATCTCCACTCGATACATATATATGCGGAGGTACAAGCTCCAACTCGGTTTTATAGTGAAAACTGCAGGAACTTCAAACCGGCACTAGGAAACAGACTGAGAAACCAGAGGAAAAGTTTCTCCTGCAACCCGTTCCATTTGTGCTAGATGAACGAACGTCTCTCCACATGCTCAGTCCTGAGAAATAAGTGTGTGTGAAAGCCGTCCTTCACCTAGCTTGTTGGGAACACAAAGTTTCTCTTCAGTTGCAAAATTCACTCGATACATATATATGGTGAGGTACTAGCTCCAACTCGGTTTTACATTGAATACTGCAGTAACTTAAAAACGGCAATAGGAAACAGACTGAGAAACCAGAGTAAAAGTTTCTCCTGCAATCTGTTCCCATTGTGCTAGATGAACGAACGTCTCTCCACATGCTAAGTTCTGAGAGATAAGGGTGTGTGAAAGCCGTCCTTCAGCTAGCTTGTTGGGAACACAAAGTTTCTCTTCAGTTTCAAACTCCACTCCATACATATTTATGGGGAGGTACTAGCTCCAACTCGGTTTTACAGTGAAAACATCAGGAATATCAAAACGGCACTAGGAAACGGACAGAGAAACCAGAGTAAAAGGTTCTCCTGCAACCCGTTCCCTTTGTGCTAGATGAACGAACGTCTCACCATATGCTCAGTTCTGAGAGATAATTGTGTGTGAAAGCCGTCCTTCACCTAGCTTGTTGGGAACACAAAGTTTCTCTTCAGTTGCAAACTCCACTGCATACATATATATGGGGAGGAACTAGCTCCAACTCGGTTTTACAGTGAAAACTGCTGGAACTTCAAACCGGCACTAGGAAACAGACTGAGAAACCAGAGAAAAAGGTTCTCCTGCAACCCATTCCCTTTGTGCTAGATGAACGAACGTCTCTCCACATGCTCAGTTCTGAGAGATAAGTGTGTGTGAAAGCCGTACTTCACCTAGCTTGTTGGGAACACAAAGTTTCTCTTCAGTTGCCAACTCCACTCCATACATTTATATGGGGAGGTACTAGCCCCAACTCGGTTTTACAGTGAAAACTGCAGGAACTTCAATCCGGCACTAGGAAACTGACTGAGAAACCAGAGTAAAAGTTTCTCCTGCAACAAGTTCCCCTTGTGCAAGATGAACGAACGTCTCTCCACATGCTCAGTTCTGAGAGAAAAGTGTGTGTGAAAGCCGTCCTTCTCAGAGCTTGTTAGGAATACAAAGTTTCTCTTCAGTTGCAAACCCCACTCCATACATATATATGCGGAGGTACTAGCTCCAACACGGTTTTATAGTGAAAACTGCAGGAACTTGAAACCGGCACTAGGAAACAGACTGAGAAACCAGAGTAAAAGGTTCTCCTGCAACCCGTTCCCTTTGTGCTAGATGAACGAACGTCTCACAACATGCTCAGTTCTGAGAGATAAGTGTGTGTGAAAGCCGTCCTTCATCTAGCTTGTTGGGAACAAAAAGTTTCTCTTCAGTTGCAAACTCCACTCCATACATATATATGGGGAGGAACTAGCTCCAACTCGGGTTTACAGTGAAAACTGCAGGAACTTCAAACCGGCACTAGGAAACAGACTGAGAAACCAGAGTAAAAGTTTCTCCTGCAACCCGTTCCCTTTTTGCTAGATGAACGAACGTCTCAACATATGCTCAGTTCTGAGAGATAAGTGTGTGTAAAAGCCGTCCTTCACATAGCTTGTTGGGAACACAAAGTTTCTCTTCAGTTGCAAACTCCACTCCATACATATTTATGGGGAGGTACAAGCTCCAACTCGGTTTTACAGTGAAAACTGCAGGAATTTCAAACCGGCACTAGGAAACAGACTGAGAAACCAGAGTAAAAGGTTCTCCTGCAACCCGTTCCCTTTTTGCTAGATGAACGAACGTCTCTCCACATGCTCAGTTCTGAGAGATAAGTGTGTGTGAAAGCCGTCCTTCATCTAGCTTGTTGGGAACACAAAGTTTCTCTTCAGTTTCAAACTCCACTCCATACGTATATATGGGGAGGAACTAGTTCCAACTCGGTTTTACAGTGAAAACTGCAGGAACTTCAAACCGGCACTAGGAAACAGACTGAGAAACCAGAGTAAATATTTCCCTGCAACCCGTTCCCTTTTTGCTAGATGAAGGAACGTCTCTCCACATGCTCAGTTCTGAGAGATAAGTGTGTGTGAAAGCCGTCCTTCACCTAGCTTGTTAGGAATACAAAGTTTCTCTTCAGTTGCAAACTCCACTCCATACATATTTATGGGGAGGTACTAGCTCCAACTCGGTTTTACAGTGAAAACTGCAGGAACTTCAAACCGGCACTAGGAAACAGACTGAGAAAAAAGAGTAAAAGGTTCTCCTGCAATCCGTTCCTTTTTTGCTAGATGAACGAACGTCTCTCCACATGCTCAGTTCTGAGAGATAAGTGTGTGTGAAAGCCGTCCTTCACCTAGCTTGTTGGGAACACAAAGTTTCTCTTCAGTTGCAAACTCCACTCCATACATATTTATGGGGTGGTACTAGCTGCAACTCGGTTTTACAGTGAAAACTGCAGGAACATCAAACCGGCACTAGGAAACAGACTGAGAACCAGAGTAAAAGTTTTTCCTGCAACCCGTTCCATTTGTTCTAGATGAACGAACGTCTCTCCACATGCTCAGTTCTGAGAGATAAGTGTGTGTGAAAGCCGTACTTCACCTAGCTTGTTGGGAACACAAAGTTTCTCTTCAGTTGCCAACTCCACTCCATAAATATATATGGGAAGGTACTAGCCCCAACTCGGTTTTACAGTGAAAACTGCAGGAACTTCAATCCGGCACTAGGAAACAGACTGAGAAACCAGAGTAAAAGTTTCTCCTGCAACACGTTCCCCTTGTGCTAGATGAACGAACGTCTCTCCACATGCTCAGTTCTGAGAGAAAAGTTTGTGTGAAAGCCGTCCTTCTCAGAGCTTGTAAGGAATACAAAGTTTCTCTTCAGTTGCAAACTCCACTCCATACATATATATGCGGAGGTACTAGCTCCAACTCGGTTTTATAGTGAAAACTGCAGGAACTTCAAACCGGCACTAGGAAACAGACTGAGAAACCAGAGTAAAAGTTTCTCCTGCAACCCGTTCCCTTTGTGCTAGATGAACGAACGTCCCACAACATGCTCAGTTCTGAGAGATAAGTGTTTGTGAAAGCCGTCCTTCATCTAGCTTGTTGGGAACACAAAGTTTCTCTTCACTTGCAAACTCCACTCCATACGTATATATGGGGAGGAACTAGTTCCAACTCGGTTTTACAGTGAAAACTGAAGGAACTTCAAACCGGCACTAGGAAACAGACTGAGAAACCAGAGTAAATGTTTCCCTGCAACCCGTTCCCTTTTTGCTAGATGAAGGAACGTCTCTCCACATGCTCAGTTCTGAGAGATAAGTGTGTGTGAAAGCCGTCCTTCACCTAGCTTGTTAGGAATACAAAGTTTCTCTTCAGTTGCAAACTCCACTCCATACATATTTATGGGGAGGTACTAGCTCCAACTCTTTTTTACAGTGAAAACTGCAGGAACTTCAAACCGGCACTAGGAAACAGACTGAGAAAAAAGAGTAAAAGGTTCTCCTGCAATCCGTTCCTTTTGTGCTAGATGAACGAACGTCTCTCCACATGCTCAGTTCTGAGAGATAAGTGTGTGTGAAAGCCGTCCTTCACCTAGCTTGTTGGGAACACAAAGTTTCTCTTCAGTTGCAAACTCCACTCCATACATATTTATGGGGAAGTACTAGCTCCAACTCGGTTTTACAGTGAAAACTGCAGGAACATCAAACCGGCACTAGGAAACAGACTGAGAACCAGAGTAAAAGTTTTTCCTGCAACCCGTTCCATTTGTTCTAGATGAACGAACGTCTCTCCACATGCTCAGTTCTGAGAGATATGTGTGTGTGAAAGCCGTCCTTCATCTAGCTTGTTGGGAACACAAAGTTCTCTTCAGTTGCAAACTCCACTCCATACATATATATGGGGAGGAACTAGCTCCAACTCGGTTTTACAGTGAAAACTGCAGGAACTTCAAACCGGCACTAGGAAACAGACTGAGAAACCAGAGTAAAAGGTTCTCCTGCAACCCGTTCCCTTCGTGCTAGATGAACGAACGTCTCTCCACATGCTCAGTTCTGAGAGATAAGTGTGTGTGAAAGCCGTCCTTCACCTAGCTTGTTGGGAACACAAAGTTTCTTTTCAGATGCAAACTCCACTCCATACATATATATGGGGAGGTACTAGCTCCAACTCGGTTTTACAGTGAAAACTGCAGGTACTTCAAAACGGCACTAGAAAAAAGACTGAGAAACCAGAGTAAAAGTTTCTCCTGCAACCAGTTCCCTTTGTGCTAGATGAACGAACGTCTCTCCACATGCTCAGTTCTGAGAGATAAATGTGTGTGAAAGCTGTCCTTCACCTAGCTTGTTAGGAATACAAAGTTTCTCTTCAGGTGCAAACTCCACTCCATACATATATATGCGGAGGTACTAGCTTCAACTCGATTTTATATTGAAAAATGCAGGAATTTCAAACCGGCACTAGGAAACAGACTGAGAATCCAGAGTAAAAGTTTCTACTGCAACCCGTTCCCTATGTGCTAGATGAACGAACGTCTCTCCACATGCTCATTTCTGAGAGATAAGTGTGTGTGAAAGCCGTCATCCATCTAGCTTTTCGGGAACACAAAGTTTCTCTTCAGTTGCAAACTCCACCCATACATATATATGGTGAGGAACTAGCTCCAACTCGGTTTTACAGTGAAAAATGCAGGAACTTCAAACCGGCACTAGGAAACAGACTGAGAAACCAGAGTAAAAGATTCTCCTGCAAACCGTTCCCTTTGTGTTAGATGAACGAACGTCTCTCCACATGCTCAGTTCTGAGAGATAAGTGTGTGTGAAAGCCGTCCTTCATCTAGCTTGTTGGGAACACAAAGTTTCTCTTCAGTTGCAAACTCCACTCCATACATATATATGGGGAGGAAATAGCTCCAACTCGGTTTTACAGTGAAAACTGCAGGAACTTCAAACCGGCACTAGGAAACAGACTTAGAAACCAGAGTAAAAGGTTCCTCTGCAAACCGTTCCCTTTGTGCTAGATGAACGAACGTCTCTCCACATGCTCAGTTCTGAGAGATAAGTGTGTGTGAAAGCCGTACTTCACCTAGCTTGTTGGGAACACAAAGTTTCTCTTCAGTTGCAAACTCCACTCGATACAAATATATGGGGAGGTACTAGCTCCAACTCGGTTTTACAGTGAAAATATCAGGAACTTCAAACCGGCACTAGGAAACAGACTGAGAAACCAGAGTAAAAGTTTCCCCTGCAACCCGTTCCCTTTGTGCTAGATGAAAGAACGTCTCTCCACATGCTCAGTTCTAAAAGATAAGTGTGTGTGAAAGCCGTCCTTCACCTAGCTTGTTGGGAACACAAAGTTTCTCTTCAGTTGCAAACTCCACTCCATACATATTTATGGGGAGGTACTAGCTCCTACTCGGTTTTACAGTGAAAATATCAGGAACATCAAACCGGCACTAGGAAACAGACAGAGAATCCAGAGTAAAAGTTTCTCCTGCAACCCGTTCCCTTTGTGCTAGTGAACGAACGTCTCACCATATGCTCAGTTCTGAGAGATAAGTGTGTGTAAATGCCGTCCTTCACCTAGCATGTTGGGAACACAAAGTTTCTCTTCAGTTGCAAACTCCACTCCATACATATATATGGGGAGGTACTAGCTCCAACTCGGTTTTACAGTGAAAACTGCAGGAACTTCAAACCGGCACTAGGAAACAGACTGAGAATCCAGAGTAAAACTTTCTCCTGCAACCCGTTCCCTTTGTGCTAGATGAACGAACGTCTCTCCACATGCTCAGTTCTGAGAGATATGTGTGTGTGAAAGCCGTCCTTAACCTAGCTTGTTGGGAACACAAAGTTTCTCTTCAGTTGCAAACTCCACTCCATACATATTTATGGGGAGGTACTAGCTCCAACTCGGTTTTACAGTGAAAACTGCACGAACATCAAACCGGCACTAGGAAACAGACAGAGAAACCAGACTAAAAGTTTCTCCTGCAACCCGTTCCTTTTGTGCTAGATGAACGAACGTCTCACCATATGCTCAGTTCTGAGAGATACGTGTGTGTAAAAGCCTTCCTTCACATAGCATGTTGGGAACACAAAGTTTCTCTTCAGTTGCAAACCCCACTCCATACATATTTATGTGGAGGTACTAGCTCCAACTCGGTTTTACAGTGAAAACTGCAGGAACTTCAAAACGGCACTAGGAAACAGACTGAGAAACCAGAGAAAAAGGTTCTCCTGCAACCCGTTCCGTTTGTGCTAGATGAACGAACGTCTCTCCACATGCTCAGTTCTGAGAGATAATTGTGTGTGAAAGCCGTCCTTCATCTAGCTTGTTGGGAACACAAAGTTTCTCATCAGTTGAAAACTCCACTCCATACATATATATGGGGAGGTACTAGCTCCAACTCGGTTTTACAGTGAAAACTGCAGGATCTTCAAACCAGCACTAGGAAAAAGACGAAGAAACCAGAGTAAAAATTTCTCCTGCAACCCGTTCCCTTTTTGCTAGATGAACGAACGTCTCTCCACATGCTCAGTTCTGAGAGATATGCGTGACTGAAAGCCGTCCTTCACCTAGCTTGTTAGGAATACAAAGTTTATTTTCAGTTGCAAACTACACTCCATACTTATATATGCGGAGGTACTAGCTCCAACTCGGTTTTATAGTGAAAACTGCAGGAACATCAAAACGGCACTAGGAAACAGACTGAGAAACCAGAGTAATAGTTTCTCCTGCAACCCGTTCCCTTTGTGCTAGATGATCGAAAGTCTCTCCACATGCTCAGTTCTGAGAGATAAGTGTGTGTGAAAGCCGTCCTTCATCTAGCTTGTTGGGAAGACAAAGTTTCTCTTCAGTTGCAAACTCCACACCATACATATATATATGGGGAGGAACTAGCTCCAACTCGGTTTTACAGTGAAAACTGCAGGAACTTCAAACCGGCACTAGGAAACAGACTGAGAAACCAGAGTAAAAGTTTCTCCTGCAACCCTTTCCGTTTGTGCTAGATGAACGAACGTCTCTCCACATGCTCAGTTCTGAGAGATAAGTGTGTGTGAAAGCCGTCCTTCACATAGCTTGTTGGGAACACAAAGTTTCTCTTCAGTTGCAAACTCCACTCCATACATATTTATGGGGAGGTACTAGCTCCAACTCGGTTTTACAGTGAAACCATCAGGAACATCAAACCGGCACTAGGAAACAGACAGAGAAACCAGAGTAAAAGTTTCTCCTGCAAACCGTTCCGTTTGTGCTAGATGAACGAACGTCTCTCCACATGCTCAGTTCTGAGAGATAATTGTGTGTGAAAGCCGTCCTTCACCTAGCTTGTTGGGAACACAAAGTTTCTCTTCAGTTGCAAACTCCACTCCATACATATATATGGGGAGGTACTAGCTCAAACTCGGTTTTACAGTGAAAACTGCAGGAACTTCAAACAGGCACAAGGAAACAGACTGAGAAAACAGAGAAAAAGTTTCTCCTGCAACCCGTTCCGTTTGTGCTAGTTGAACGAACGTCTCTCCACATGCTCAGTTCTGAGAGATAAGTGTGTGTGAAAGCCGTCCTTCTCAGAGCTTGTTAGGAATACAAAGTTTCTCTTCAGTTGCAAACTCCACTCCAAACATATATATGCGGAGGTACTAGCTCCAACTCGGTTTTATAGGGAAAACTGCAGGAACTTCAAACCGGCACTAGGAAACAGACTGAGAAACCAGAGTAAAAGTTTCTCCTGCAACTCGTTCCCTTTGTGCTAGATGAATGAACGTCTCTCCACATGCTCAGTTCTGAGACATAAGTGTGTGTGAAAGACGTCCTTCATCTAGCTTGTTGGGAACAAAAAGTTTCTCTTCAGTTGCAAACTCCACTCCATAGATATATATGGGGAGGAACTAGCTCCAACTCGGTTTTACAGTGAAAACTGCAGGAACTTCAAACCGGCACTAGGAAACAGACTGAGAAACCAGAGTAAAAGGTTCTCCTGCAAACCGTTCCCTTTGTGCTAGATGAACGAACGTCTCTCCACATGCTCAGTTCTGAGAGATAAGTGTGTGTGAAAGCCGTCCTTCACCTAGCTTGTTGGGAACACAAAGTTTCTCTTCAGTTGCAAACTCCACTCCATACACATATATGGGGAGGTACTAGCTCCAACTCGGTTTTACAGTGAAAACATCAGGAACATCAAACCGGCACTAGGAAACAGACAGAAACCAGAGTAAAATTTTCTCCTGCAACCCGTTCCCTTTGTGCTAGATGAACGAACGTCTCCCCATATGCTCAGGTCTGAGAGATAAGTGTGTGTAAAAGCCGTCCTTCAAATAGCATGTTGGGAACACAAAGTTTTTCTTCAGTTGCAAACTCCACTTCATACATATTTATGGGGAGGTACAAGCTCCAACTCGGTTTTACAGTGAAAACTGCAGGAACTTCAAACCAGCACTAGGAAACAGACTGAGAAACCAGAGTAAAAGGTTCTCCTGCAACCAGTTCCCTTTGTGCTAGATGAACGAACGTCTCTCCACATGCTCAGTTCTGAGAGATAAGTGTGTGTGAAAGCCGTCCTTCACCTAGCTTGTTGGGAACACAAAGTTTCTCTTCAGTTGCAAACTCCACTCGATACATATATATGGGGAGGTACTAGCTCCAACTCGGTTTTACAGTGAAAACTGCAGGAAATTCAAACAGGCACTAGGAAACCGACTGAGAATCCTGAGTAAAAGGTTCTCCTGCAACCCGTTCCCTTTGTGCTAGATGAACGAACGTCTCTCCACATGCTCAGTTCTGAGAGATAAGTGTGTGTGAAAGCCGTCCTTCACCTAGCTTGTTAGGAATACAAAGTTTCTCTTCAGTTGCAAACTCCAGTCCATACATATTTATGGGGAGGTACTAGCTCCAACTCGGTTTTACAGTGAAAACTGCAGGAACTTCAAATCGGCACTAGGAAACAGACTGAGAAACCAGAGTAAATGTTCTCCTGCAACCCGTTCCTTTTGTGCTAGATGAACGAACGTCTCTCCACATGCTCAGTTCTGAGAGATAAGTGTGTGTGAAAGCCGTCCTTCACCTAGCTTGTTGGGAACACAAAGTTTCTCTTCAGTTGCAAACTCCACTCCATACATATTTATGGGGTGGTACTAGCTGCAACTCGGTTTTACAGTGAAAACTGCAGGAAAATCAAAACGGCACTAGGAAATAGACTGAGAACCAGAGTAAAAGTTTTTCCTGCAACCCGTTCCCTTTGTTCTAGATGAATGAACGTCTCTCCACATGCTCAGTTCTGAGAGATAAGTGTGTGTGAAAGCCGTCCTTCATCTAGCTTGTTGGGAACACAAAGTTCTCTTCAGTTGCAAACTCCACTCCATACATATATATGGGGAGGAACTAGCTCCAACTCGGTTTTACAGTGAAAACTGCAGGAACTTCAAACCGGCACTAGGAAACTGACTGAGAAAACAGAGTAAAAGTTTGTCCTGCAACCCGTACCCTTTGTGCTAGATGAACGAACGTCTCTCCACATGCTGAGTTCTGAGAGATAAGTGTGTGTGAAAGCCGTCCTTCACCTAGCTTGTTGGGAACACAAAGTTTCTCTTCAGTTGCAAACTCCACTCCATACATATATATGGGGATGTACTAGCTCCAACTCGGTTTTACAGTGAAAACTGCAGGTACTTCAAACCGGCACTAGGAAAAAGACTGAGAAACCAGAGTAAAAGTTTCTCCTGCAACCAGTTCCCTTTGTGCTAGATGAACGAACGTCTCTCCACATGCTCAGTTCTGAGAGATAAGTGTGTGTGAAAGCCGTCCTTCACGTAGCTTGTTAGGAATACAAAGTTTCTCTTCAGTTGCAAACTCCACTCCATACATATATATGCGGAGGTACAAGCTCCAACTCGATTTTATAGTGCAAACTGCAGGAACTTCAAACCGGCACTAGGAAACAGACTGAGAAACCAGAGTAAAAGTTTCTACTGCAACCCGTTCCCTTTGTGCTAGATGAACGAACGTCTCTCCACATGCTCAGTTCTGAGAGATAAGTGTGTGTGAAAGCAGTCCTTCATCTAGCTTTTTGGGAACATAAAGTTTCTCTTCAGTTGCAAACTACACTCCATACATATATGTGGGGAAGAACTAGCTCCAACTCGGTTTTACAGTGAAAACAGCAGGAACTTCAAACCGGCACTAGGAAACAGACTGAGAAACCAGAGTAAAAGGTTCTCCTGCAACCCGTTCCCTTTGTGCTAGATGAACGAACGTCTCTCCACATGCTCAGTTCTGAGAGATAAGTGTGTGTGAAAGCCGTCCTTCATCTAGCTTGTTGGGAACACAAAGTTTCTCTTCAGTTGCAAACTCCACTCCATACATATATATGGGGAGGAACTAGCTCCAACTCGGTTTTACAGTGAAAACTGCAGGAACTTCAAACCGGCACTAGGAAACAGACTGAGAAACCAGAGTAAAAGATTCTCCTGAAATCCGTTCACTTTGTGCTAGATAAACGAACGTCTCTCCACATGCTCAGTTCTGAGAGATAAGTGTGTGTGAAAGCCGTCCTTCACCTAGCTTGTTGGGAACACAAAGATTCTCTTCAGTTGCAAACTCCACTCGATACATATACATGGGGAAGTACTAGCTCCAACTCGGTTTTACAGTGAAAACTGCAGGAACTTGAAACCGGCACTAGGAAACAGACTGAGAAACCAGAGTAAAAGTTTCTCCTGCAACCCTTTCCCTCTGTGCTAGATGAAAGAACGTCTCTCCACATGCTCAGTTCTAAGAGATAACCGTGTGTGAATGCCGTCCTTCACCTAGCTTGTTGGGAACACAAAGTTTCTCTTCAGTTGCAAACTCCACTCCATACATATTTATGGGGAGGTACTAGCTCCTACTCGGTTTTACAGTGAAAATATCAGGAACATCAAACCGGCACTAGGAAACAGACAGAGAAACCAGAGTAAAAGTTTCTCCTGTAACCCGTTCCCTTTGTGCTAGATGAACGAACGTCTCACCATATGCTCGGTTCTGAGAGATAAGTGTGTGTAAAAGCCGTACTTCACCTAGCATGTTGGGAACACAAAGTTCTCTTCAGTTGCAAACTCCACTCCATACATATTTATGGGGAGGTACTAGCTCCAACTCGGTTTTACAGTGAAAACTGCAATAACTTCAAACCGGCACTAGGAAACAGACTGAGAAACCAGAGTAAAAGTTTCCCCTGCAACCCGTTCCCTTTGTGCTAGATGAACGAACGTCTCTCCACATGCTCAGTTCTGAGAGATAAGTGTGTGTGAAAGCCGTCCTTCATCTATCTTGTTGGGAACACAAAGTTTCTCATCAGTTGCAAACTCCACTCCATACATAAATATGGGGAGGTACTAGCTCCAACTCGGTTTTACAGTGAAAACTGCAGGAACTTCAAACCAGCACAAGGAAAAAGACGGAGAATCCAGAGTAAAAGTTTCTCCTGCAACCCGTTCCTTTGGTCTAGATGAACGAACGTCTCTCCACATGCTCAGTTCTGAGAGATAAGCGTGAGTGAAAACCGTCCTTCAACTAGCTTGTTAGGAATACAAAGTTTATCTTCAGTTGCAAACTCCACTCCATACATATATATGGGGAGGTACTAGCTCCAACTCGGTTTTACAGTGAAAACATCAGGAACATCAAACCGGCACTAGGAAACAGACAGAGAAACCAGAGTAAAAGTTTCTCCTGCAACCCGTTCCCTTTGTGCTAGATGAACGAACGTCTCTCCACATGCTCAGTTCTGAGAGACAAGTGTGTGTGAAAGCCGTCCTTCACCTAGCTTGTTGGGAGCACAAAGTTTCTTTTCAGTTGCAAACTCCACTCCATACATATATATGGGGAGGTACTAGCTCCAACTCGGTTTAATAGTGAAAACTGCAGGAACTTCAAACCGGCACTAGGAAACAGACTGAGAAACCAGAGTTAAAGTTTCTCCTGCAACCCGTTCCCTTTGTGCTAGATGAACGAACGTCTCTCAACATGCTCAGTTCTGAGAGATAAGTGTGTGTGAAAACCGTCCTTCACCTATCTTGTTGGGACCACAAAGTTTCTCTTCAGTTGCAAACTCCACTACATACATATTTATGGATAGGTACTAGCTCCAACTCGGTTTTACAGTGAAAACTGCAGGAACTTCAAACAGGCACAAGGAAACAGACCGAGAAACCAGAGAAAAAGTTTCTCCTGCAAATCATTCCCTTTGTGCTAGATGAACGAACGTCTCTCCACATGCTCAGTTCTGAGAGATAAGTGTGTGTGAAAGCCGTCCTTCACCTAGTTTGTTGGGAACACAAAGTTTCTCTTCAGTTGCAAACCCCACTCCATACATATATATGGGGAGGTACTAGCTCCTACTCGGTTTTGCATTGAAAACTGCAGGAACTTCAAACCGGCACTAGGAAACAGACCGAGAAACCAGAGTAAAAGTTTCCCCTTCAACCCGTTCCCTTTGTGCTAGATGAACGAAAAACTCTCCACATGCTCAGTTCTGAGAGATAAGTGTGTGTGAAAGCCGTCCTTCACCAAGCTTGTTAGGAATACAAAGTTTCTCTTCAGTTGCAAACACCACTCCATACATATATATGCGGAGGTACAAGCTCCAACTCGGTTTTATAGTGAAAACTGCAGGAACTTCAAACCGGCACTAGGAAACAGACTGAGAAACCAGAGTAATAGTTTATCCTGCAACCCGTTCCGTTTGTGCTAGATGAACGAACGTCTCTCCACATGCTAAGTTCTGAGAGATAAGTGTGTGTGAAAGCCGTCCTTCACCTAACTTGTTGGGAACACAAAGTTTCTCTTCAGTTGCAAACTCCACTCAATACATATATATGGGGATGTACTAGCTCCAACTCGATTTTACAGAGAAAGTGCAGGAACTTCAAACCGGCACTAGGAAACAGACTGAGAAACAAGAGTAAAAGGTTCTCCTGCAACCCGTTCCCTTTGTGCTAGATGAACTAACGTCTCTCCACATGCTCAGTTCTGAGAGATAAGTGTGTGTGAAAGCCGTCCTTCACCTAGCTTGTTGGGAACACAAAATTTCTCTTCAGTTGCAAATTCCACTCCATACATATATATGGGGAGGTACTATCTCCAACTCGGTTTTACAGTGAAAACTGCACAAACATCAAACCGGCACTAGGAAACAGACTGAGAAACCAGAGTAAAAGTTTCTCCTGCAAACCGTTCCCTTTGTGCTAGATGAACGAACGTCTCTCCACATGCTCAGTTCTGAGAGATAAGTGTGTATGAAAGCCGTCCTTCACCTAGCGTGTTAGGAATACAAAGTTTCTCTTAAGTTGCAAACTCCACTCCATACATATATATGTGGAGGTACTAGCTCCAACTCGGTTTTATAGTGAAAACTACAGGAACTTCAACCCGGCACTAGGAAACAGACTGAGAAACCAGAGTAAATGATTCTACTGCAACCCGTTCCCTTTGTGCTAGATGAACGAACGTCTCTCCACATGCTCAGTTCTGAGAGATAAGTGTGTGTGAAAGCCGTCCTTCATCTAGCTTGTTGGGAACACAAAGTTTCTCTTCAGTTGCAAACTCCACTCCATACATATATATGGGGAGGAACTAGCTCCAACTCGGTTTTACAGTGAAAACTGCAGGAACTTCAAACCAGCACTAGGAAACAGACTGAGAAACCAGAGTAAAATTTCTCCTGCAACCCGTTCCATTTGTGCTAGATGAACGAACGTCTCTCCACATGCTCAGTTCTGAGAGATATTTGTGTGTGAAAGCCGTCCTTCACCTAGCTTGTTGGGAACACAAAGTTTCTCTTCAGTTGCAAACTCCACTCCATACATATATATGGGGAGGTACTAGCTCCAACTCGGTTTTACAGTGAAAACTGCAGGAACTTCAAACCGGCACTAGGAAAAATATTGAGAATCCAGAGTAAAAGTTTCTCCTGCAACCCGTTCCCTTTGTGCTAGATGAACGAACGTCTCTCCACATGCTCAGTTCTGAGAGATAAGTGTGTGTGAAAGCCGTCCTTCACCTAGCTTGTTAGGAATACAAAGTTTATCTTCAGTTGCAAACTCCACTCCATACATATATATGCGGAGGTACTACCTCCAACTCGGTTTTATAGTGAAAACTGCAGGAACTTCAAACCGGCACTAGGAAACAGACTGAGAAACCAGAGTAAAAGTTTCTCCTGCATCCCGTTCCCCTTGTGCTAGATGAACGAACGTCTCTCCACATGCTCAGTTCTGAGAGATAAGTGTGTGTGAAAGCCGTTCTTCATCTAGCTTGTTGGGAACTCAAAGTTTCTCTTCAGTTGCAAACTCCACTCCATACATATATATATGGGGAGGAACTAGCTCCAACTCGGTTTTACCGTGAAAACTGCAGGAACTTCAAACCGGCACTAGGAAACCGACTGAGAAACCAGAGTAAAAGGTTCTCCTGCAAACCGTTCCCTTTGTGCTAGATGAACGAACCTCGCTCCACATGCTCAGTTCTGAGAGATAAGTGTGTGTGAAAGCCGTCCTTCACCTAGCTTGTTGGGAACACAAAGTTTCTCTTCAGTTTCAAACTCCTCTCCATACATATATATGGGGAGGTACTAGCTCCAACTCGGTTTTACAGTGAAAACTGCAGGAACTTCAAACCGGCACTAGGAAACAGGCTGAGAAACCAGAGATAAAGTTTCTCCTGCAACCCGTTCCATTTGTGCTAGATGAACGAACGTCTCTCAACATGCTCAGTTCTGAGAGATAAGTGTGTGTGAAAACCGTCCTTCACCTAGCTTGTTGGGAACACAAAGATTCTCATCAGTTGCAAACTCCACTCCATACATATATATGGGGAGTTACTAGCTCCAACTCGCTTTTACAGTGAAAACTGCAGGAACATCAAACAGGCACAAGGAAACAGACCTAGAAACCAGAGAAAAAGTTTGTCCTGCAACTCGTTCCCTTTGTGCTAGATGAACGAAATTCTCTCCACATGCTCAGTTCTGAGAGATAAGTGTGTGTGAAAGCCGTCCTTCAGTTAGCTTGTTGGGAACACAAAGTTTCCCTTCAGTTGTAATTCCACTCGATACATATATATGGGGAGGTACTAGCTCCCACTCTGTTTTGCAGTGAAAACTGCAGGAACTTCAAACCGGCACTAGGAAACAGACTGAGAAACCAGAGTAATAGTTTCTCCTGCAACCCGTTCCCTTTGTGCTAGATGAACGAACGTCTCTCCACATGCTCAGTTCTGAGAGATATGTGTGTGTGAATGCCGTCCTTCACCAAGCTTGTTGGGAACACAAAGTTTCTCTTCAGTTGCAAACTCCACTCCAAACATATATATGGGGAGGTACTAGCTCCAACTCGGTTTTACAGTGAAAACTGCTGGAACTTCAAACCGGCACTAGGAAACAGACTGAGAAACCGGAGTAAAAGGTTCTCCTGCAACCCGATCCTTTTGTGCTAGATGAACGAACGTCTCTCCACATGCTCAGTTCTGAGAGATAAGTGTGTGTGAAAGCCGTCCTTCACCTAGCTTGTTGGGAACACAAAGTTTCTCTTCAGTTGCAAACTCCACTCGATACATATATAAGGGGAGGTACTAGCTCCAACTCGGTTTTACAGTGAAAACTGCAGGAACTTCAAACCAGCACTAGGAAACAGACTGAGAAACCAGAGTAAAATTTCTCCTGCAACCCGTTCCATTTGTGCTAGATGAACGAACGTCTCTCCACATGCTCAGTTCTGAGAGATAAGTGTGTGTGAAAGCCGTCCTTCACCTAGCTTGTTGGGAACACAAACTTTCTCTTCAGTTGCAAACTCCACTCCATACATATATATGGGGAGGTACTAGCTCCAACTCGGTTTTACAGTGAAAACTGCAGGAACTTCAAACCGGCACTAGGAAACAGACTGAGAAACCGGAGTAAAAGTTTCTCCTGCAACCCGTTCCCCTTGTGCTAGATGAACGAAAGTATCTCCACATGCTCAGTCCTGAGAGATAAGTTTGTGTGAAAGCCGTTCTTCATCTAGCTTGTTGGGAACTCAAAGTTTCTCTTCAGTTGCAAACACCACTCCATACATATATATGCGGAGGTACAAGCTCCAACTCGGTTTTATAGTGAAAACTGCAGGAACTTCAAACCGGCACTAGGAAACAGACTGAGAAACCAGAGTAATAGTTTATCCTGCAACCCGTTCCGTTTGTGCTAGATGAACGAACGTCTCTCCACATGCTAAGTTCTGAGAGATAAGTGTGTGTGAAAGCCGTCCTTCACCTAGCTTGTTGGGAACACAAAGTTTCTCTTCAGTTGCAAACTCCACTCAATACATATATATGGGGATGTACTAGCTCCAACTCGATTTTACAGAGAAAAGTGCAGGAACTTCAAACCGGCACTAGGAAACAGACTGAGAAACAAGAGTAAAAGGTTCTCCTGCAACCCGTTCCCTTTGTGCTAGATGAACTAACGTCTCTCCACATGCTCAGTTCTGAGAGATAAGTGTGTGTGAAAGCCGTCCTTCACCTAGCTTGATGGGAACACAAAATTTCTCTTCAGTTGCAAATTCCACTCCATACATATATATGGGGAGGTACTATCTCCAACTCGGTTTTACAGTGAAAACTGCACAAACATCAAACCGGCACTAGGAAACAGACTGAGAAACCAGAGTAAAAGTTTCTCCTGCAAACCGTTCCCTTTGTGCTAGATGAACGAACGTCTCTCCACATGCTCAGTTCTGAGAGATAAGTGTGTATGAAAGCCGTCCTTCACCTAGCGTGTTAGGAATACAAAGTTTCTCTTAAGTTGCAAACTCCACTCCATACATATATATGTGGAGGTACTAGCTCCAACTCGGTTTTATAGTGAAAACTACAGGAACTTCAACCCGGCACTAGGAAACAGACTGAGAAACCAGAGTAAATGTTTCTACTGCAACCCGTTCCCTTTGTGCTAGATGAACGAACGTCTCTCCACATGCTCAGTTCTGAGAGATAAGTGTGTGTGAAAGCCGTCCTTCATCTAGCTTGTTGGGAACACAAAGTTTCTCTTCAGTTGCAAACTCCACTCCATACATATATATGAGGAGGAACTAGCTCCAACTCGGTTTTACAGTGAAAACTGCAGGAACTTCAAACCAGCACTAGGAAACAGACTGAGAAACCAGAGTAAAATTTCTCCTGCAAACCGTTCCATTTGTGCTAGATGAACGAACGTCTCTCCACATGCTCAGTTCTGAGAGATATTTGTGTGTGAAAGCCGTCCTTCACCTAGCTTGTTGGGAACACAAAGTTTCTCTTCAGTTGCAAACTCCACTCCATACATATATATGGGGAGGTACTAGCTCCAACTCGGTTTTACAGTGAAAACTGCAGGAACTTCAAACCGGCACTAGGAAAAATATTGAGAATCCAGAGTAAAAGTTTCTCCTGCAACCCGTTCCCTTTGTGCTAGATGAACGAACGTCTCTCCACATGCTCAGTTCTGAGAGATAAGTGTGTGTGAAAGCCGTCCTTCACCTAGCTTGTTAGGAATACAAAGTTTATCTTCAGTAGCAAGCTCCACTCCATACATATATATGCGGAGGTACTACCTCCAACTCGGTTTTATAGTGAAAACTGCAGGAACTTCAAACCGGCACTAGGAAACAGACTGAGAAACCAGAGATAAAGTTTCTCCTGCAACCCGTTCCATTTGTGCTAGATGAACGAACGTCTCTCAACATGCTCAGTTCTGAGAGATAAGTGTGTGTGAAAACCGTCCTTCACCTAGCTTGTTGGGAACACAAAGTTTCTCATCAGTTGCAAACTCCACTCCATACATATATATGGGGAGTTACTAGCTCCAACTCGCTTTTACAGTGAAAACTGCAGGAACATCAAACAGGCACAAGGAAACAGACCTAGAAACCAGAGAAAAAGTTTGTCCTGCAACTCGTTCCCTTTGTGCTAGATGAACGAACTTCTCTCCACATGCTCAGTTCTGAGAGATAAGTGTGTGTGAAAGCCGTCCTTCAGTTAGCTTGTTGGGAACACAAAGTTTCCCTTCAGTTGTAATTCCACTCGATACATATATATGGGGAGGTACTAGCTCCCACTCTGTTTTGCAGTGAAAACTGCAGGAACTTCAAACCGGCACTAGGAAACAGACTGAGAAACCAGAGTAATAGTTTCTCCTGCAACCCGTTCCCTTTGTGCTAGATGAACGAACGTCTCTCCACATGCTCAGTTCTGAGAGATATGTGTGTGTGAATGCCGTCCTTCACCAAGCTTGTTGGGAACACAAAGTTTCTCTTAAGTTGCAAACTCCACTCCAAACATATATATGGGGAGGTACTAGCTCCAACTCGGTTTTACAGTGAAAACTGCAGGAACTTCAAACCGGCACTAGGAAACAGACCGAGAAACCGGAGTAAAAGGTTCTCCTGCAACCCGATCCTTTTGTGCTAGATGAACGAACGTCTCTCCACATGCTCAGTTCTGAGAGATAAGTGTGTGTGAAAGCCGTCCTTCACCTAGCTTGTTGGGAACACAAAGTTTCTCTTCAGTTGCAAACTCCACTCGATACATATATAAGGGGAGGTACTAGCTCCAACTCGGTTTTACAGTGAAAACTGCAGGAACTTCAAACCAGCACTAGGAAACAGACTGAGAAACCAGAGTAAAATTTCTCCTGCAACCCGTTCCATTTGTGCTAGATGAACGAACGTCTCTCCACATGCTCAGTTCTGAGAGATAAGTGTGTGTGAAAGCCGTCCTTCACCTAGCTTGTTGGGAACACAAACTTTCTCTTCAGTTGCAAACTCCACTCCATACATATATATGGGGAGGTACTAGCTCCAACTCGGTTTTACAGTGAAAACTGCAGGAACTTCAAACCGGCACTAGGAAACAGACTGAGAAACCGGAGTAAAAGTTTCTCCTGCAACCCGTTCCCCTTGTGCTAGATGAACGAAAGTATCTCCACATGCTCAGTCCTGAGAGATAAGTTTGTGTGAAAGCCGTTCTTCATCTAGCTTGTTGGGAACTCAAAGTTTCTCTTCAGTTGCAAACTCCACTCCATACATATATATATGGGGAGGAACTAGCTCCAACTCGGTTTTACAGTGAAAACTGCAGGAACTCCAAACCGGCACTAGGAAACCGACTGAGAAACCAGAGTAAAAGTTTCTCCTGCAAACCGTTCCCTTTGTGCTAGATGAACGAACGTCTCTCCACATGCTCAGTTCTGAGAGAGAAGTGTGTGTGAAAGCCGTCCTTCACCTAGCTTGTTGGGAACACAAAGTTTCTCTTCAGTTGCAAACTCCTCTCCATACATATATATGGGGAGGTACTAGCTCCAACTCGGTTTTACAGTGAAAACAGCAGGAACTTCAAACCGGCACTAGGAAACAGACTGAGAAACCAGAGTTAAAGTTTCTCCTGCAACCCGTTCCCTTTGTGCTAGATGAACGAACGTCTCTCAACATGCTCAGTTCTGAGAGATAATTGTGTGTGAAAGCCGTCCTTCACCTAGCTTGTTGGGAACACAAAGTTTCTCATCAGTTGCAAACTCCACTCCATACATATATATGGGGAGTTACGAGCTCCAACTCGCTTTTACAGTGAAAACTGCAGGAACATCAAACAGGCACAAGGAAACAGACCGAGAAACCAGAGAAAAAGTTTCTCCTGCAACTCGTTCCCTTTGTGCTAGATGAACGAACGTCTCTCCACATGCTCAGTTCTGAGAGATAATTGTGTTTGAAAGCCGTCCTTCAGCTAGCTTTTTCGGAACACAAAGTTTCTCTTCAGTTGTAACCCCACTCGATACATATATATGGGGAGGTACTAGCTCCAACTCGGTTTTACAGTGAAAACTGCAGGAACTTCAAGCCAGCACTAGGAAACAGACTGAGAAACCAGAGTAAAATTTCTCCTGCAACCCGTTCCATTTGTTCTAGATGAACGAACGTCTCTCCACATGCTCAGTTCTGAGAGATATTTGTGTGTGAAAGCCGTCCTTCACCTAGCTTGTTGGGAACACAAAGTTTCTCTTCAGTTGCAAACTCCACTCCATACATATATATGGGGAGGTACTAGCTCCAACTCGGTTTTACAGTGAAAACTGCAGGAACTTCAAACCGGCACTAGGAAAAATATTGAGAAACCAGAGTAAAAGTTTCTCCTGCAACCCGATCCCTTTGTGCTAGATGAACGAACGTCTCTCCACATGCTCAGTTCAGAGAGATAATTGTGTGTGAAAGCCGTCCTTCACCTAGCTTGTTGGGAACAGAAAGTTTCTCTTCAGTTGCAAACTCCACTCCATATATATTTATGGGGAGGTACTAGCTCCAACTCGGTTTTACAGTGAAAATATCAGGAACATCAAACCGGCACTAGGAAACAGAAATTGAAACCAGAGTAAATGTTTCTCCTGCAACCCGTTCTATTTGTGCTAGATGAATGAACGTCTCTCAACATGCTCAGTTCTGAGAGATAAGTGTGTGTGAAAGCCGTCTTTCACCAAGCTTGTTGGGAACACAAAGTTTCTCTTCAGTTGCAAACTCCACTCGATACATATATATGGGGAGGTACTAGCTCCAACACGGTTTTACAGTGAAAACTGCAGGAACTTCAAACCGGCACTAGGAAACCGACTGAGAAACCACAGTAAAAGTTTCTACTGCAACCCGTTCCCTTTGTGCTAGATGAACGAACGACTCTCCACATGCTCAGTTCTGAGAGATAAGTGTGTGTGAAAGCCGTCCTTCACCAAGCTTGTTAGGAATACAAAGTTTCTCTTCAGTTGCAAACTCCACTCCATACATAAATATGCGGAGTACAAGCTCCAACTCGGTTTTATAGTGAAAACTGCAGGAACTTCAAACCGGCACTAGGAAACAGACTGAGAAACCAGAGTAATAGTTTCTCCAGCAACCCGTTCCCTTTGTGCTAGATGAACGAACGTCTCTCCACATGCTCAGTTCTGAGAGATAAGTGTGTGTGAAAGCCGTACTTCACCAAACTTGTTGGGAACACAAAGTTTCTCTTCAGTTGCAAACTCCACTCGATACATATATATGGGGAGGTACTAGCTCCAACTCGGTTTTACAGTGAAAACTGCAGGAACTTCAAACCAGCACTAGGAAACAGACTGAGAAACCAGAGTAAAATTTCTCCTTCAACCCGTTCCATTTGTGCTAGATGAACGAACGTCTCTCCACATGCTCAGTTCTGAGAGATATTTGTGTGTGAAAGCCGTCCTTCACCTAGCTTGTTGGGAACACAAAGTTTCTCTTCAGTTGCAAACTCCACTCCATACATATATATGGGGAGGTACTAGCTCCAACTCGGTTTTACAGTGAAAACTGCAGGAACTTCAAACCGGCACTAGGAAAAATATTGAGAAACCAGAGTAAAAGTTTCTCCTGCAACCCGTTCCCTTTGTGCTAGATGAACGAACGTCTCTCCACATGCTCAGTTCTGAGAGATAAGTTTGTGTGAAAGCCGTCCTTCACCTAGCTTGTTAGGAATACAAAGTTTATCTTCAGTTGCAAACTCCACTCCATACATATATATGCGGAGGTACTACCTCCAACTCGGTTTTATAGTGAAAACTGCAGGAACTTCATACCGGCACTAGGAAACAGACTGAGAAACCAGAGTAAAAGTTTCTCCTGCAACCCGTTCCCCTTGTGCTAGATGAACGAACGTCTCTCCACATGTTCAGTTCTGAGAGATAAGTGTGTGTGAAAGCCGTTCTTCATCTAGCTTGTTGGAAACTCAAAGTTTCTCTTCAGTTGCAAACTCCACTCCATACATATATATATGGGGAGGAACTAGCTCCAACTCGGTTTTACCGTGAAAACTGCAGGAACTTCAAACCGGCACTAGGAAACCGACTGAGAAACCAGAGTAAAAGTTTCTCCTGCAAACCGTTCCCTTTGTGCTAGATGAACGAACCTCTCTCCACATGCTCAGTTCTGAGAGATAAGTGTGTGTGAAAGCCGTCCTTCACCTAGCTTGTTGGGAACACAAAGTTTCTCTTCAGTTTCAAACTCCTCTCCATACATATATATGGGGAGGTACTAGCTCCAACTCGGTTTTACAGTGAAAACTGCAGGAACTTCAAACCGGCACTAGGAAACAGACTGAGAAACCAGAGTTAAAGTTTCTCCTGCAACCAGTTCCATTTGTGCTAGATGAACGAACGTCTCTCAACATGCTCAGTTCTGAGAGATAATGTGTGTGAAAACCGTCCTTCACCTAGCTTGTTGGGAACACAAAGTTTCTCATCAGTTGCAAACTTACTCCATACATATATATGGGGAGTTACTAGCTCCAACTCGCTTTTACAGTGAAAACTGCAGGAACATCAAACAGGCACAAGGAAACAGACCTAGAAACCAGAGAAAAAGTTTGTCCTGCAACTCGTTCCCTTTGTGCTAGATGAACGAAAGTCTCTCCACATGCTCAGTTCTGAGAGATAAGTGTGTGTGAAAGCCGTCCTTCAGCTAGCTTGTTGGGAACACAAAGTTTCCCTTCAGTTGTAATTCCACTCGATACATATATATGGGGAGGTACTAGCTCCCTCTCTGTTTTGCAGTGAAAACTGCAGGAACTTCAAACCGGCACTAGGAAACAGACTGAGAAACCAGAGTAATAGTTTCTCCTGCAACCCGTTCCCTTTGTGCTAGATGAACGAACGTCTCTCCACATGCTTAGTTCTGAGAGATAAGTGTGTGTGAATGCCGTCCTTCACCTAGCTTGTTGGGAACACAAAGTTTCTCTTCAGTTGCAAACTCCACTCCAAACATATATATGGGGAGGTACTAGCTCCAAATCGGTTTTACAGTGAAAACTGCAGGAACTTCAAACCGGCACTAGGAAACAGACTGAGAAACCGGAGTAAAAGGTTCTCCTGCAACCCGATCCTTTTGTGCTAGATGAACGAACGTCTCTCCACATGCTCAGTTCTGAGAGATAAGTGTGTGTGAAAGCCGTCCTTCACCTAGCTTGTTGGGAACACAAAGTTTCTCTTCAGTTGCAAACTCCACTCGATACATATATAAGGGGAGGTACTAGCTCCAACTCGGTTTTACAGTGAAAACTGCAGGAACTTCAAACCAGCACTAGGAAACAGACTGAGAAACCAGAGTAAAATTTCTCCTGCAACCCGTTCCATTTGTGCTAGATGAACGAACGTCTCTCCACATGCTCAGTTCTGAGAGATAAGTGTGTGTGAAAGCCGTCCTTCACCTAGCTTGTTGGGAACACAAACTTTCTCTTCAGTTGCAAACTCCACTCCATACATATATATGGGGAGGTACTAGCTCCAACTCGGTTTTACAGTGAAAACTGCAGGAACTTCATACCGGCACTAGGAAACAGACTGAGAAACCAGAGTTAAAGTTTCTCCTGCAACCCGTTCCCTTTGTGCTAGATGAACGAACGTCTCTCAACATGCTCAGTTCTGAGAGATAATTGTGTGTGAAAGCCGTCCTTCACCTAGCTTGTTGGGAACACAAAATTTCTCATCAGTTGCAAACTCCACTCCATACATATATATGGGGAGTTACGAGCTCCAACTCGCTTTTACAGTGAAAACTGCAGGAACATCAAACAGGCACAAGGAAACAGACCGAGAAACCAGAGAAAAAGTTTCTCCTGCAACTCGTTCCCTTTGTGCTAGATGAACGAACGTCTCTCCACATGCTCAGTTCTGAGAGATAATTGTGTGTGAAAGCCGTCCTTCAGCTAGCTTTTTCGGAACACAAAGTTTCTCTTCAGTTGTAACCCCACTCGATACATATATATGGGGAGGTACAAGCTCCAACTCTGTTTTGCAGTGAAAACTGCAGGAACTTCAAACCGGCACTAGGAAACAGACCGAGAAACCAGAGTAAAAGTTTCTCCTGCAACCCGTTCCCTTTGTGCTAGATGAACGAACGACTCTCCACATGCTCAGTTCTGAGAGATAAGTGTGTGTGAAAGCCGTCCTTCACCAAGCTTGTTAGGAATACAAAGTTTCTCTTCAGTTGCAAACTCCACTCCATACATATATATGCGGAGGTACAAGCTCCAACTCGGTTTTATAGTGAAAACTGCAGGAACATCAAACAGGCACAAGGAAACAGACCGAGAAACCAGAGAAAAAGTTTCTCCTGCAACTCGTTCCCTTTGTGCTAGATGAACGAACGACTCTCCACATGCTCAGTTCTGAGAGATAAGTGTGTGTGAAACCCGTCCTTCACCAAACTTGTTTGGAACACAAAGTTTCTCTTCAGTTGCAAACTCCACTCCATACATATATATGCGGAGGTACTAGCTCCAACTCGGTTTTACAGTGAAAACTGCAGGAACTTCAAACCGGCACTAGGAAACAGACTGAGAAACCGGAGTAAAAGTTTCTCCTGCAACCCGATCCCTTTGTGCTAGATGAACGAACGTCTCTGCACATGCTCAGTTCTGAGAGATATTTGTGTGTGAAAGCCTTCCTTCACCTAGCTTGTTGGGAACACAAAGTTTCTCTTCAGTTCAAACTCCACTCCATATATATTTATGGGGAGGTACTAGCTCCAACTCGGTTTTACAGTGAAAATATCAGGAACATCAAACCGGCACTAGGAAACAGAAAGTGAAACCAGAGTAAATGTTTCTCCTGCAACCCGTTCTCTTTGTGCTAGATGAATGAACGTCTCTCCACATGCTCAGTTCTGAGGGATAAGTGTGTGTGAAAGCCGTCCTTCACCAAGCTTGTTGGGAACACAAAGTTTCTCTTCAGTTGCAAACTCCACTCGATACATATATATGGGGAGGTACTAGCTCCAACACGGTTTTACAGTGAAAACTGCAGGAACTTCAAACCGGCACTAGGAAACCGACTGAGAAACCACAGTAAATGTTTCTACTGCAACCCGTTCCCTTTGTGCTAGATGAACGAACGACTCTCCACATGCTCAGTTCTGAGAGATAAGTGTGTGTGAATGCCGTCCTTCACCAAGCTTGTTAGGAATACAAATTTTCTCTTCAGTTGCAAACTCCACTCCATACATATATATGCGGAGTACAAGCTCCAACTCGGTTTTATAGTGAAAACTGCAGGAACTTCAAACCGGCACTAGGAAACAGACTGAGAAACCAGAGTAATAGTTTCTCCAGCAACCCGTTCCCTTTGTGCTAGATGAACGAACGTCTCTCCACATGCTCAGTTCTGAGAGATAAGTGTGTGTCAAAGCCGTACTTCACCAAACTTGTTGGGAACACAAAGTTTCTCTTCAGTTGCAAACTCCACTCGATACATATATATGGGGAGGTACTAGCTCCAACTCGGTTTTACAGTGAAAACTGCAGGAACTTCAAACCAGCACTAGGAAACAGACTGAGAAACCAGAGTAAAATTTCTCCTGCAACCCGTTCTCTTTGTGCTAGATGAACGAACGTCTCTCCACATGCTCAGTTCTGAGAGATAAGTGTGTGTGAAAGCCGTACTTCACATAGCTTGTTGGGAACACAAAGTTTCTCTTCAGTTGCAAACTCCACTCGATACATATATATGGGGAGGTACTAGCTCCAACTCGGTTTTGCATTGAAAACTGCAGGAATATCAAACCGGCACTAGGAAACAGACTGAGAAACCAGATTAAAGTTTCTCCTGCAACCCGTTCCCTCTGTGCTAGATGAACGAACGTCTCTCCTCATGCTCAGTTCTGAGAGATAAGTGTGTGTGAAAGCCGTCCTTCACCTAGCTTGTTGGGAACACAAAGTTTCTCTTCAGTTGCAAACTCCACTCCATACATATATATGGGGAGGAACTAGCTCCAACTCGGTTTTACAGTGAAAACTGCAGGAACTTCAAACCGGCACTAGGAAACAGTTTGAGAAACCAGAGTAAATGTTTCTCCTACAACCCGTTCCCTTTGTGCTAGATGAACGAACGTCTCTCCACATGCTCAGTTCTCAGAGATAAGTGTGTGTGAAAGCCGTCCTTCAACTAGCTTGTTGGGAACACAAAGATTCTCTATAGTTGCAAACTCCACTGCATACATATATATGGGGAGTGACTAGCTCCAACTCGGTTTTACAGTGAAAACTGCAGGAACTTCAAACCGGCACTAGGAAACAGACTGAGAAACCAGAGAAAAAGGTTCTCCTGCAAACCGTTCCCTTTGTGCTAGATGAACGAACGTCTCTCCACATGCTCAGTTCTGAGAGATATGTGTGTGTGAAAGCCGTCCTTCACCTAGCTTGTTGGGAACACAAAGTTTCTCTTCAGTTGCAAACTCCACTCCATACATATATATGGGGAGGTACTAGCTCCAACTCGGTTTTACAGTGAAAACTGCAGGAACTTCAAACCGGCACTAGGAAAAATATTGAGAAACCAGAGTAAAAGTTTCTCCTGCAACCCGATCCCTTTGTGCTAGATGAACGAACGTCTCTCCACATGCTCAGTTCTGAGAGATAATTGTGTGTGAAAGCCGTCCTTCACCTAGCTTGTTGGGAACACAAAGTTTCTCTTCAGTTGCAAACTCCACTCCATATATATTTATGGGGAGGTACTAGCTCCAACTCGGTTTTACAGTGAAAATATCAGGAACATCAAACCGGCACTAGGAAACAGAAATTGAAACCAGAGTAAATGTTTCTCCTGCAACCCGTTCTATTTGTGCTAGATGAATGAACGTCTCTCAACATGCTCAGTTCTGAGAGATAAGTGTGTGTGAAAGCCGTCTTTCACCAAGCTTGTTGGGAACACAAAGTTTCTCTTCAGTTGCAAACTCCACTCGATACATATATATGGGGAGGTACTAGCTCCAACACGGTTTTACAGTGAAAACTGCAGGAACTTCAAACCGGCACTAGGAAACCGACTGAGAAACCACAGTAAAAGTTTCTACTGCAACCCGTTCCCTTTGTGCTAGATGAACGAACGACTCTCCACATGCTCAGTTCTGAGAGATAAGTGTGTGTGAAAGCCGTCCTTCACCAAGCTTGTTAGGAATACAAAGTTTCTCTTCAGTTGCAAACTCCACTCCATACATAAATATGCGGAGTACAAGCTCCAACTCGGTTTTATAGTGAAAACTGCAGGAACTTCAAACCGGCACTAGGAAACAGACTGAGAAACCAGAGTAATAGTTTCTCCAGCAACCCGTTCCCTTTGTGCTAGATGAACGAACGTCTCTCCACATGCTCAGTTCTGAGAGATAAGTGTGTGTGAAAGCCGTACTTCACCAAACTTGTTGGGAACACAAAGTTTCTCTTCAGTTGCAAACTCCACTCGATACATATATATGGGGAGGTACTAGCTCCAACTCGGTTTTACAGTGAAAACTGCAGGAACTTCAAACCAGCACTAGGAAACAGACTGAGAAACCAGAGTAAAATTTCTCCTTCAACCCGTTCCATTTGTGCTAGATGAACGAACGTCTCTCCACATGCTCAGTTCTGAGAGATATTTGTGTGTGAAAGCCGTCCTTCACCTAGCTTGTTGGGAACACAAAGTTTCTCTTCAGTTGCAAACTCCACTCCATACATATATATGGGGAGGTACTAGCTCCAACTCGGTTTTACAGTGAAAACTGCAGGAACTTCAAACCGGCACTAGGAAAAATATTGAGAAACCAGAGTAAAAGTTTCTCCTGCAACCCGTTCCCTTTGTGCTAGATGAACGAACGTCTCTCCACATGCTCAGTTCTGAGAGATAAGTGTGTGTGAAAGCCGTCCTTCACCTAGCTTGTTAGGAATACAAAGTTTATCTTCAGTTGCAAACTCCACTCCATACATATATATGCGGAGGTACTACCTCCAACTCGGTTTTATAGTGAAAACTGCAGGAACTTCAAACCGGCACTAGGAAACAGACTGAGAAACCAGAGTAAAAGTTTCTCCTGCAACCCGTTCCCCTTGTGCTAGATGAACGAACGTCTCTCCACATGCTCAGTTCTGAGAGATAAGTGTGTGTGAAAGCCGTTCTTCATCTAGCTTGTTGGAAACACAAAGTTTCTCTTCAGTTGCAAACTCCACTCCATACATATATATATGGGGAGGAACTAGCTCCAACTCGGTTTTACCGTGAAAACTGCAGGAACTTCAAACCGGCACTAGGAAACCGACTGAGAAACCAGAGTAAAAGGTTCTCCTGCAAACCGTTCCCTTAGTGCTAGATGAACGAACCTCTCTCCACATGCTCAGTTCTGAGAGATAAGTGTGTGTGAAAGCCGTCCTTCACCTAGCTTGTTGGGAACACAAAGTTTCTCTTCAGTTTCAAACTCCTCTCCATACATATATATGGGGAGGTACTAGCTCCAACTCGGTTTTACAGTGAAAACTGCAGGAACTTCAAACCGGCACTAGGAAACAGACTGAGAAACCAGAGTTAAAGTTTCTCCTGCAACCAGTTCCATTTGTGCTAGATGAACGAACGTCTCTCAACATGCTCAGTTCTGAGAGATAAGTGTGTGTGAAAACCGTCCTTCACCTAGCTTGTTGGGAACACAAAGTTTCTCATCAGTTGCAAACTCCACTCCATACATATATATGGGGAGTTACTAGCTCCAACTCGCTTTTACAGTGAAAACTGCAGGAACATCAAACAGGCACAAGGAAACAGACCTAGAAACCAGAGAAAAAGTTTGTCCTGCAACTCGTTCCCTTTGTGCTAGATGAACGAAAGTCTCTCCACATGCTCAGTTCTGAGAGATAAGTGTGTGTGAAAGCCGTCCTTCAGCTAGCTTGTTGGGAACACAAAGTTTCCCTTCAGTTGTAATTCCACTCGATACATATATATGGGGAGGTACTAGCTCCCACTCTGTTTTGCAGTGAAAACTGCAGGAACTTCAAACCGGCACTAGGAAACAGACTGAGAAACCAGAGTAATAGTTTCTCCTGCAACCCGTTCCCTTTGTGCTAGATGAACGAACGTCTCTCCACATGCTCAGTTCTGAGAGATAAGTGTGTGTGAATGCCGTCCTTCACCTAGCTTGTTGGGAACACAAAGTTTCTCTTCAGTTGCAAACTCCACTCCAAACATATATATGGGGAGGTACTAGCTCCAACTCGGTTTTACAGTGAAAACTGCAGGAACTTCAAACCGGCACTAGGAAACAGACTGAGAAACCGGAGTAAAAGGTTCTCCTGCAACCCGATCCATTTGTGCTAGATGAACGAACGTCTCTCCACATGCTCAGTTCTGAGAGATAAGTGTGTGTGAAAGCCGTCCTTCACCTAGCTTGTTGGGAACACAAAGTTTCTCTTCAGTTGCAAACTCCACTCGATACATATATAAGGGGAGGTACTAGCTCCAACTCGGTTTTACAGTGAAAACTGCAGGAACTTCAAACCAGCACTAGGAAACAGACTGAGAAACCAGAGTAAAATTTCTCCTGCAACCCGTTCCATTTGTGCTAGATGAACGAACGTCTCTCCACATGCTCAGTTCTGAGAGATAAGTGTGTGTGAAAGCCGTCCTTCACCTAGCTTGTAGGGAACACAAACTTTCTCTTCAGTTGCAAACTCCACTCCATACATATATATGGGGAGGTACTAGCTCCAACTCGGTTTTACAGTGAAAACTGCAGGAACTTCAAACCGGCACTAGGAAACAGACTGAGAAACCAGAGTTAAAGTTTCTCCTGCAACCCGTTCCCTTTGTGCTAGATGAACGAACGTCTCTCAACATGCTCAGTTCTGAGAGATAATTGTGTGTGAAAGCCGTCCTTCACCTAGCTTGTTGGGAACACAAAATTTCTCATCAGTTGCAAACTCCACTCCATACATATATATGGGGAGTTACGAGCTCCAACTCGCTTTTACAGTGAAAACTGCAGGAACATCAAACAGGCACAAGGAAACAGACCGAGAAACCAGAGAAAAAGTTTCTCCTGCAACTCGTTCCCTTTGTGCTAGATGAACGAACGTCTCTCCACATGCTCAGTTCTGAGAGATAATTGTGTGTGAAAGCCGTCCTTCAGCTAGCTTTTTCGGAACACAAAGTTTCTCTTCAGTTGTAACCCCACTCGATACATATATATGGGGAGGTACAAGCTCCAAATCTGTTTTGCAGTGAAAACTGCAGGAACTTCAAACCGGCACTAGGAAACAGACCGAGAAACCAGAGTAAAAGTTTCTCCTGCAACCCGTTCCCTTTGTGCTAGATGAACGAACGACTCTCCACATGCTCAGTTCTGAGAGATAAGTGTGTGTGAAAGCCGTCCTTCACCAAGCTTGTTAGGAATACAAAGTTTCTCTTCAGTTGCAAACTCCACTCCATACATATATATGCGGAGGTACAAGCTCCAACTCGGTTTTATAGTGAAAACTGCAGGAACATCAAACAGGCACAAGGAAACAGACCGAGAAACCAGAGAAAAAGTTTCTCCTGCAACTCGTTCCCTTTGTGCTAGATGAACGAACGACTCTCCACATGCTCAGTTCTGAGAGATAAGTGTGTGTGAAACCCGTCCTTCACCAAGCTTGTTTGGAACACAAAGTTTCTCTTCAGTTGCAAACTCCACTCCATATATATATATGCGGAGGTACTAGCTCCAACTCGGTTTTACAGTGAAAACTGCAGGAACTTCAAACCAGCACTAGGAAACAGACTGAGAAACCAGAGTAAAATTTCTCCTTCAACCCGTTCCATTTGTGCTAGATGAACGAACGTCTCTCCACATGCTCAGTTCTGAGAGATATTTGTGTGTGAAAGCCGTCCTTCACCTAGCTTGTTGGGAACACAAAGTTTCTCTTCAGTTGCAAACTCCACTCCATACATATATATGGGGAGGTACTAGCTCCAACTCGGTTTTACAGTGAAAACTGCAGGAACTTCAAACCGGCACTAGGAAAAATATTGAGAAACCAGAGTAAAAGTTTCTCCTGCAACCCGTTCCCTTTGTGCTAGATGAACGAACGTCTCTCCACATGCTCAGTTCTGAGAGATAAGTGTGTGTGAAAGCCGTCCTTCACCTAGCTTGTTAGGAATACAAAGTTTATCTTCAGTTGCAAACTCCACTCCATACATATATATGCGGAGGTACTACCTCCAACTCGGTTTTATAGTGAAAACTGCAGGAACTTCAAACCGGCACTAGGAAACAGACTGAGAAACCAGAGTAAAAGTTTCTCCTGCAACCCGTTCCCCTTGTGCTAGATGAACGAACGTCTCTCCACATGCTCAGTTCTGAGAGATAAGTGTGTGTGAAAGCCGTTCTTCATCTAGCTTGTTGGAAACTCAAAGTTTCTCTTCAGTTGCAAACTCCACTCCATACATATATATATGGGGAGGAACTAGCTCCAACTCGGTTTTACCGTGAAAACTGCAGGAACTTCAAACCGGCACTAGGAAACCGACTGAGAAACCAGAGTAAAAGGTTCTCCTGCAAACCGTTCCCTTAGTGCTAGATGAACGAACCTCTCTCCACATGCTCAGTTCTGAGAGATAAGTGTGTGTGAAAGCCGTCCTTCACCTAGCTTGTTGGGAACACAAAGTTTCTCTTCAGTTTCAAACTCCTCTCCATACATATATATGGGGAGGTACTAGCTCCAACTCGGTTTTACAGTGAAAACTGCAGGAACTTCAAACCGGCACTAGGAAACAGACTGAGAAACCAGAGTTAAAGTTTCTCCTGCAACCAGTTCCATTTGTGCTAGATGAACGAACGTCTCTCAACATGCTCAGTTCTGAGAGATAAGTGTGTGTGAAAACCGTCCTTCACCTAGCTTGTTGGGAACACAAAGTTTCTCATCAGTTGCAAACTCCACTCCATACATATATATGGGGAGTTACGAGCTCCAACTCGCTTTTACAGTGAAAACTGCAGGAACATCAAACAGGCACAAGGAAACAGACCGAGAAACCAGAGAAAAAGTTTCTCCTGCAACTCGTTCCCTTTGTGCTAGATGAACGAACGTCTCTCCACATGCTCAGTTCTGAGAGATAATTGTGTGTGAAAGCCGTCCTTCAGCTAGCTTTTTCGGAACACAAAGTTTCTCTTCAGTTGTAACCCCACTCGATACATATATATGGGGAGGTACAAGCTCCAAATCTGTTTTGCAGTGAAAACTGCAGGAACTTCAAACCGGCACTAGGAAACAGACCGAGAAACCAGAGTAAAAGTTTCTCCTGCAACCCGTTCCCTTTGTGCTAGATGAACGAACGACTCTCCACATGCTCAGTTCTGAGAGATAAGTGTGTGTGAAAGCCGTCCTTCACCAAGCTTGTTAGGAATACAAAGTTTCTCTTCAGTTGCAAACTCCACTCCATACATATATATGCGGAGGTACAAGCTCCAACTCGGTTTTATAGTGAAAACTGCAGGAACATCAAACAGGCACAAGGAAACAGACCGAGAAACCAGAGAAAAAGTTTCTCCTGCAACTCGTTCCCTTTGTGCTAGATGAACGAACGACTCTCCACATGCTCAGTTCTGAGAGATAAGTGTGTGTGAAACCCGTCCTTCACCAAGCTTGTTTGGAACACAAAGTTTCTCTTCAGTTGCAAACTCCACTCCATATATATATATGCGGAGGTACTAGCTCCAACTCGGTTTTACAGTGAAAACTGCAGGAACTTCAAACCAGCACTAGGAAACAGACTGAGAAACCAGAGTAAAATTTCTCCTTCAACCCGTTCCATTTGTGCTAGATGAACGAACGTCTCTCCACATGCTCAGTTCTGAGAGATATTTGTGTGTGAAAGCCGTCCTTCACCTAGCTTGTTGGGAACACAAAGTTTCTCTTAGGTTGCAAACTCCACTCCATACATATATATGGGGAGGTACTAGCTCCAACTCGGTTTTACAGTGAAAACTGCAGGAACTTCAAACCGGCACTAGGAAAAATATTGAGAAACCAGAGTAAAAGTTTCTCCTGCAACCCGTTCCCTTTGTGCTAGATGAACGAACGTCTCTCCACATGCTCAGTTCTGAGAGATAAGTGTGTGTGAAAGCCGTCCTTCACCTAGCTTGTTAGGAATACAAAGTTTATCTTCAGTTGCAAACTCCACTCCATACATATATATGCGGAGTACAAGCTCCAACTCGGTTTTATAGTGAAAACTGCAGGAACTTCAAACCGGCACTAGGAAACAGACTGAGAAACCAGAGTAATAGTTTCTCCAGCAACCCGTTCACTTTGTGCTAGATGAACGAACGTCTCTCCACATGCTCAGTTCTGAGAGATAAGTGTGTGTCAAAGCCGTACTTCACCAAACTTGTTGGGAACACAAAGTTTCTCTTCAGTTGCAAACTCCACTCGATACATATATATGGGGAGGTACTAGCTCCAACTCGGTTTTACAGTGAAAACTGCAGGAACTTCAAACCAGCACTAGGAAACAGACTGAGAAACCAGAGTAAAATTTCTCCTGCAACCCGTTCTCTTTGTGCTAGATGAACGAACGTCTCTCCACATGCTCAGTTCTGAGAGATAAGTGTGTGTGAAAGCCGTACTTCACATAGCTTGTTGGGAACACAAAGTTTCTCTTCAGTTGCAAACTCCACTCGATACATATATATGGGGAGGTACTAGCTCCAACTCGGTTTTGCATTGAAAACTGCAGGAATATCAAACCGGCACTAGGAAACAGACTGAGAAACCAGATTAAAGTTTCTCCTGCAACCCGTTCCCTCTGTGCTAGATGAACGAACGTCTCTCCACATGCTCAGTTCTGAGAGATAAGTGTGTGTGAAAGCCGTCCTTCAACTAGCTTGTTGGGAACACAAAGTTTCTCTTCAGTTGCAAACTCCACTCCATACATATATATGGGGAGGAACTAGCTCCAACTCGGTTTTACAGTGAAAACTGCAGGAACTTCAAACCGGCACTAGGAAACAGTTTGAGAAACCAGAGTAAATGTTTCTCCTACAACCCGTTCCCTTTGTGCTAGATGAACGAACGTCTCTCCACATGCTCAGTTCTCAGAGATAAGTGTGTGTGAAAGCCGTCCTTCAACTAGCTTGTTGGGAACACAAAGATTCTCTATAGTTGCAAACTCCACTGCATACATATATATGGGGAGTGACTAGCTCCAACTCGGTTTTACAGTGAAAACTGCAGGAACTTCAAACCGGCACTAGGAAAAAGACTGAGAAACCAGAGTAAAAGTTTCTCCTGCAACCCGTTCCCTTTGTGCTAGAAGAACGAACGTCTCTCCACATGCTCAGTTCTGAGAGATAAGTGTGTGTGAAAGCCGTCCTTCATCTAGCTTGTTGGGAACTCAAA